>NW_028186558.1:186616-199244 GCF_003343005.1 Rhea americana
CTCGGCGCCGCCACCGCCCGTACCGGAGCTGCGGCTCATGCGCTTCTCCCAGCCCGCGGGCAGCTTCTCCTCCTCCGCCATCTTCCCTCAGCCGCGACAACTGCACCTCCCGCAGCGACCTCTCCCGGCCCTGCCCTCATTGGCGCGCGAGGCGGGGCTGTCCCGCCCTGCTCTGCTCTCACTGGCCAACGAGGCGGCCATGTCCCACCCCTTGCGACAGCTCTCGGCGCCATTGGTGAAAACACGCGCCAATCCGGCACTGATTAGCTATGGGCCGGAGGCCGCATTGATCCCGGAAGCGATCGCCGGGCACGTGACAGGAGGCCARACGGCAGCCGGCAACGCACAAAAGAGGCCCGAGAGCGCCCGCCCTCCACCCAGCCCCGCCCCCCGGCGGCGACACCGGCCCCTGGAGCCACAGCACGACGGGAGTCGAGGGATACGTTTATTAGAAACTAGTGAAAACGCCTCCGAGAGGCTGCAGCGCGTTTATTGCCTCCATGACGAATCCAGGGGTGCWGGCACAAATCTGGGGGTGCAGGCACAGCCAGGGCTCCCGGCTCTCCAGCCGCATGAAAGGGAAGGCATCAGCTACACGAGGCGGGAAGGGAAGGGGGAGGGCGCTGCAGCTACTGGTAGTAGAGCTCCAGGTTCATGCCATCATGGATCTCATCTGAAGCAGCGAGTTAAGGTGGTTCTCGTGCAAGGAGAGGGCCCCAGACAAGCTTCCCTCAGCACTAAGCTACAGCACCTGCAGCTCTTTGGCTTGTTGTACAATATTTCAGCTTTCTCCCAACATCACAAAACAAAGTGTTTATCAGAGATGTGTTCTATAACTGAGGCTGTCAGTACTGTAGGAAGAGTATAAGCTCTGTGTGAGCTCAGGAAGTTCAGTTCTCCTTGTGCTGTCTGCTTGGGTTTTGATGTGTGTGTTGGTCCAGTGTTTAGGCTCTGAATGTTGTAAACGTTCAAGACCTCAGTGCTTACTTAACTGAAGTTTCCCCAGAGAAATTTTACCAAGACTACCGCAGCAAGGATACAGTCTCCCAGCGTGACATGGTCCTT
This sequence comes from Rhea americana, assembly GCF_003343005.1. Taxonomy (NCBI): domain Eukaryota; kingdom Metazoa; phylum Chordata; class Aves; order Rheiformes; family Rheidae; genus Rhea; species Rhea americana. The sequence goes on from NW_028186558.1 coordinate 187,682, forward strand.
AAAGATCGTGTACCTGCCATTATTGTAAAACAGATCAGTATAGCACACATGATCCAACACAGGTTAAAGCAAAGGAAAATGCCCTTAGGGTTGTGCAGCCACAGCCTCACTGATAGCTCTGCTCCTATCAGCCWCCCCATGAAAGAGCAGCGCTGAGACTGAACGAGGTCTTTAAGCTACCCACGACAGCACAGTCTCAACGGCAGCACTCACAAAGCAATGCTGCAGGCTGCGTGTGAGAAATAGCAGCGTTACACACGCTGGAGTGGAGGGAACCTGAAAACACACCCGGATTTTCCTCTTGAATCACCCAGGGCCAGGCACAGCAGGGCCTTCGCAGTCGGAGCCACCCCCAGCGGTTCGATCCCGCCCACACCATGGTCCCCAGTGAGGGCACGGCATGCGCGGAGCCGTTTCCTGAGGACCTGGGGCCACCGGAGCCGCGCACCGCATCCCGAGAGCCCCCGGCCTGCTCGCCGGCTCCCTCCCGCCTCAGCCCGACCGCTCACCATTTCTTGAGCACGATCTTGTCCCAGCGGGTCCCTGTCTGCGCCGCTATCAGCTTCTTCAGGTCGCGGATAGAGTCCTCGGTGCTGGCGGCGCCGTTAAGGAAAGCAGATCGGGGAGGCGCCTCCCCCCCGCCCCCCCGGCCCGGCCCGGCCCGGCCCGGCCCGGCCCCAGCGCAGGGATACTTGCATTTTACCCGCACCTTCTTGCCCAGACGGTCGTTGCAGACGACTTCGATCATCGTTCCTGAGAGAAGAGAGGCGGAGAGGCGTTAGCGGGAGCGGGGGCTGCGGAGGGAGGGGAGCACCGGGGAGCCGGAGACACCGGCGGGTGAGACCGGGGGGACCCGGCACCGCGCCGCCACCCACCCGCCCGCGCCGCTCTCCCGCCGCTCTCCCGCCGCTGCGCAGCTCCGGCGCCGACTGCCCCACCGGAAGCGGAAGCCGCGCGCACAACTGCCGCCGGCGCGGCCCGGATGCGGAAGCGGCGCCCGGCGGAAGCGGCGCGTTGCCGCGGCGGAGATGGCGGAGGCGGCGCCGGGCGCGGGGTTGGCCGCGTTGCCCGACTCGGTGCTCCTGGAGGTCCTGGCGCTGCTGCCGCTGCGGGACCGGCTGCGCGCGGGCAGGTGGGGCCGGGCCGGAGCGGGGGCAGCGGGCAGGTGGGGCCGGGCCAGGCCCCGGTGGTGACCGGCCACCTCTCTCCCCGCAGGGTGTGCCGGCGGTGGCGGCGGCTGGGGCAGGACCGGGCGCTCTGGAGACACGTGGACCTGAGCTCGCACCAGGTACGGGGCCGGGCTCCGGGCTGKGGACAGGTACCTGCCCGGAGCAGCCCGGTGGGGGCCAAGAGCCGGGCCGGGCTCCTGGGGGTCGAGGCCCGCTGGCCCGCATGAGGGATTTGCCACTTCCTTCTCACCCAGGTCAGCTCCCGGACCCTGTGGCACCTGCTGCGGCGGCACTTGAATGATGGACTGCAGACGCTGAAGGTGAAGGGCGCGCTTTGCTCCGCCAGGAAGCACGAGACCCTCTCCCCCGCGCTGCTGGCCGCCCTCGGGAAGCAGTGTCCCCAGCTGGGCCGGCTGTGCCTGGCCGAGGCTGACCTCCGCCCGCTCCCCTACCAGAGCATGCCTGCTTCCCTGAGGATATTAGAACTGAGTCACTGTGAAATCCCCTCTGCATGGTTCCAGGGAACTGCCACAAATGCCCTGCCACAGCTGCAGCATCTCATTGTGCGTAACGTCCCTGCCTTTTGCGATCAACATCTGCTGAATATCTCCTCCCAGGCTCCTCTGAAGACACTGACCTTGTCTGGCACGTACCGGGTAACAGATGCAGGAATTCAGAAAGCATCTGTGTACTTGGGGGGGTTGGAGCACCTAGTGCTGCGCCACTGCGTTATTACTGACTCTGCTGTTCATTTCATTGGGCGCCATATGAAACGTCTCCGGCTTCTGGAGATCAGCAATGCTTATTCCTTGACAAACGCAGGTTTGGCTTGCCTAGCAACCCTGAAGTGCCTAGAAACGCTGTGCCTTGACCTCTGTGATAAGTTTTCTCCTGATGCCATTGTTGCTTTGTGCCAAGCACTCCCCCAGCTGAGCAATCTCARTTTAGATGGGGCTCATTTTGAAGACGAGGCAATACGTAAAATTCAGGCAAGTTTGCCTAACTGCAGCTTTTCACATGCTCCTTGATACAGATATTGAAGTACGTTGTTAGCAATCTAAGGTGGCAGGACACTCATCCTTTGTCACCAAGCCTCAAATGCTCCCTTTTGGGCAACGCTTCCCCTCCCTGCCCCCGACAGCCATTTAATGTGTCTTTGGGAAGAGAATTTCCACTGGGGCTGAAATAGTCCTGCGAAAAGAAGAAATTTTCACATAACATGAACGAGTAACGTAAAATGGCTTGGTGGGATCTTGCTTCTGGTGGGATCTCTCCGTAGAGCAGGCAAACCTGAGAGTTGGGGAGTGCACAGCAGTTGACATTTGGGAACCCTAGTGGTGAACTGACTGATTGGCTTGACCAATTGAACTGACTTGGCTGACCAGAGAGCGAGCGAGCATGTGCATGTTCATATTGCATTTAACCTCCTCCTCTGCCCCTGTTCCACCCCCAGTGCTAAACATCGGGCAGCAGTTCAAACAGCACAGAATTCAGGAGACTAAGTGAGAGGCCCTCCTGCCACAGGAGGAGGTTGAGCTGCCCCAAACCTAGAACTCCAGTTAATATCTAACTCTGGTTACTCAACCACTCTGTGTGTACGTTCCCAACTTCCCTCAGAGGAAACACTTAAAAGACTGCGCTTCAGACACGTACTGCCAAAGCTGGTTTGTTCTTGGAAGAGTTCAGGTGACACTGTCCAGACACTGAGTGTTTTCATAGTCTAGGCTGTCTTCGTGCTTTTATCTTATTTTTCAAAATGCAGAAAATTTTGGTCCTAGATCTTCCTAATTGTTTGTTCCTAAAAGCATCCCTTCCTATTCATGTAGGGAAAGGGCACCTGTTTGTGCTCCTGGGCATTAGASGGAGCTGCCGTTACCTCTCCTTGTTTTGCTGGGCTGTGCTACCTTGAGCAGCCACRTTGCCTTATTGTCTTTTATTGTTCACATACTCGTTTTACTCAAGACATCGTAACATAAGTGTATGACAGAAAAACCTTACCAAACATTGCAACTGAAGTTTTGTGACATTGCTCTTCTGGACTGTTGAGTGACCTAAGGATGTTGTTTTTAATCAAATACTGTATTTATTAAATAAAAATGTTTTTGACTGTTAGCCTTCCTCATGCTGCACTGCAAGATTTTGACTGAATTGTCATAGATGTCTTTGTTAAAATATGCAAGTCAGGCAGCCTTTGACACTGCACAGTCAGCGTGTGCAGGTGTTAACAGCTGAAGACTTGCTGTCCTGGGATAAATGTACAAGTGGAGAGTTGCACACAATTAGCACACTAATCAATGCAGTGATATAGACCCACTGAAAGCTCAGCACAGGGCTGCAAGACTTCCTCAGAGAAACCCATGGATTTTGTCTTCCAATTTAGCTGACCCTTCTGTCGTAGCAAAGTTTTTCCCGTATTGAAGGCGCACATGTGGAATTGCAAAGAACTAAAACAAATACCCAAGTCCTGAATCCTCTAACATCTTGGTCCCCTACCCAAGAGGGTCCTTTGTGCCGTTTGCTTCCTCCCTAATCAAGATTGATGGGGACGTGAACTGATGACGCCTGCAGCACTGTAGCTGCTCAGCCTTTTTTCCCCTCAGGAGCTACTGGAGACCGTGCAGAACGTTCTCCTAAGAAATAGAGCAGCAGGATTGCTGCCTTGCTGAGTCTTCTGTCTTCTCCCAGCCACCCTCTGGTTTTAGATACGGCTGTTTTCACCCCCTGCCTTCCATTCAACTGCAGGTTATGCAATAAGCTCTTTGGTTTCCAGACAGACCTGGATGGCAGTGACCCTCTGTGATGAAAYGCCATGCATCACGCTAACAGCTGGATTTTGTGCCCTGGCCTCATTCTGGCTTGCTGTTCCTACATACAAAGAATCTCTGTAGCTCTGGGGCAAATAAACAACAGTAAATGCCCAAGCTCTGCTTTGGAAAGCATCCCAAGGCTGCTGGCTTAATAACTACTGATACATGTTTATCACAGGTACAGAGGTTTATGCTGGAGTAATTACCATTATTAAAACTTCAGCATTATCTGTCCCAGCCCTCTCTGGACTTGGAGAGTGAAAGCAAATCAGCAGAAGTAAAAATTAAAAACACAGCAAAAGCACTCAGTCAATCAAAATGCAGTTTGATGCAGCAAGAATCTAAATGTTCTCTTTCAATGTTTGCAGTGGGATATTTGCAAGCCCGATAGCACAGTGTACTGAACAATGTAATGTAATATCTGTCGATCCCAACTTGCCAGTTTTCCATTGTCTCTGCAGAGCTCGTAATTACTAAACACAGATAGCAGGAAACAGCAATTACAAGCCATATATGCCACAGAGTGGGCTTTTCATTGCACTAAGTTTTGGAATCTGAGTACTGCAAGTTACGAACTTTAATATTGGATGAATACTGGATGACCCTGGGATGACAGAAATAAAGGACTGAAAGGGTCTCCTTAGAACACATTAGTTCTGTTTCTGTCCCTTCTTTCACACATTTACTGAAGTATTTTATTTTGGCAAGATTTTTGGAGGACTGTTCTAGAGCCTTATTGTTTCCAATTTCTAGCCTAAGCAGTTTCCTGGATTGGTTATCTCCATTTCATCTTTTGCCAGCGTTATCCTTTAATGTAAATGGTTCTTCTCCCAACCCTGTCCTACTGCTGTCTATAAACACATGAAATCAAAGAAGTTTGGTTTTGTTTGTTTGTTTTTTTAAATACAGATCAAAAAACTTAGCAAAAATGGCTAAAACCTGTGTGTTTTGCAGTGAAACTGGGGTATAAAGTAGGTCTCAAAGTCATATTGGAGTTGAGAGGAGTGAAAATTCACAACCGCCAAAGTGAAAAGCTAAGTTTCTATCATACAGAAAACTCTGGGAGGTTTGTGAAACTTGTGGATTATCAACCAGTACAGGGGGCTCCACTTAATTAGAAAGTAGATACTGCACATCCGTCATGCATAGATTTATAAGGCACATCATTAACACAGATGCTGTATCAGCCCTGGATCCATTTTATTTTCTTGTGTAAGTGCATCTATCAGGAGGATCATTTTGCCTTCAGCAGTTGCTAAGTAGCTGCTTTTCCAAGCAAGAACACTTCCTATTTTGCAAAGTAGTGTTTTTACTCTTTCATACTTGAGGGAACAGGTTCAGAAACTGGGAAGTTGCACTTTGTACTCCAAAGTGACCATAAGCATTGCAAACGAAAAGAACATTCTGTTTGGCCAGATGAGAACCTTCAGTAAGATTAGTTATTGGAAGTTGACACAATCCAAAACAGTAATTTGAAAAGACAAACCAATGGGATACAGTCTAAAAACTGCTCGTTAAAATTTAACTATTGGAGCAAGCACCTCCAGAGTTATTGCAGATTTTCTATTCTAAATATTCTAGTGAGCAAGCTTCCACTTACTTGGTCCACATCCCAAGGCTAAACAAAACTGCCTCTGTTTCTTTAAAACCCACCAGTTTACCAGGATGGATGAGGAGTGTCTTCAGGACGAGCTGCACATTTTTAAAGGTAAATTTCTGCAAAGCTTCCCCTTCAAGCCACTGCCCCCAGGAGAGAGGTAGGAGCAACAAGAGCAGCAAAGCTGGATCCTGTAGCATAGTTTTTCTTTTCTGATCTGCCCATGTGCTTAACTTCTAGAGGAGATGAAGGTCTCACTACTCCTACCTAACCAGGTCCTTGTGTGCTTAGGCAGCTTGGCTAATTAACTCTAATGGGATTGACTGGTAGAGGTGAGGAAACCCACCCAGTAAGAGCTGTAGTGTAGGATTGTCCCTGGGGTAAAGACTCAGAATATGGGTGAAGGGGGCTTTGCTGCAGATGTGGGGTGTTGCTGATGGGAAGGTCTGCAGCTCCTGTAAAGCTGTTGATTATTTGGGTGCCCAACAAGCAATAGCTGAGAGTACGAGCATTCAGTCTGGAAGTGTCCTGGACCAAAGTAAAACTGGGTTCCTCCTGGAAACTTCYCAAGTTGAGCTCCCTAAACTGAGTGACCTAGCACCCTTGTAAATCTTCCAAGGGTAGGTCCAAGGTTTAACAGCCCTGAGGGGAGAGAAGAGCAATTGACATCAGCTAGGGACAGAGAAGAGTCCTCCCTTTTGAAAAGGGTTAATAGATAGCCAGAAGGGTTTAGAAACACGTTATGTTCCAAAATATATGYGATAAGGTTATAATTTCTTTGGAGGAAGCTTTGGCTTTTTGTTTTGCTTGTGTGGCAATTTGCAGATCATCTGCCCTGCCCTTTAACAAGGCCACATCACTGCTAATACAATGCAAGTCTATGATAGCTGTTAGTCAGCTGTGCTATAGATGGTTTTGAGCATTATAATCGAATTCTTGGTTTGTATAGCAAACAGTAAACTAATGCAGGTTATTTATTAACCCTCCTATAAATGGAATCATAGAAGTTATGAAACTCAAACTAATCTAGTTATCAGAGGGAATATTTTCACATCTGTTTCTGTGTTTGTTTTAAAGACAGAAACTTTTTCCAGCAGAAGCTGAGATCTTTTTTCACGGTATACTTGCTTCTGGCACTCTCTTTCTTGCTGATCATCACCCTGTTTGCTGTGTCACTCTCCAGAGGTACTGTGACATCTTTGAAGAGATGTTTATCTCTTGCTAATCAATTAATCAGGTAGAACCAAGAGATATATGAGGTCTAAGTGTACGCTCATGCACATAGATCCCTGTAGGTCCTTGTAACCCATATTGCAACAGCCCAAACCAGGAGTCACTGTGCACAGACTCTGTATGGGCCCGTGATGGGATGGAGCCTCCCTCGAAGGATGGGAGACAGCCATGTGCACACGCATGGTKCTATCACCACCTGGCAGGGGCTCACAGGCTTTGCTGAGACCTGAGCAAGAAGGTGCAGCTGCTGGGCTCAGACATGTAGTCGTTCAAGCAAAGCCCCACAAGGGTATTTGTGGATCTCTAGTGAGGCAGAGTATGCCTTAACACGCATAGGAGAGGGCTGTGTAAGGAGAGGGACACCCAGACTGTCCCATGTAGTGACTGTTGAAGTCCATACTGTGGTCTCCAGCTACAAGCCAGGTTACAAGCCAGTGTGCTGTGTCCTGGGATTCCTTTGCCCTGCAGCCTGCTGGAAAGAGGCATCCCCAGCAGGTTAAACAAGACAGAACAGAACATGTCTCTAGTCTTGATGGGTGATGTGCTTGCAGGTAGTCAAGGCATGAGTAACACAAACAATGCAACCAACAACCCAGCACCTTTCTCTTTCTTATAATAGTTTCAGCCCTTTCTTCTAAAGTCCATGAGGTGCACCTGGAACAGAAACAGAACTATTCTGGCACGGATTTTCTGTGTAAGTCTTGAATGCTACCCAAGACCACAATGGGGTCCTGCTTCCAATGTGCTTCTCTCAGGCTTCCCCCCCCCCTTCTGCAATCCTCCTAAAATATCCATGTAGTGTTCCTGCTCTGCATTTCCTTTACTAAGGCCATGCACAGTGCTTGTGTCCTTCTGGATTTGCCAGTGGCAAGCAGCACCTGTGCTGTCTTGCAGATGTCTTCTAGCAGTTGCCAAGAGGGCTGTATGATCATCTCTTCTAACTTGCATGGCCTCACACACCAGCACAAGGGATTCTGGCCTCAACTATGTTTGTTTGATCTGGAGTCTGGTTCCCAGAAATCTTATACTATTATATTTTTTGGGAAAAAAAATCTCCCTGCAGTAGGAGCCTTTTTTGGTGCCAGTTGCCACATTCATGAGAATCCAATATATATTAGGCTTCAGAGTCATACCATTGTGTCTATACCAGTCAGTGTTCAGCACTGCAATACAGCTAGGAAAACCCTCATGCTGGGGTGTCTGGTGAGGATCAAAACAACTGCCAGAAGCAGGCTCTCTGATTTCCCTCACTCCTTACTTTTGGCAGTGTTTCCCTGTGGTCCTGGATCCAGAGAGTGGGAATACTTTGACAAAAAATGTTACTACTTCTCCCTGCGTAAAATGAGCTGGCACAAGGCAAAGGCTGAGTGTGAAGAGATGCATTCACAGCTGGCTATCATTGACAGCTATGCCAAGCAGGTAAAGACCCCAGCAATAGCCAAGAAGGCCCAGGCTTGCCTGAGTCCCATCTGCAGCCCTGACCTCCTGCAGAACCCCCTGTACCATCCTTGTTCGGTGCTCTCACCCTACGCACACTGGCCTCAGCCTCTTGCTGGGCAGCCAGAGCAGGTGCCTGCTGTTATCCTCTGCACCAGCCAGCAGAGAGCAGGCACAACTCGCTCTGCCCGCCTGCTGCATGCCCAGCTTGGGCGCCCGAGTTTCTGTCTTCTGTGGGATGCTTAGACACAGCAAAGATCCTGCCCCACCAGTGCCTGTCCTGCTTCTCCACATAGCAAACAAATAGCCAGATGCAGAGCTCCCACTGCCCTGAGCCTGTTCACCTTAGCAACTGTTTCCTGGTGCATTCCCTCCTGATCCATCTCCCTGCTGCAGAATTTTGTCATGTTCAGGACAAGGAACGAACGCTTCTGGATTGGGCTCACAGATGAGAACTTGGAAGGAGAATGGGAATGGATCGACGGGACTGACTACAAAACCTCATTCACGTGAGTGCCAGCCTGACCTTCTCTGCCATGCCCTCMCCCTAGAACAGCAAGCACCTTCCCCACCTGTGCACACCTCCAGATCAGCTCAAAGGCACTTGCAGCCTGGATTTCCCTGCTTTGCTCTATACCCACCAAGGGAAGCCTTGGGAAGCAGTATGGGACAGGCACTTACACCAGGTCTAACATGGTATCAAAGACAGGAACTGGCATCTAAAGTCATCTAAAATTGGATTATTTTAGCTAGTGCCCACCCTTCCTGAGTGACAGGGAAAGCAGCACCATTCAGGCCAAGCTCTGGGATGCTCCCTGGGGTTCCCTCTCTCCCCAGATTCTGGAAGGAAGGAGAGCCCAACAACAGTGGTAACGAGGACTGTGCCCACATCTGGAACTTCGGGCAGTGGAATGATGTCTACTGCAGCTATGAGTGCTACTACATCTGTGAAAAGCCTGTGCCCACATGAAGGGTGTTGAGCAAAGCCAGTGTGCTGCCCCCCAACCTGAGCTGTTTGTGAAGGCAACATCCTGTGCTCCAACACTGCGGATGCTCCTTTCTGTTTTTAATTTATGCTATCCAAGTGTCCATTTTCTGCTGGTTCCTCTCAGCCAGTGGAAACTACGCTGTCATGAGGAAGGACAGAGGTGGACTTTAATGGTCCTAAGCAACATTGGAGGAGTCCTGGTTCTCCACAAGGAGCTCAGCTTAATAAAGGACAATCATTGCTCTGGAGCAATGCTCTGGTTAAAATGGCCTCTCTGTCTCTAGGTGTGCTTGTGTGTGCAAGGGGAGTCAGGGTGAGCTGGGAACCGCAGCAGGCACAGATGTCGTGCACGTCGGCAGCCAAGCCACAGGACAGCACCCCTAGCAGGAGCACACAGCAGGCTGGGCGCAAGTGGGGCAGAGAGTGTGCATGTGGGAGGGTCACCCAATGCCATGTCCTTGGACAGGCCTGGGGCAGCTCTCCCTTGGGAGCATCAGGGATTGGTGGTTTGGAGTAGGCTATGGCATTGCCAGACCACATCTGAGGTGAGCCAGCAGAGGTGCCTCCACTGTGAACCCCTCCTGCTCCAAAAGGGGTTTGGTGCTAGCGACAAAGCTGCATCTCTAACTGCAACTCTGCCAACCCTGGCTCCACTGCCTGCTGTTGCCTTCCTTGGAGTTGGGGCTGCTCTTACCCAAAGATCCTGCTCCCTCCTGGCTCAGGTCCCTGTCAACAAAGCACCCAGGCCAGGCTGTGGGACACTGAGGGTTTCAGTAAGCACTGTCTCTGGGGAGGTGGTGACAGCAGCAGCTGGACAGGAAATGAGATTCAGTTTTCCTGTAGAGAAAAAGAAATCATTTTCATAGCTTTTCCCCTTTTTTTTTTTTAGTTTGAATTTCACATTACAAAATTGCCCAGTATTTGTTTGTCACCAGACAAAACCTGATCATTGTTCAATTCCCTGTCACTTCACTAGTGACTGGCAAAGGTCCAGCAAATGTTGGGGAAGGACCATTCACATCATTCATGTCTGCACTAATAGCAGTTAATGATACCCAGTTCTTGAACTGTATTTCCATCCATCTCAAAGCCTTTGCAAGGAAGAGGATTTTTTTTTTTTTTTGACTTTTTTTTTCCTGTTGTATCACAGCATTCCCAGCATCCAAACAAGTGTTATTATATCTGCAATAAAAAAAAGTCTATTCACCTGGTAGGACAGGGCAGACTTATGCTGAACCTTGGTACTGAAATCCCTCAGCAGTCTGTCTTCAGAGGTGTTGAGCTCTTCTTTGATGTATGGAGATGCTCGAGTCAGACACTCATGTCCCTGGCACCTGAATCCTGGGCTGGACTCCCCTTTCCCTGACACGTGTATGAAGGGCGCTCCCTTCACAGTCCCCCCCTTTGATGTGTGTCCATACCGATGGTGTGCCCACCACTGCCTGTCTCCGCTTGCACAAGACTGCCTGGCATGTCCCGGCTCAGACAAGCTGCCGCATAATGTGCTGCCAAATGGGTTTCAGGCACAGGCTCTTCTGTGGCTTTGCTTGAACCATGCTCTAACGGGCCCCTGGTCTAAAGAAGCCAGAGACAGAGTCTCTCTGTGTGTGTGTGTGTGTGTGTGTGTGTGTGTGTGTGTGTGTCTGTGCGCGCGCACACATACGTGTGCGGGCATACTGCAGAGAGGGAATGTGTGCATGTGTGCAAGCACTCTGCAAAGTGTGAGGTATGTACATGAGTGTGCGCACTGCAGGGAGCAGATGTCAGCCACTTTCAGACACCAGCTACCGGAGTGCCTGGCTGTGCCCTGCCCACGGGCAGCTCGGGACAGCCCCTGCCTTTTCCCCCTTTCACTCGGGGCAGACACTCACCTGGAGGCCCGGCGCGGCAGAAGCACCAGCCCACCCCAGCCCCGCACCTGCAAACGCCGCGGGCACCCACCGGGGCCACCTGAACTGGGAGCTCCAGCAAGGCGAGCCTCAGTCTCCACCCCACGCGGTGCCTGCGGGGGCAGCCACCGCCCCGGGGTCCCGCCTCGACCCGGGGCCGCCTGAAGTTCTGGACTTGCTGCCGGCCCAGGCGCGGATGCCCTCGGGCTCGTCCCGGGAAGCGGCGCTGGAAGCCGGGCAGCGGGGCGCCCCGGCCGGCCCGGTCCTGTTCGGCTCAGAGCGGCGAGCCCGGCCGGCCAGACCCGGGCGCTGCTCCCGCCCGCGCCTTCCCGTTTTCTCCCCGCTCCCCGAACGACGCCGAGGGCAGATTCGTTTGCGAAACCTGGGGAGAGACAAAGGCATCGAATCGGGCTGAGCTCGGGCCGGGGCCGCGGGGCTCCGGC
>NW_028186558.1:199945-237488 GCF_003343005.1 Rhea americana
CTGCGTGCGCCCCGTCCGTCCGCGCAGAGCCTGCCCCGAGCCTGCAGTGGCGCGGCGGGGGCGCGGCACTGGGGTGCCCCGTCGGGCCGCCGTGTCCCGACGGGAGGGGGGCAGCGGCGGGGCGACTCGCGGCGCCGTCGTCGCGGCTCCGCGTGGGCACGACGCCCGGGGCGGGTGCCGGGGGCGAGGTCGGTATTTACCCCAACGGGAGCGGGTGGAGCGGGGTGGATGCACACCGCCACCGCGGCGATTTCGTTGCCGTTCGTTAGCCGGAGCTCGCCGGGGCTCTGGAGAGCAGACAACGCCCGCGGCGCCGGGGTGTCGCGGGCAGCTCGGACCCGCCGGGGCCGGCCGGTGCAGGACCCTGCAGCTCGACTCTTGCTCCGCCGGGCTCCGCAGCCAGCTCTAACGTGCCTCTTCGCTCCGCAGCCCCCGCGCTGGCCGCCGGCATGAAGACGGAAGAGGCTCCGTCCTGCCTGCAGCAGGCTACGCCGGTTCTGGGCTTCGGTGAGTGCCGGAGAGCAGGGGAGAGGGGCTCACGCCGGGCCCAGCCACTGGAGCCCCGCAGTGCGCGGAGACCAAACCCTCAGGCTCGGTTCCATCAAGGGTAGCCAGGCAGCACCCGGGGCTGCTTCTCAGTCCCCGTTGTTGCTACGCCTGGTCTACTCCAGGGGTTTCTCTGTGCCCACAAGTTGCTCTGGGACCACCTGGCCCTGCCTGAGTGCTCCCTGCGCTACCTGGGTGCCCCTGGCTGCACGACCTTGTTTGTAGTGAGCTGCACTCCTTGTTCCTCTACCTTATTTCTTCCCGGCTTGGGAAGGTGATTCCTTTCGCTGGCCTTGTCCATGTGGCAAAGGGACAGGGAGCACCACCTCGGTCAGATGGGCTCTGTGTTGCCAGTTTTGAGAAAGATAAAGCTCTCGTAAGATACTGGCATGTTGCAAAGTGCCATCTTGCAACTTCAAAGCAGCTGGGGCTATCTGGGCTGGGGCTTGCACGTCCTTACAGCATGCAGTGTCTGCAGTTAGCAGAACCCAAGGCACAGAGCCCTGAGTGAAGGAACAGGAAAGGCCGACAGTCCAATCCCTAGTCTGCCCAAACTCCCTGGGCAAGTCCCTTTTGTTCCTCTGCGCCTCAGTTCATCCTGTTCCGTTTTGCCCTTTTTATGCAGTGCCACTGTGCACAGTGAGGCTGTTGTCTGTAGGCCTTTAGCCAACACAAATATGGATAATAGCTGGGATTGCTGACCCACGTTGTAAACTCGAGTGGGGATATCTGTCTGCACACAAGTTGTGAAGTTGCCATACCAAAGCTGCGCTGGGACGGGCTGCTCTGGTGTATGTGAGTACTGGGAGGGTCTGGTTGTGTGGCAGTGCAATTCAGTGATGGTTTGAGTCAGAACAATACTGAAATGAAGCCTCTGAAGGCAAACTCCCTTTCATATTGATGCTGCGTGACTCCCTGATTCTTAGCCCACTCTTCATGCTGTTTTCCTTTCTTGGAGAGCTGCAACATCATTGTTTGGAATTGCTCTTTTTAGTGTATTTACTAGTTCAAGCTGTTGTATTTTTATAAGATTGATTCCAAAGCCTGATGTCTTTCAGCCAGTGTTAGGCAGAACCTCCTTTACTTTCAGTTTCAAGTCTTTCTGCTGAGCTAGTTGTGGTAAGATGTCATGCAAACCAGCAGTTTTCCCAAGACTTTTCGCATCTCTTATCCTCCCTGGACTGACAGCATCATTCGCTTGTCTTGTGTTTTGCTAAGATATCACTGGGTTCTTGGACTTGTGCTGAGCAAGACTCCAGGTGTGTGTTACCGCCCAGCAATAAACCTGGGCCCTAGACCCAGGCGCTGCCAGTGTATCCCGTGCTGGCAAGTCACAATATGTGCTGGCAGTGGGCAGGATTCTGTTGCATTCCACAAGCCATAATCCCTGGCAACCACCTCGCCTGGTTACTGAATATAACGTAAAGTGTGTTTTGACGGGGGGGGGGGGGGGGGGGAGCAACCCTCCATAGGTCTGAAGTTTTGTGACTCTCCCTAAAGCTTTTAGAATTATCCGAATTTACAGATCTCCCCTTTCCTTGGCTATTTCAATATCTGCTTTCTGCTGTCAGACTAATTTGATATTCAATTATTCCCTACTTCCTCCCTCTTCCCCTCAGATTAAATAGGAATTTTGAGTTGTCAGAGCTACAGATGCCCTAAACTCACCCACTGGAGGTTTGATTGGTCCTGTGATATTATGCAGCCCATGGGGTAAAAGTCAAGCAGGGTAAAAATCATTGACTGAAAAAGTTAATAGCAGAGTTTTAAAAAGAAAAGTTAAAAGTGGAGGTTTGACTAAGGTGGGAAAGCATCTGCCTTCTGCAGGGAACTTCTTTCTGCACATGCCCACTGCTAAGCCAGGACTTGACTGCTTATTACCTTGGACATTTATGCTGTCCCATTAAATGCTATACAATTACAGCTCTCTTGTACTAGCTTTGGTACCAGTGTGCTGCTGCTCTAGCACAAACAACCACACATGAATGGCAGGCACAGCCTCCTGTAGCTTGGAGAAAGTTAGCTGAATAGACAGGTCCAGGGCTGGGTCACGTTCTTTTTTCTTGTTACTGTGCTAAAATCCCCATTTTCTCTCATGAAAAGCTTGCAGTTGCTGCTCYTTAATAAGGAAAAATCAGCACCCCTGCATTAGAGGAATGCAAAACAAATAAACTTATTAAAACATTACTTTCTTTATAAGCTCCCTTCTTTGAAAACTGCCCTTCCAGTGAATCTTCTCTCAGCTGCTAGGGCTTGGCACTTTTGATCTGGACTGGAGTTGTTAGGACTGAAGTGGCTTGCTGCCTGAAGGCGAGGGATCCTGATGAGAATGATACTGGTGGGAGCCCCCACCAAGTTCCCTCAAAACAACAGAGACATTTATCATCCTTGTTTTTTGAGGTAGTGCAAGGCTTTTATAAGTACATGGATAAAACCCTGCTCTGTTCACTGATGGTTACACTGGCAAAAAAAACACTGCAAATAGAACCGATTTTGTCAAAAATGCCCCAGATTGTCTAGATAAAATGGAAACGACTAAGAACTAGTCAAGAAGTGACTTACACAGAGTCACACAGAAGTTGTGGCTGGAGCATGTCTCGGTAGGGTGTCTCTGCACTTACTCAAGTGCTTGTCTCACCACTTTCTCCCCATGGCTGCTGTGCACTGCAGGCCCATGCCCAGAGCCTTGGCTCTGTCCATACAGCCTCAGCCATTCCCCTTGGGTTTCCAAGGGGACTGTCCTGCTGCTGTAAAGAGTGCAGGAAGGTTCCCAGGGTCTTCTCCTCTGATTTCCAGGCCCTACTGTTTAGTTAACAACTTGTGCGGAATCTGGAAGCTGCAAAGGGCTTGGGTTGCTGCTAAGTGCTAGGTGTTGGCAAAGGCACTGAGCAACCAAGTGGGCAACCTTGCTCCTCTCTGTGCTACCCAGGCAGTATGTCTGCAGGTTCAGCTGGGGGAGTTGGCTGGGATCCTGGTGATGCAGAGCCTAAACCCAAGAGCAGCAGTAAAATGTGGCAAGAACTGCTTTCATGCAAGACACTATGGCACTCCCAAGGCACTCGCTAGAGCAGCAAATCCAGATTACCAAACTTACTTACTGCAGACAGTTCTTCCTGCTTCGATGTAGCAGCAGTGCCCTTAAAGGTCGAGTGGACCACCTGCCTTTGTCCAAACTTCTTAGGGCTGGTCTCATTTATATTTGCTATGTTTTCAAGTGAATTCAGGGCACTGCAAAGTAGCAGTCTTTGGCTGCAGCTAAACTTGGACAAGGCAAATGTTTAGAAAGCTTCTTATTCGTGGATCCCTTCTGACTCCCTGCATCTTGCATCACTGTCGTAGTCCTGTCTGATGTTCCAGTCTGCAGTCCTCCTGCCACCAGTGGCAGGCAGTTTGAATTGGCTGAGTCCAAGGAGCCTGAAGGCAAGTTGCTGATGGGCTGATTTGGGGTCTGGGTGGGATCTTAATCACTGGAGGACTGTGGTCACGTGTAAGGGCTGCCTTGCTGTGCCTTGGACATGAGCTCTGTGGGCCTGGGAAGCCTCTGCATGTTGCACACATTGCTGTAGAGGCCCTGCTGGGGCTGGGCTACTGTGTATCTTCTAGTTTTGTGTAGGGGTACAAAGCTCCGTATCTGGAATGTGCCTTCTGCCATGCACATCTGCCACTGTCACTTGTTGTCTTTGATGCAGACTAATTCCTGTTGTGCAGAGGCCAGCACAAGCCTTCCTGACTCCTTGCACTGGGACACTGATCAATATCAGGGCTAGGCTTAGTGTTCCCTAAAGGCCTGGACTTGTCAATCCCCCATTTCTCAAAGACCCAGCACAATGGCTTCCCTTGACAGCTTGCTGCCAGGCATAGAGCTGCTGGAGTCCTACTCCTCACTCTGTCTTTTAAAATAGACATAGGCTTCACCCATGTAACCAGCCATTATCCCTCCTAGCCCTGCAAGAGGGCCTGGACAGATGTTACCCCAGGATCCACAAGCTTACATGAGGATAAAAGAATCAAGAGGTTGGAGAGGGAGAGGACACAGGTAAGCACTCATAAAACCCGAGGAGCTTGGCACAATGGTTGTAGAGACTGTGCACATCAATGATGGTGTCTCTACCTGGCTCAGCCCACAAACTAGATCCAGTGCACCAGATAGTGTGTTTATTACTCACTCCTTTACCTTGAAGTTATCATTAAGAAGCCTTTGAAGGGCAGCCATAGATTTGCATGCTGATAACACTGAGGGGAAAAAATCCCAAATCTCTGGAGCTTTTTCTATTATAAGCAGCTTAGCACCAAGTCCAGAGTGAAATTGGGTAGAATTCAGATCCAGATCTATCCTTTGACCTGGACCAAGGTTTCCAAGGACCTCCGCACCCACAGTGTCCTGCTGAGACACAGAGAAATGGATCTGCTTCACATTTTTCTCCAGTCCTCAAGCATGTGTGTTTTCTAAAATCTTTCTATTCACATCCTCTGCAATTTATACAATGCGGTAACTGTGGACTTTTGGTTCACCTGTAATTTACCACCTGGAAACTGCAGAGAAGCCCGGAACATGCTGCTTTCTTATGTTTTTCAGAGCAAACTTTTGCATCTTTTTTTAAAGGCTGTTACAATGAACTCCATGCAGAGCCTCCCTTTTTGCTCTCCTGTGTATGTTTGGTGACTGACACTAACACCACGTGGCTTTAAAAAAAACAGTAGATAATTGCAAGCAAATACTTCTGTGAGGCTGAGCGTAGCCCCTTCCCCAAAGGCAGACACCATTCCTTCAGAACATGCCCCTGGGCAAAGGAAACCTCCTTCTCAAGCCATCTTTTCACTGCTGCCCAGGTTCAGACTCCAAAATGCGGGAGGTGTGTGCTGGCTGTGACACCCCCATCTCTGACCGGTTCCTCCTGCGAGTCAATGAGCGATCCTGGCATGAAGGCTGTGTGAAATGTGCTGTCTGCCTGCAGCCGCTTTCTGGCACCTGCTACTGTCGCAACCGGCAGCTGTACTGCAAACACGACTATGAAAAGTAAGTGCCCTCCGGCTTTCTCTGATTTTTGCTTCCCTCTTGGCTCAGCTGCAGCTTTTCATGTTTGAGGTAGGCAGAAAGCACTTGCAATGTGGATTCCTGGAAGGGTGGGCTGAGAAAGGGCACCGTGGTATCAGTGTCATGTAGGCTGAAAAGTACCAGATGTACCACAGAGGTGTCCTACAAGGAGATGTTGCCCAAACGCAGGGACAGAAGTATTATCCGTGTTTTAACTTCGTGACATGGAAGGGCTATAAGAGACAGAAAGTAGCTCGCAGCTTTCCTGGCTATTGGGAGACTTTTTCAAGAAATGAGGGAAGTTAGAGACTGTCTTAGAGACTGCCTGTGCAGCCAGGAGGTGACAGCACCCAGCTCATTGCCTTGTCTCACATCAGCATGGGACACGCAGTCCAGCAGACAGAAAGATTTAAACTGAGGAGGAGCAGCTGTCAGCAGGGTGCTCAGACACTTTGCAGCAAAGTCCCTGAATGTAGGGTGGCTCAAGAGGAACAGACCATGCGGGGACAGAAATGGACATGCTGTCCTATAAAGATTACACTGGGAGCTGTTAGAAAGCAATGTGTGCTTTTGCATCTGGCTGTTTCAGAGCTCAGGAACCAGCTCCCACTCTTTGATGCAAGGGAGCGCAAGCCCATGGATCTGCTGGGTGGCTGTGCCTGTCTTTGCACAGGCTTTTTGCTGTGTCCAGGGTGCTGGGCTCTGGTCTGCTTTGTTTGTAGTTGTGATCGTATCCTCTCAACAGGGGTGCACAACCCCAAGTTGTGCCTTTTGAGCAACTTGCTAGAGCTTCCAGGAAAAGAAGACAGGGCTGCTCTGCTCCTCTGGTTCTTGTATGATTTTAGTTGTGTAGATCAAATTAGGTGTGCAAGAGTCAGTGAATCTGGACAGACCTGAACACAGGGAAGTGGCCTGTGTAGCTGATAGCACTAAAGGCATTTTGTAAGTGTAAAGATCAGGAGTAGTTCTGCAATATGGAAGAAGATATCCCTAAAATTAAAAGTATGGAAGGTCCCTGGGGGGGACTGTAGGATAGTTGGTGAAACAGCCTTCCTGTCTGTTGCTGGGCTTTGCTCTGTGCTATGCAATTTGATAAAATATAGCCATTGCTAAATCCCCCAAAAAATCTGGTTTGAAAAACAATTCTTTAGATTGACTTGATCAGCTAGGGCAGATGCTAAAGTGGGATGATAGAGGTCATAAATCATGGTTTGTCACCTGTAAATGTCGACGTGCCTGACAGTCCCTGGGTAGCCTGCTTGCACCCATTTCTGCTTTTGCCATCCAGCGTAATGACATCACAGCCAAAATGGTTACTCATTAGAAATATCGCACTCACAGTATTAAAAGAGCATGGAAACAGAAATAGACAAAAATGGAGCCAAAGAAAGAGTGTAGGTTCTGCAATTAGCAAGTAAAAACATCTATTTCAGCCATATTTTCAAGAGCATTTTAATTACCCCAAACTCAGCACTGCTTGCAAGACTTAAAGTACGATGTTTCCTGCAGTGTCGAGGAGACATCCCTGAGCTTCAGCAAAGCCTTAGATGGCAATGTGGTAGCACCCTGCCTCAGCATTGAAGCATTAAAAGGCCTCTTGCCTTTTAGAAACACCATCTGTTCATAAACGTACTTTCATTAACAAAGCCACATAGGTACTTCTATTAGCTTTTCTCACACTATCAGGATAGTCTTAGAAGGTAAACACAGGATTGAAAATCTCATCCCTCTGCCTCTGTGACCTTAGGCAAATCCTTTCCCCTGCACTCTAACTCCCTCAGATAGAAAAATGGAGCCTGTACTCTGCTTCTGTCCAAACGTTGGTGATTTCCTTTTCAGAGTGGGCATCAGGAAGTCTAGGAAGCCTGTGACCTCCTCTCCCAGCTCTTGGCTGCCAGCCATGCCAATGGGCTGCTTTTTGTGAATTCACATTTCTTTTAGCCTGGAAGAACTTTGCAGCTGGAAATGAGGTGCGGAGGACAGGGAGAGGGACTGCCCAGTAAGCACAGCCTTATCTCCCCAGATCTGCCTTCCTCTGTTAGCCATCAGGCACTCAGGTTGCAGATGGCCAGATTTTTTTTTTTTTTTTGTATAATGCGGCACAACTGGCCACTAGTTTCCCCAAAGCTGATCCCGGGCCCTGACAGCTCTGAGTGGAGTGGTGAGGGATCTCTCCACTGGCCATCCCCTTCATGCATTTCCTTCAATATATCAGGAACAGAGAGAAGCTGGAAGAGCCTGAAGGGAGTGCAGGGTTTGCTCATCGTAGCAGGACGTTGAATGATCAGCCAGCACCCCAGCCTCACATCTTTTTGCACCAGCCAAGTGGCACAGCTCCACAGAGTGGGTCTGGGTAGATCCTGCAGGAGGTTTTCTCCCAGCATGAAGCACTTTGATCGTGTCTGTAACAACTGAAATTGCTCCATGCTGACTGCCATCTCCCCTTGCCTTGTAGCATGGCAAGGGATGGCTCAAGGCTGCAGAGTTTCTTTTTGCCTCTGACAAGAGAGTTAAATAACCACAGTGACACTCTGGCAAACTTCAGATCCACCAGAAGAGGCTGTGAGTTTCTTCCTGCCCTGTCTGGGATGGGGAGCTCTTTGAAGCTAGCTGGTTCACTCCAGCCTTCCTGACTTTCCTGCTTATCACTGTAGTAACTAGCAATGCCATTACTGCCGGACAGCCACAACATGAGGAACTAGGGAGACCTGACCAGGGTAAGCTGGTGTTTACAGGAAGGGTTGATGCCAACATTGATGATTCCTTGGTTCTCTTCCTCTGTCTAATAGGGACCTCCTGTTGGCACAATACAAACTACTTCCTACATATTCTTCTGGCTCAGTGGTCCCATGCTGAGACCTCTGTTGCAATATGAACACATGGCATAACATCTAGGGTGTCTGGTTATGGCGTGGGGGTGGGGGCACAGCACTGCTGTCTGGAAAGCAGGGGCCTTATGTTCGGTTGTGACCTCTTGTGGCTAGTGCCGCTGGGAAAAGCAAGCGGTGACAGAGTACACAGGCATCCAAGGAAGCTGCTCGGAAGGTGCTCCACCAATTTCCTGAAGTTTGGCAGAATCCTCTAAAGACTTTTCTTAACTGTCCAGTCTTATCTTCTCTGTGTTTCTTAAGAGAGAGCGCAGCCTTCTCCCTGCCAGTGACGCAAGCACTTGGCAGCATTGAGAATGGTAATAAAAATACCAGGGCTTGCCCACTTCCCCAGGGCAGCTGAGAGGGGCACGAACAAAGAGCTAGGCAAGCACAACCACAGATTGATGGGAGAAGGAAGGACAGGCAATGTCACCATAGCATAGGGTGCACACCACCCTTTCATCAGGGTGAGCATCAGAGGATGCTTTGTAGCAGGTACCAAACCAAACAAAATGGACCTTAGCAAGGTCTTGACTTTGGTTGCTGTGCAGACAGGACAGGAGTCAGCCACTGGTGTGGATTTGACCAGTGTAGTTATGTGTATTCAGATACAAATATATTTTCAAAACTGATCTATAAAGAGCACCTTCTCCTCCTCTAGACAGCTGGATAAAGGCTAATCATAGGGCTTCCGAATAAGTACTGGGGAGACCTCAGCCTTAGACATTGTTTTTAGCCAACCCAACAAGCCTCTGAAGGTGTCCTGAAATGCAGGGCTGTATTCAGATCTTCCCTAGATCATTAGGCTCCAGAAACTGTATCTACAGGATAAACATTCCCCAGACTTCTCCAGAAATGGAGGCTGTGCAGCCTTCTCAGCACAGCAACAGGATAACATGGATATACCTTTTTCTCTGGTGAAGTGCTGAATTCAGACATGCAGATGCTGTTCAGAACTGGTCTGTAGGACCCTGGCACAGTCTGCTCTGTTTCACTTTAGTACTGTGCTCCTAAGTACCCTAGCCAATTTTGAAAACATGCTTTGGGGTGCCTGCTTTCTTACGTGCTTTTGGAAATTGGTCCTGCAAGCACTTCTGAAGGCTTCTGCCCTCAGCACCTTTGTGCTTCCAGGATGGGAATTTCCAGGGAGGCAAACTCTCAGTCCTCCTGTTTGGAAATCTTGTCCCCCAGAGTATACGTTCTTGGCCTTGACTCTCTCAAAGTTCCTGTTTTTGGCCAGTGATTAATCCAAGACTGCAGAATCCAGTGTCGCCCTGGGCYGCAGCTTAGACCGCGGCTGCAGCATGGTGACCTGGAGGGGAGACCCATCTGGCATTTATTCCTCCTCATGTGAACTGCGCAATAAGAGGAAAATGCTTTAATGGAGAGATAAGCCAGCAGCTGCAGCTGAACGTGGGGGAAGGAATGGACTGTTGATCTAGAGATGAAATGTTAAGCCTGAAGATGGATGTTGCTCTGCGGTCCCTATCATATAAAACCACAATCTGAAGGCTTTTGTGAAACTCTCCTCTTCCCCTTTTGCCTGGGGCCCAGCCAGCTCTCCTGTGCTTTGCTCAGGCACCTGCCCTGTAAATCCTGCTCTGGGCAGCTCGTGTAAATGCTATCAAACAGCAATGGCTCAGGAGGGGGGAGGAAGGAAAATACTCCTGAACGATGATAGAGTGGCTGCAACGGCCCAGTCCTGGGCGCCTTGTTTACTTTGAAGTTTGTTTTGTGGAATGACAGGCAATGCGGGGGCTGCTGGGGAGCTGTCAAGAGGGATCTGAACCGCAGCCTTGTGCTGGCAGCCTTCCCCCTCTCCTCCACACTCTCCTTTTGCCCATGTGGAGATGATTTGCTCATCCTCTGCAGAGATACGGGGTGAACTCGGCTCGAACCTGACTTGCAGGCTCTCCATTGCTGAGTGGCTGCTACCACGTGATCGGTGCAGCTGAGCACAGACCAAGTACTCTGAGTGCCCTCGCAGTCCCTAGTCTTTGCGCAAATCTCTGTAGTTTCTTCAGCTGGCTGTAAAGGTGAGAGGGTTGAGGAGGGGCTGATAGCACATTCCAGCCATCGGTTCTGCCTGGATCCCCTCTTGGATTCTTCTCTGAGCTATTCTCATCTTTGTAGGTCATCATGCAGCTGGTCTGGTGCTGGGGCAGGTCAGCCGGAGGCTGCCAGCACAGCCCTATCTCACCTTATGGACGAGCCCTTTGGCCCTCTTGAGATCTGGTATCTTCCAGCGGTTGAACATGTTTATCTTTTTCTGCATTCCAAAATTTCCTCTTCTCAATCTTCTTCACATCAGCTTTTGTTTTGACAGATGATCCCATCTCTGCTGCTTTAGCAGCCTCTTCCCCACCTTGTATTGCACTTCCGATAAGTCTAGATAATATTCATAGCAACAAGGGTTTTGAAAGCTTCCAAAAGGACTGCCTGGAAGCAGGCTACCCCTCAGAAAGCTGTGTCGAGCTGTGTACACCCAGCTCTGTTGAAGGAGATCCTTTTGAACTGAGAGCCAACTGCTAGTTTGTCCTTTTAAAATCCACTGCAGAAAACTGCAGATATCCGTGAGTGTCAGGTAGGAACACTGTGAGAGCAGAGATAGGAAACTTGTGCTTTGCAGTAATGGTCTGAGGCCAGACCATTGGTGCACATCTGCTAAATAGCTATTTTGGTACTCTGCAGTAACATTCAGCGTTGCTGCGGTCCTGTTGTGAACTGTTGCCACTTGGGGCAATTTTCTGGATAGTGCAGCTTAGGAGCAGTCCAGCAGCCATGGTGACAGGTATGATAAAAACAGAGTTGCCTGAGAAATGGGAAAGAGGATATGAGGTGCACTCTCAATGGAGGACAAATCTGCTTTGAGTGACAGTGAGATGATTTTTTTCATCAGGTATAATAACCAGGTTAAAAATGTGTGCAGCTTCCTGGGATCAGGAGATCGCTGGCATGTGGAGGGAGGGCAGAGAGGACTGAAAGTTGTGTGTTGTGTGTCCAGAGAAGCAGTACAGTGCAGGCAAGGAGTTAGCCAGCAGTACACACACCATGCCAGCAGCCCTGTTCCTCCCTGCAGAACAGGCTCAGAGTGATACGATGACCCTCCCTGCCTGACTATAGGTGACTGACCCAGGCCGAGCGCCTTGGCAACTCTTCTGAGCAGGCTGGTTAATGTTTAAAACCATGTGGGAGGACTCTCTTCTAAGGAAAGATCTCCTGGGTAGGAGAAGCCAGGACAGGAGTTTGACAGCAGAATGAGCCCAGACACTCTGTGCAAACCACACGCATTCCAGACTCAGGAGTCAGGTCCTAAAAATGATGAAATTGGTGCTAAATCCAAAAGGATTTTTTTTTTTTTTTGTTGTTGTTGTTGTTGTTGTTGTTGTTGTAGTGGGCTTATTGGGGTTTTAAACATAAAAACTCTTCCTTCCTCCTTGCTGGATTTGGGCCGTTTGGTTACACTTAGCTCAGAAATTATTATTGCCCTTCCTAAGTATGAGGAAGTTAAAAAATTATATGAGATATACTTATAATGACATAACCCAACGAACAGGGACTCAATGGCAAAACTAGTGCCAACAGGTGATGATTGTGGCTGCTCTTGGAAATCGGCTTCTGGTTGTCTGTCGAACCTTGTTTCACCAAGTGCCACTGATTCTGACTGTGGGTTTCTTCCCAATCCTGTTGCTCTGAATGCACACAGCATCCCTGATACTGCAGGAGGCAGAGACTCCAGCACTCCAATTCAGCCAAGTCTCACTTCTCTGTCTGCTGAGCAACAGCATCCCCCCTACTCATGTCTTCTCCTGTCCCTTACCTCCTCCCTGCTCGTCAGGCTGGAGGGAGGTAATGAAAAGTGACAGTGCTCTGAAAAGTGAGCAAACAAATGAGATAATGAGCACCCTTGACAAGGCAGTGATGAATGGAGTCCACATCACCAGCTGAGAGACCCTGCGGGTACCTCCACCAGTAAGCACAAAGTAAGGCGATGAAGGAGGTAGAAAGGAAACATCCTGCAACACCTTCCAGCTTCCCTAGGCTGGGTCAGAGGAGCAAGTCAGGACACCCTCAATTAGTGTCCGTAGTGTTGAGGATCATTTGCACTTATTAACCACCTTCACTGGGCCTCAGAGATGCAGCCACAGCCACACGTCTTGAGACACTTTTCTCCTCCAAATGGGCCCACACTGGGGAGGTGATTGCAGCTATCCCCATTCTGCCAGTTAGGGAACTGCAGCACTAGTGGGAACTCACTTGGCTCTGCAGAGACTCAGCAGCACAAATCTGGAAGGAAACCTGCTCCCAGGCTTGTTTCTAGAACACCAGAGCTCATGGTGTGTTTGCAGCTTTATGTCTCTGTTTTGCGTGTTGTGAATTTGGTGTTAAACAGAACTGATTCCCCAAAGCTTAGGTAAATGGCCCAAGCAACAGGCAGGACTCTTGTCCACAGTTGCAAGCACTGGACTCCAACCTGTGTCTTGTCCTTTTCCCAAACATTTCATTCTTCCTAGTCAGGTGGGTATCTGGGCCCTGTCTCCCACTGAGAGAGAAGCCTGTGTCATGATTAATGACGTTAATTACACAAAGCTATTCCTACCCCAGTTCTCACTGTTCCTTGCATTGGTTTGTTCACAGGGCCCAGGAAATTAAACACTAACTCTATAATCACTGCAAAATGAAAGAAATATGCAGATGTGCCGTGAGCATGATTAAGAAACCAGCCACCACGTGTTGTCTGTTCCCAGTTGCTGTTGGATTGCTTTTCTAATGGAGGAATACATGGGGGAGGAAGAACTCTCTCTCTCTCTTTTTTTTTTTTTTTTTTTTTTTTTTTTCTTTGTGTCCTCTGGCTTTGAGTCTCTCTTGGACCCATATCACCAACTTTCATACCATTAATGGGCACAGTTTACTTAAAAACCCAGCTGTTGGAGCCCTGCGACCATAGTCAGCTACTCCTGCTTGTAAAAATAATTTTCTTTGCCTTTCTGCCAATGAGGAAAAGGAAAACATGAACCCATACGGACTTAGAAATCAGAATGTAAATAATTCAAGGTAGCAGCCCCCCACAGCACAGAGCTCAGATGTACCTTAACATGTGCAGTTGTAAATGCTTTGCCTCCTTGGCACTTCCAGTGAGAGAGACACTTATCCCTTTCAGGCTGCAGATGATGTTAGAGGCATGAGGCAGACATTTCTTCCCTTTGAGGATGCCACCCCCTGGCACCTAGGTTTTGGGAGGAGGACATGGTCCAGCAGGCAGGCAATTTTATAGTAGCACAGAGTGAAACAGACTCTACTTCATGGCTAAGCTTATTAAAGTGGTGCTGAGAGATGTGCTACAGCTCTTTCTTTCCATGCTTATATCCTTACTTACTTGCAGGTCTTGCTTGCAGGCCTCCCAAGGCTACCTCTAAGGTTGGCTGCAGTTCATTCAGCTGGGGAAGGAGGAGGGTTGTGTCAGAAAAATTTCACTCAGGTCAATTCTGGCTGTAAGGGACAGGACACAGCTTCACCTGGTTGTATTCTGACAGCATGGCTGGCAGTATTTCCTGAGATGTATTGGGTTTAGATGTAGTACAGTTGCAGCTAGGCCTGCAGGTTTTCACCCTGAGACAACTCGAGTCTGAGTGCAGAGTAGTGTGATGGCTGCAGGTCTACAAGGCTGGGCTGGTAAGCAAGCAGCCGGATTGGAGTTCTGGATGCTGGTACTATTCTCAACTTGGCACATCAGTTTCCCTATCAGTGCCTTGACTCCCTGTCCTGCACCCCTGGAGTACCACTTGCCCCTTGCAGCAGAGGTGTGTAGCACAAGGTGGGGGAGTCAGGATGTTTCATGTACACACTGAACACTGCTGCAGCACATCTGCAGGAAAGGCACTGCGCTGCTCCATTGACTTTCACAGTGTCAGCATCTAAAGCAGCATGCCAGTCTGTTTCTCTGGGCTTTTGTCACAGGAAGGGCTCTGGAACAGTCTTTGACATATGATTTTGAAAGCACTGAAAACCTCATGTGGGTTTGAGGCTGTACCTTGTTCCAGGCTCTGGACACTGCATCTCCCTCAGTCCTTTTCCAAGGACCACCAGAGGGCAGCCGTGAAGGCAAAGGTGTGCCAGAAACAAAATCCCGAGTAGCCAGAAGTGAGAGCCAGCTTCTAGCAGTGCCAGGGGCTGCAGCAGTGGAAATAGCAGGCAGACAGGTGGGCAGGAGCTGTTCCAATGCCACAAAAACCTCCTCCTGGACAAAGGGCAGTCCTGAATGAAATGTCTGTTTGTGCTTTGAGAAAACAGATTCCTCTGTGATCTGGAACTCCAACAGCTGCAGCAGAGCCTAACCAGGGGAGCTTGGTCCTGGTCCTTCTCTCTTTACAATCATCAGTGATTTAGTGAGGATTCACCAGAAGTTAGTTACAGGACACTCTGGCTCAGAGAAGACTTTGAATTAACCTAGAAGGCCCAGGGCTGGCGAGACTGATTGCAAGGATTTAAGGAAAAGTGATCTGTGAAACGTAGAGGTGCTACTGTCCTTGCATTACCACATTCATTTCTAAGCTTGGCTGCAATAAGGAAAACACTGGAAATGTAGCAGTTGCAATCTATCATGCAATCTCTTCATGCTTTATTTCATTTGTTAGAAATTCCATGTGAAACAAGATGCTAAATAAACATGGGTGACAGCTGGCAATGTTGAATGAGTGCTGCTGTTGTCATATAGTATCCTGAAAATGAGATCCACTGACCTATCCTTCAAGGGCTTCCAGTCCTCTTCCATTTGACAGGTCTCTGCTCAGCTCTTCAGCCCTGATGGCCAATGCTTGTTATCTTGTCTAAAACACAGTGACTACACCAGGAATATACAGAGCTAAAACTATGAGCTATCACAAAGTCCTTAGTGAGCATCATAGCAGATTCACATGCTTTGTATGTTAGGCACAGAGGAGGCCACATAACACATGCATGCATGGGCAGAGGGGTTATGCTGCTCCTTCTCCCTTGCTTCTTCCAAGGTAGTGTTTTCCTGCCTTCTGTTTTCCAGTCCCCACTCACTTCTACTCTGCTGTTTCTGCTCATTCATCTTCTCTAGAGGCCTGGCAGCTCTAAGTCTCAGGTGTTGCTAACATGCTGCTGGAGAACATGGCCCCTTCTTTCCTAGCTGATACACAAATTGAATTATAAGCCAGATCCATAAACCGCTTCAAGCTTTCATTCTCCCCCCTCTCCCCCTTAATGCAATTAAGCTTAAATGTGGTTAATTAAAGTTTATTCTAACTATCTTGGTGGCAGCTTTACACATCTTTGACTGTTCATGCAGTTTTTCCAGCACGGGGGTCTTGATGATACAGCCATTGTAATGCCAGGGTCACGCAGCCTTACGCTGAGAAGCACCATCCAAAATCCTGTTCCTGATTCCTGGGTGCAGTTTTTGATGGTGCAAGGGGAAAGGTGAAGCTAGAAGGAAGCCTGGCCTATACAGAAGATCTACAAGTTTAATTAGCAATGTGCTTTAAAACTGGCTATGTTAATCCACTCTAAAAATCAGTGTAATTCACTGTTAACACCATGGTAAATTTAGGGCCACAGCCCTGTATTAAGCTATTAATAACTAGTTTAAGCAGACTTACGAGCAACCATACAGCCTTGCACCAGTTTAATGAGCTTGTGGATAGCCATGTAGCCTTGACTAGGCTACTGCCAAAATGGAAGTTGCACAGTTAATTTAGACTTGGTCTCAAACCAGTAATCCCAGAGGAGAAACAGTTAGTCTCGGAAATGCAATAAAACTACTGCACTACTTTTGGATCATACTCTGCTTGTGCACAGCTTGCTAGTGCCCTTGTGGATCAGGAGAGTCTATGCTGCCGTTTGTGACCTGTTCCCTGGGGCTTTGCTCTGCCTTTTACTTTCTTTCTTCTCACAGCTTTTATATTCCCTTTTCTTTCTTTCTGTCCCCTGCACCATAAGTCAAGCTAGTCTGTATATGAAGATCTCCCTCACTGTAAGTAAATCAGTTTTGTGAGT
The DNA here is from genome assembly GCF_003343005.1 of Rhea americana. Classification (NCBI taxonomy): domain Eukaryota; kingdom Metazoa; phylum Chordata; class Aves; order Rheiformes; family Rheidae; genus Rhea; species Rhea americana. The sequence continues at coordinate 216,416 of NW_028186558.1, forward strand.
TAAGTACGTGGGTTCCTATTATGTAACAGCTTAACAGCTTTCACAATTTAAAAAATCCCCTTTAGACATCTGATACAAGCTATGTTTAACCAGTATCTGCCACTTAAGTGTATCCACAGAAAGGGATTCAGAAACTGACTCCATTAGCTTGGCATGATCTCTGTAGCAGATCACTCATTACAGCAGTTTTACATTAAAGTTTCCTATATAACGCAGTCATTAGTAGGTATGCACCTTTTCTCCTCTGAGTTCTTAAGAGAGGCTTAGTTTTTCGCTGAAATACTGCCCTGACCATCTCTTGGGCCATGGCTGCTTTGTATAAATGTTTCACTCCTTACAAAATTAGTCCTGCTTTGAAGTCCTTATTCTCAGCCCTTGTGGTGGGGCAGTTCTGTTATTTCCATTCCACAAAGGGAGCCATGGCACAGAGCAGTTAAGGATATGCCCAGAGCTACACAGAAAGTCAAGCAAGGCATGGATGCCAGCTATGGTTTCTAATTGCCACTTGTCTATCTCCTGCTTGTCACCTAGTGACAGCTAGCTCAGCCACAGGGTGCAGAGGTAATGGAGGCATTTTTCCAGGAAAGTTGGCTACAGTCGCCACACTGGGGTGCAAAACCAAACGTCACTTCTGGTGGCAGGCAGTAGCCTTACCCAACAACACAGCCAACACACACAGTGCCACATTATTGCTGTGTGCCACTGAATCTACCTCTGTGCCACTGCATGCCACTTTCCTTGTTTAAAAGAGAGAGAAGAGGGAGAGTGCATGGAGTTTAATTTAAATCACATCTCCCAAGCTTGTTCTTTTCTCAATCAATATTGCTTTTTACATCATATCTAATCTCTTTTTTTCTCCAAAGTAAAATTTAATTAAATAATTCTAATGAATGTTTAATGATGTTCTTTTGTCATTATTAAATCTGTAATAAAAAAGTGTCTGCAGCCCCTCTACCTCCCTCTCCCTCACATCCCCCATTAATACCCCTACTGTCACCCCTCCCTCTCTCGTACACACACTGTCCTGCTGTCTCTGTCTTTCCCCGTCTTCTCCCTTCTTACTGTGACAACGCTGGCATTCAGACCTGCAAACAGGAAATGAGAAAAGGAGAAACAGGATATTGAGTTTGGATACTATCTGGATCAGTAATATCACCCCTAGCTACTAGAGAAGGAACCTTTCTCCTGCCAGGCATACTAATGGAGCTGTGGAGGCTTCACAGAGCCATGCAATAAGGCAGCACAAAATCAATATGAATTGATAACTCCAACTTTTAAATTCACATACCTGGAGCAAGCTTTAGGTTTGTACCTTGTTGACTGGCAAGAGAGCGGAGAGGGGAAAACAGGAGGAGGGAGTAATCAGCTGAAGGTTCCCCTCTCTCGGGACAGGAGAAAGAACAGAGAAGCATTGTCTTAGCTGTGCAGGTATGGGACCCTTTATCTTTTCTCGGAGGGAAAGTTTCCCATAAAAAGAGGTGCAGTTCAAAWTTTTTTTTAAACCAGATATCAGAGCATCATCCCAAGAGATGACACTAGTTGAGTGAGAGCCAGCTTGAGTCCAGAAGTGGGACAGACTGCCTAGGCTCTATGCCAGCTCTTTGCATTTGGAATAGAAAGTAATTTCAAAAGGGTGAGGACAATTCTCTTCCCTGAGCAGGTGTGCAAAGGTGGCTGGCCTGGGGCAGGGCACACCTTTTCTCCACTATGCTGCAGTAGCAACAGGCTTTGCTCTTTCATTCCCATCAGCTTACAGAGTGTCTTTTAAAAAGCACCAAGCACAGGACCCCAAAAGAGCATCTGAATTACAGAGGAAACTTCAAATGGGCTAAAGAAAAATAAATGCAGCACCTGCTCATGGTACCTCTGTGTGCCCAACAGTCTGCAGTGCCTGTTCCTAGTCATCTCAAGGCAGAGCTCCCACAATTTCCTATTGGAAATATTAGAAAACATTTACAATATACTCTAAAGAACATAAAAACAAAGCTGCAAGCTAATTCTAATCCAGCCCAGGTCTTTAGAGATTCGACAGCTGAATCCCACCTTCATACAGATCAGAGACAGCATAATGGGGGATCAAAGCAGAACAGGAACTTCTTTGCCTCTGCTTTGCAGAGGTGAGAATGATTGTGGAAACTCAAGACCAGCTGAATACTCCTTCCACACTTCCCCAGTTACAAAGAGTATTTTCAGCTCAGGATAGCTCTTGCATGGCTGTGAGTGCAAGGCAGCTTGGATGTTAAATGGGATGTTAACAGCTCAAACTGAAGGTCAGGAGAGAACTGTTTGAGGTGCGGATACTACTGTCATCCCTCTGTGCTATTTCTGTTTGGAAGAAGTCTGCTCACTTTCTTCCTCAGAAGCAGCAGTTAATGCTGGCTGCTGTCAGAACCAAGATACCTGGCAAGGTGTGGCTCTGCAGCCCCCATTCCATTGCTGCAGCTGTCCTGCAAGCACAGAAGGCAGCATGCTTGTGTCCCAGCATGGCTTAGGAAGGGCTGCTTCTCGGCGTGAGCTGGGGGCTGTCCCTCTGAGCTCCCAGAGAGGAAAGGAGGCATGTGCAGGTGCAGGTACACCAGCAGCCTGTGAGCTGCCTGTACAGAGACCCACGGAAACCTCTTGCAGATAAAASTCACTTTTGGGACTAGTTTTCCCTGCCACTATGCTATACCTGCAGGAGGTTGTGTAGGTTGTGGAAGGAAAAGGTTTGGCAGAGAATCCCTGCTTGCAAAAGCACATATCCCACTTTTCCCACTGCTCTTTAGACAGTAGCACCTTCCCTCCCATCTCTACTTCACCTGACAGAGATACGCACTGCAACACAATCCCTCGCTGGCAGTACTCAGAGGAAAAAAAAAACACATTTTTTGTTAGCATTCAGCAGTGATATGACAGGCACCCTATGAATTCTGGGAGATTTTAATAAAGAAGACAGGCCTGTGAAATTTAATAAAAGAGTTCATCAGATTATATGGTGATGGCTCAGTGCCACCTCGCTGGCAGTAATATCCTCACAGTGGGGGGTTTAACCCCTTGAGGGACAGAGCGGCAGCACAGTATTAAATCTTTCAGTAGCATTTCACTCGTGTCACTTTAATATTTATGAATCTCTGTAGCTTTGGGAACCTCTTTGGTGGTTTTTTTTTTGTTTGTTTGTTTGTTTTTGTTTTGTTTGTGGTTTGAATTTTTGGCAGTGTTTTTTTTCAGCATCAGTTTTCATCTCTGACATTAACAGGATCAAGCCCAGGTAGCAGAGCTGGTAACACCTCTTACATTCTGGATGGATGCCAGGGACATTTACAGAGTCTAGCCAAGCAGGACCACCATCACAAGGTGCAGTTTTTGGTTACTTTTTATAACCAAGGACAGTCACATTTAACGCTGCTGGTGGTACCAGATGTAAAGCCCTGGGGAGACCTCTCTGCTGTGTGCCCTGTCCCTGAGCCGAAGTTCTTTTGTTCTACGAGAATGTGGTGTTGCCCTAATTTTTATAAGTAATTATTTCTAGCGATGGATGTAGAAGGTCATTCCTCCAGCAGCATAAATTCAATATAACTATGACGATTCAACAGAAATAATCCAGTGGTGGCTCTTTGCTGATTCTTATCCTGCCCTTGTGCCTTTTAGTGAAATTTTTAAGTGATATGGCCAATATGTGTTATTTCAAATTTGTTTCTTCTCTCCCCATTTTTTTTTTTTTKGGGGGGGGAGACTGCAGGCAGCAGAGAGTTTGGCTTTGGTAAGCTTTTAGTTTTGAAGGTTTCTTTTCCAATGTATATGTTCCCATCTGTTCACACAAGAGGAGGCAAGGCATTTGGATGGTTTGAGTATGTCTGAGCCTTGGCCATCTCTAACGAGAGGTAGAATTCTGTGGAAGATTACATGGGGATGGGAAAAAAATTGTATACTCTGAAATGCCTTCTGGAACTGTTGACTCGTGGCCACCCTCGGCCCAAATAGCTGAGCATCCTAATAGCACTAACTGTTCTGTGAGAAGGCCTGCAGCTTGCATGCCCCAATGTCCCTAGCTGTAAAGAGGATGTGGAAGTTACTTTCTGAAGGTGAATCTATTCACGTAACACCTACAAACAGCTTTGGGGGTAACTGAAGGCAAAGATAACTGTTGCCCCAAATCACTCCCTTACTCTGATATAAATGTTGCTGAAAGAAGTTAGAAATTAAGCAGAAGGAAATTTTTCCCCTTAGCCCCCTTAGTACCACTCTGTATCACTGAATTGGGGGAACTGGCTATAGTGGTAGGGAATGAAAGAGCATATTGTGTTGTGACTACCTCCTCATTTCCCTTGTGTGTCCCCATCCTCATCACACCCCTAGTCCTCAGCCCTGGTCTGAAATGCAGAAAGAGGCTTTACAAGTTCCACTTCAATATTTCAGACAGCTAAAATGGATTTTGCAGCTCAATGTTAGGTAAACAGACCTTGCTTAAGCCTGGACTGCTTCATTTTGACTAAATCCTAACTAAATAAGCCAGTTTCATGAAGCACAGGCCTCCCAGCTTACTCCTTGCTTCATTAACACCTTTTAATCTCATTGGTACAATTGTATGCACTCCAAATTACCCTTCCCAGGCTTGGGTCAGGGTCTGCTGTGCTGCCACTACAGGTCAGAGAAGTTCCCAAATAACGTGCTGTTCAGCTCATCCCCATCTGGAGAGCTGGGAGGGGTAGAGCCCCTAGCTGGGCTGTGATTCCTCCTGCAAAGCCATCTGCAGGGAGAATGGTGCCCTGAGCTGTGACAGAACTGTTCTGGCAGGACTAATAGAGAATTAGGAGTTGGGTGTTTTACCAGGACTCGAATCTGATAGATGAAGTCCATGAAATATCTGAAAAGTAAAGGAACTCAGACCAATTCCCTAGCTCCTTAGGTCTCCATGTGCAAAAACAGAGACAGATACAGACATACACTTAGCTGTGATTCCTCTTCCTATTGTACCTGCCATTTGGCCCCAGAGTTGGCCTCAAACACCTCCCATTAGAAACAGTGTAGGCAGTTGGTGAATCTGGCCTCCAGCCCAGCATCAAAGTTACTCTCAAGATAGGGTATATCTTCATCCTTGCTTGGGTGACATGAGTTGCCTCAGAGTCAGCAAGCGGTACAGATGTGCTTGCCTTCTATTGGGCAGTTGCCACACTGCTATTCTGCCTGCACCACTGGTCCTCTTGTGTTGCAGCGTCCAACAGCATGAGGAAAAGGCTAATGAAAGCTGTGCCTGTGGTCCCAAGCCTCTCTCATGATGCTGACTTGTGATCAGTTGTTCAGCTTGCTCCAGAGCTATGTTCTCTGCAATTCCCAAAGATGATCCCACTTACAAGCACATCTGCCTTCCTTCTACTGATACTTCTTCCACCAAGCTGAGCCCTTCTCCAGCAGGAGAACTGAATTCTATCATTTGCAAAAGTAAGTAATTTGAGGCAAGCTGGTATAAAGGATGTGGGAGATATATCTGTATCCATGTTTCAAACGCTCTGTGTATGCACCTCCTTCTGCTTGCTGCATGGTTTTTGAACTTTTGTAGGAATAAAAGTTGATGGTCTTATCACAACTCCTGTAAGGAAATCTGTAACAAAAGTCAAATTCAGCTGAGATCTAGAGGAAAGAAGGACGTTAGGTAAGGATGGGGGAGTGTGGGGACTTGGTCAAAAAGTTGGGTGAGCTGTGGGGTTCCGGGAGAAATGGAGGTACATGAACTGTGCTTAAGCTGTGGATGATTCCTTCTAAAGGAAGCCAGATATATTTGTAGTAACAGGTACTTAGAAGTGCTCCCATTGCTGCACAGGCTATTCTCTTCTCCAAGGGCAAGCAAAGATCTTACTTGTGTCTCTGCTGGCATAAAATGCACTTGCCATTATGAACCTGGGAACACAGTTAGTTTTTAGATTGTCTCTCAATGTAGTTTCTTCAGGCAACTGCTTCTAGACATCATGTAACTGTGTTCACAGCACAGTCTCCCAAGCCTTCTTGTAACCCACTATCAGCAACTGAGATGTATTTTGTTCCTATGGCAACCAAAACAATATTACCTTGACTTAAACGGATTCAGGCAATATTAAAACCAGCCTCTTCAGGAATTCCTGGTGTTGGAGGGGCTGAGAATTTTAATTTTCTGTAATGCGAGCTGACACTGTGTTTATGAGCTGCTTGCTGAATGTTTTCTTCAATTAGTACAAAGCAGAGTGGATTTGTTTTCGGGGCTTAGCTGGGAGATGGACGGTGTGGGCCTTGCAATGCCAAAAGCATTACTGAGTTATGCTGCAGCAACTGTGCTTCCCTCACCTGATAGCTGCAAAGAAGCCCTTTTCATGGACATCTGGCATGTGACAGGATCTTTAAGCAAGGCTTGCTAACTGCTTTGTCCTAACAGGAGTGGAATGAATATGCTTGTTGCCTTGCAGATGAACAGGTCTCTTTTCTCATCTCTGCAATCTGTTTCCACATGTCCTTGTTCTGCTCCATACATACCTCTCACTATCAGCATGCCCACTGCAGCCCCCACAGTTAGAAACAGTATCACCCTCAGATGTCACCTGCCTCTGTACTAGTCTCTGCCAGATACCACACTCAAAGTTTTCTTTTATCTGTCCTGTCTAAGTGGTATTCTGGACATTTTGCCCAAGCAGCCAACAATATTATTGAGGCTAGAAATATAAAAAAGCCCAAGAAAGGCTCAGGCATTTATATGGATAAAAAGAGTTAATAAAATGGTAAGGTTTGGTAATAGATCTAAACCTCTCTAAAGGAAGTGTGAAATAAGACAGGGAGTTTTCCTGTCAGTGTCTTCATAAAGTATCTTGTTCCTCACTTGGAAACAGTTGGGTCAGGACACTGAATTAAGTAAAGCTCCTGTTTGACAGGCCTCTGTTTTTAATGTTTCCGTCTCTGGAATTGTGGCTCTGGTGCTTAACCAGCTTGGCATTGGTGCGTTACAGGAGTAAACGTGTCAGAGGAAAAAAAAAAGAAAAAGAAAAAGACTAGATGGGAATTTGGGGCTGACATCTCTAAATCAGATGCTATTCATTTGAGCAGATTCAGGTACACAGCAACATATAAAGAAGCAAGACAGACTTTTTGGGTGGGACAGTAATTCTCCCAGCCAAGATGAAAATAAAATTCAGTATTCATTTTCAAACAGACAGAAATTTTGAAAGAAGAATAGTTTGACTTCCCACAATTGGCAAAACTAATAACAAGTAGTTCATTAAAAAAATAAAGGCATGACAAAGTCCAGTTGCTGGAGACTGAGTTTAGGAAAACTCAAATTAGAAGAAACTAGCTGGCAGTTAGCTTCCTCCAAATGGATGTGACGGATTCTCCTTCACTTGGAGCCTTCAAACTGCGACCGGCTGTCTCTGCCTAAACAGGGTACTGTATCTTCACTACCAGCAAATGGGCTTGAGATGGGAATCCCTGGGTGAGATTCTCTGGGTTGCAATGAAAAAGAGGTCAGACAAAATGACCACTGTTCCACGTGGGCTTAAGTTTAGGAATATTAATAACCTAATGCTTAGGAATAAGTCACATATTCATGACTGATCCCAGATAGCCATGATGACTGAATGTCTTTTTTTTTTTCTTCCCAACTTCTGCTGTAAAGAAGGATGTTGGTGTTAGGAAAGGAATAGATTTGGACTCAGTGAAGATTTGGACGGAGACTGTGCCTGGATCACGCTTCTAGTTTGCTCCTTGATGAGATAGTGAGGGGTTGTGACTAAAAGGTTGCTTTTTACTCTCAGCTTTCTCATCTCAAATTCAATTATTATTTTCCAAGTGTGAATTACAGGAAGACAAAGAAGTGGGGAGGGGGGGGGGAGGAGAGAAGGAGAGAGAGGAACACACATGCAAACACACATTCATACAAAGGAGAGAAATCCCACACGGTTCCAGTTGGAATGTCCCAGACACTTCAGCCGAAAGCCACAGCACAGCACAAATCCATGGTGGTATTTGGAAGGGATGAGCCCACCCCCTGTAAGCCTCTTCATCCTGCTCCACAGAGTTTGCCAGGAGGATTAACCCAGTCTTGTTCTCAATCCCAGTTTATGAGTTCCCTGCTGGTGGGGAAGATCCTGTGTGTTTAAACAACAGCCTAATTAATCCCCATTTTATTACTTTCTCTTGTCAAGTGGCTAAATAGAAGCTGTCAGCCGGCAGCCACCACTGCTCACATTTGTTTAGATCCCAAATTACTTCATCAGAACCATCTGCTCTGTACGCTGGGCGCTTAGCAGTTGTTTGTTTCTCTCTCTGGACATGGTGTGGGGCACAAACAGCCTTCCTCATGGGATTCCCTGTTCAAGGCCTATTCAGGTCCTGGGGACTGTCCTGGAGGAGTCATAAAGAAAGCTCTGTCACTAAGACCAACCTAGTATAAGGCCAAGAAGTGAACAGTCCTAGCCAGAAAGGGGAGACATAGAGCTCTGCATTGTTGGGCCAGGCAAGTTTGCATTCTTCCCTGGGGCTACAGACGGTCTGCAAGCATCAAAGCACAGTTGTACACCTCTTGCTGGGATGTGCTAGCCCAGCTCCATATAGCCATCCCGCTTTTCTCCTTGGCCCCCTGAGCCCCAACCAAGGCTGATCTTCGCTGCCTCGTGAGCCGTGTCCAACTGCCTAACTGCAGGGAGCTTCTTTGCAGGCTGTTCCAGACCAAGTGCAGTAGCTGCTTGAAGGCCATTGCCCCCTCTGAGCTCATCATGCGGGTGCTGGAGAACGTCTACCATGTTCACTGCTTCTACTGCTGCGAGTGTGAGCGCCGTTTGCAGCGGGGAGATGAGTTTGTACTCAAGGAGGGGCAGCTGCTGTGCCGCAGTGACTATGAGAAGGAGAAGGAGATGCTGAGTGCTATCAGCCCTGCACCCACTGAGTCTGGTGAGGGGCTGGGAATGGAATGGTGCTGAGGGTGGGCAACCAGGCAGGCAGGGTGGGCCTTGCAGAGGGCAAGTACCACCTGGTCCACAAGGACCATGGGGAAAGCTTTAGAGACAGGAGATGTGGTCAGGTGGGTGGTTGTAGCATCCTTTCCCTTTGGTGATGGCGGACAGGTGGCCAAGGGGTGGTTCTTCGGGTGGCAGGGAACAGGGTACCAGGCTGCATAGATCCACTAGTCTGATATGGGGAGGTTTGGATGGGCTGACTTGAGACATTATCGAACGGAAGATACAGGGCCAGGTGAGCCTATCAGTGCTGTTTCCAAACTCACCTGAGCCACAGCTCTGTACCGGGACTCTCCTGGCTTCATTCTGTGCTTCTGGTCTAAAGTTGCACCTGGGAAGGAACAAAATTCTGATAATTTCTCTGAATCTTTAACATGGGAGCTGGCCCAGAAAGGTCACTGTTTGCCGAATCACTGCTGCTGATCTTTCCATTGCAGTAAAAAGTGAGGATGAAGATGGCAGCCATTCACACAGCAAAGGCAGTGAGGAGAACAAAGACCACAAGCGCTCCAAGCGTCCACGCACCATCCTTACCACACAGCAGCGGCGAGCATTCAAGGCCTCATTTGAGGTTTCCTCAAAACCTTGCCGAAAGGTATAAGGAGGCAACTCAGCACAACCACTAGTCTGAATCCTTTTGAGTGTAACTAAGTTTTAATTCAGTTCTCCATCCCCTCTTCATTTTCTGGGCAGGTAAGAGAGACCCTTGCAGCTGAGACAGGCCTGACTGTGCGGGTGGTACAGGTCTGGTTCCAGAATCAAAGAGCCAAGGTGAGTGACAGTTCCCACTCCACAGCTAAGCTCTGGATTCATGTGGGATATCACACAAACTTGGAAAAAGAAAATAGTTAGAGGAATGGAACAGCTATGCAGCATCAAACCACAGGTCCATCTAGTCCTATAATCTGTGTCTAGTAGTAGCACAAGCTCAAGGAGGAATATAAGAAACCAGTTATGCATAGAAGTTTGAAGTTTAATTTTTTTCACGTGTTGATTTTGAATTATTTTTCCCACTTGTTTTGTCCCCTCCCCTCACTATGTGAGATCAGAAAGATTAGAAGCATTTGCCACTTCTTTCTTTCAGCAGTTGTAGGGAAAACCATTCCTGATTTTGCAGAATTGAAAGAGTGAAGACAGAAAATGAGTGACTTTGAAAAATTCACTTTGTAGTAAACAAATTTCTTTTTTTCATATTGCAAATGGCATCCCCTACAAAGAAAACACAACCTTTTCTGTCACCCTCATTTCTTCCATGGATTTTATTGGCCAACTTTAGGGAATACTGACTACAGGTGCTGCATGAAGAGTCACCCAGAGGAGTATAAGCAGCATTGTATCTCGAAAGTGCTAGGTCACCATGAAAGGCTGGTGGCAGGTGTCTGCAGCTGTGTTAAATGCAACCCATTCTCCTCTTCTCAAAGTCAGAGCCTAAGAGCAAATCTGGGGTCTCATTCTCCTTGCAGATGAAGAAGATTGCTCGCAGACAGCAGCAGCAGCAGCAGCAACAGCAGGAGCAAGACCAGCTGGGCAACGCTCGCTTAGGGACTGCGAGAGGGAATGGTCGCAGCAGCAGGCAGAGTAATGATGATAGCGAAGGTGAGGAGCAGCTGTGCACTGTGGCAGCTCGGGGGGCTGCAGGCTGGGATGGATGAGATTGGTGGGAGTTGTATGTATTTGAGAGAGAATGTGCCCATGAACGTATTAGCAAAAAAGATACAGGCTGTACCTGAGTTGATGTGCAGACTGTCTATACACTGGGGTAAGAGCAAGCTAGAATAACTAAGCTGAGTTCAGCAAGACTCACGGGTACGCGTTATGCAGCACAGAACTCTTCTTGGGAAGATGATGTTTTTTTCCTGTTACGTGTTTGTGCAGAGGCTAGCACAGTGCAGTGCTGATCCAGATTTAGACTGCCAGACACTGCTGCAGCAATGTGAATAGCATGTTATTGCAATATTCCTGTGGCTCGCTACATGCTGTGCATCCTCTGCTTCAACCCATCCCATTGATTATGTCCTTAGATGGTGCGAGTGTTCATGGCCTGGATGGGCTCATGGTCCCCTATCCCAGAATCCCCCAGCAGCAGCTGCTGCCCCTGGATCAGAATGGCTACAGCACAGACTTGTACAGACAAGGGCTTACACCACCCCAGCTGCCAGGAGACCATCTGCACCCCTACGGTAGGAGAGCGGTGTGGAGATTACTATTATCTCTGCATCAAGGCTGCATTTAAACAGTCCAAGTCATGAAAATCCAACTTTGTTGTTACTGATGATGATGGAGCCAGCAGTAGTGAACAGTTCCTGAACTTAGGTGAGGCCTAAGCCTCAGACTGAGCATTGCAAGGGCTGGGGAGTGAGGCTGGGGTCTTACTTTTGTCCAAGGTGAAATGTCTTGCTGAGGGAGGAAACAGTTAAACCTTCTGCTGGCCTTGTGGGTGGGGCTCACCTCATGCTGGGCTGGACCCTGCTCAGAGTTGACTGCCACTGCAGGTGAAACAGGGCCCTGTGGTTATTCTTTCTCTGTGCAACAGTGACACAACTGCCCCTTACAAGAAATGCTCATGCTACATTCACACTTACTTTCCTTTTCTTCCTCTTCTAGACTCGGAAGGAGTTTTTCACGACATGGACAGTGACAGCATCAGCCACCTGGGAGACTGCCTGCTGTCAACAGCTGAAGCCAACCTCCTCCAGGCCCGAGTAGGTAATCCCATTGACCGACTCTACTCCATGCAGAGCTCCTACTTCACATCCTGACCATAGAAAAGCTCCCAGCTCTTCACGAGTGTCTTGGATAAACACTGCTCCAAATTCTGAATAAGAGTAAGGGAGAAGAAACAAGACTGCGACCTTCAGAGACACTCATTGAACACTGCACAATGGAGGAGGTAACTGAGTTTGCCAAACATATAAGCACTAATTCATGGAGACTGTCCACACAGCCTGGAGGACTTTGGATTGCTTCTCTCCTTTTTTTTTTAGCCACAAGTAGATGGATGGTATGATGTTGTTTAGTTGTAACTTTAGCAGTTTGTCCAGTGTTTAAGCTTTTGAGCATATGGCCTTCAAACAAAGACTGGTCAAGCTAACCAGAGTTGACCCTAGAAGCAGTAGGTCCTCTTTCCCTGCCAGCTATGTTTATTTAAGTCTTGGCTGCAGCTGAGCTGTTTGCTGTGCTGTTTTGCCCCTTTTCCCAATCCAGATGCAGGCTTCATGGGACAAGTTTAATTTTCAACAGTAAAAGCCAAGGTCCTGAGGCATCTCTAATGGAAAGAAATAGCAGTGCTCAGGAATCCACTTAAAAGAACAAAAAAAAATTATCCTCTGTCTTATTCAAGGGTATCAAGACAGGTGTGACACATCCAGAGTGTGCTCTCTACTGCCTTTATGTCCTCCTTTCTCTAAAGGAGCAATTTTATTCCCTTTATGGATGGAACAAAGACTTATCCTCACAAAACTACAATTGTCAGCCACACTACTGTTTCTTTTTCAAAATAGCAGAATGAAACAATTTTAGTCTAAAAATATTCCTACTAGAAAAGCCTTCCCCTATAACTTCTGTCTACATCAGAACTTCCTACCCTGACTATGCTTTCAGTTCACTGGAGGCATCTTAGCAGTCTGCTTCCCTCCAACAGGTGATGAAAGAAAGACATGGAGTTGCATTTTCTCATGATGTGTCCATGCCAAGTCATTTCACTCCAACAGGATACACTTGGTTTTTGCTTTGAGGGCATCTCAGGGGTGTCAACAGAATTCATCCAAGAGAAAGGCATGCCTTCTCTATGGGTAGAAAGGAACAATATATTTTCTCCATCCATCATGATGCTCTTCTGCATGGTGTAGTTGAGAGTTACAAGAAGCAKATGGGCACCAATGTGAGTACCCATTAAGGGTAAAACAGATAAGAGAAAGCAGAGAATGGAAGTCCGAGTTATTACCAAAAGGAAATTCTTTATTCTCCTGCCCAGGACCCAAATCTGGGATTTGGTTCTTCATCTATGTGAAGAAAAGCTGGTATTTCTACAAAGGACAAGGGTTCCCATGAGCCTACTTGCAGCATGCCAGCTAAAGGAATAAGGTCCTGCAGGACTCTTTCTATTGTCCGTATGAACAGACTGACTGACTGGCAAATGACTCCAAAGGGAATTAAAGACCTATTTCTAAATCTTCATCTCAAGAGTTGGGTCCAGCAGTGTAAGCACAGAAGCTGCCTGACTGATGTTGCTGTTTGTGGTGTTTTACTTCTAAACCTGCACAGTCTTGTCAGTCTGATTTTAAAGATGTGCAGCCTCTCAAATTAAAAGGAAGAAATGGCTAATTATTGTTGGTACTGTGGTTATGGAGGAAGATACACAGAAACTATATAATCTTGGATGAAAGGAGACTCAATCCTGATGCATTTTGCTTTTTATCAGGAATTCTTCACCTTCTCAAGACAACTCATAGCGAACTGACATAAAGAATGATGTGTAACAGAACTGCAGCCCTTATAAAGTTCACTCCACCACTGCTTCACCTTTAATAAAGCTGTGTAAATGTGACACTTGCTGATGTGCAGTCACTTGCCCTTGTGTTTACAGAGCTGAATTCTGTAGTTGGACCTTCCTTTACTGTCAGATGTTTCTCCCCAGGTGGCAGCTCTGTAGCTTACAGACATTTTGACATTACTTTTCCAGAAGGAGGGGAGAACCTCTTGCAGAAACAGTAATTTATGACATATATTTATCTAGATAGGTAAGTTCTAGGGTAGGCTTTACCCATTCATTCCAGACTAAGCTGCTGCAATTGGTTGATTTCCACCCTTGTTGCGTGGTCATCCACCCGTAAGAAATGAGACTGAAAACTCCTAAAGCTGTACGTTTCTTTTGGTGGCTCTCGCACTAGAGAAGGTCTCAATTTAGATTAAGTTTTAAGAAAATGTTACAGTAACTATGTGCAAATTTATGTTTTTTTTAAATACTGGAGCCAGCGTCAGCCACTGAAACCCCACCCTCTCTTCATTGTGATCTAGTGCTGTGATGTGCCAATGTGTTTTGCGTGTACATTTGAAAATAAAAAGCAGACTTGAAGTGGAAATCTGAAACTTGCCTCAGCACAGTCAGACAAACTGCACACACGGGCGGCCAGCGCAGACCACACCCATGCAAGCAGGTCCATCTATGTGAAGTTGCAGTGAAACCTGGCCGAGGCTTCTCAGGAGGCCAGCCCATCAGACCGTTACCTTTCCCAGGAACTAGGTATCCTGGAGCAATTGAGGAACTAGTGCTGGCAGCTGTTCATCCTTTAATAGAGAGTCAGCGAACTCAAAAGGAGGAGTTAGCTGCAAAAGGAACAGGAATCCCAACATGAATAAATATTCAAATATGGTAACTGTTGTGAAGAGCTATGCTAGACATGGAGCTACTGATGCAAAGGAGTCTGATATTTAAGTACAATTCAAGTACAGAAGCCACTTATGACATTCATTTCCTCTAACTAAGGAAGGAAATGAGCACCTGTTACAGTTGCTCTCCAGTTATGAGTCCAGATTCTGCCTGAAACAGGCACAGAGAGCTCTTAGAAGAGAAGCATCATTCAGAGGGACAGAGAGGCTTTTAGCATCAACTGTATAACCAGGTATCAGTTCAGTGACTGCAGGTGAATCTATTCCCCACTCTATTTCGCATCAGTAAGTCTTCTGTTTTTGCAGTGACAACAGACTTGGGGCAGATACTGACAGAAGTGTCACTGAGCAGCAGCTCTGATAAATGGGAAGAGCCAGAAGTAGCTTTGTGAGTGTGTGTTACATAATCCCTTGCATGTAATTGTGCAGAAGGGATCTGATCCTTTTGCACCCAAGGGATAATAAGTTGCACCCCAAAGCACCAACGAACATCAGTGAGTTAAGTCTGCGGCTATCACAGGACTTGGAGAATGTTTACCTGTTAGAAAATACTACTACAAAGGGGCGAAGCCCACTCAGCAGCAGAGGCAGGAACACAGAATCACATGCACTGTGAGCAACACTCACACTTTTTAGCTTTCCCATTTTGCTCTGCACTGTTGAGAGACAGAATTGTTCCCATCAAGCAGGGAGATGCAGATTCTTGGCTGGGACATATCAGTGTATTTGCTGAGAGAGAGAGTTTGGGAATCCCCATTGCACACTGAAATGCCCAGATGCATTTCTCTCCTATCTCTCCAGAAAGGAGAATAAAGGTGAATAAAAGTGCTAGAGTGACTATGAGACAAAAAGCACTCCCCTTTCTCCATCCAACTTCCCTTGTGTTTGCAAGTGACTCAGAATCATCTGGACAACAGCCAAGTAAAGCAAATGTGTGTGTGAATGGAATGTGGTTCTGCACAGCTCTCTGCCCTCTACAGTTGCCCATTTCAGACCTGGGCCTGCCAGCAGCACTAAATCTCTCCCTGTGACTACAAACACCAAAGGAACATGCTGATTTATGGTTCCTTTAAGTAAGAGAAGCAGAGTGTAAAATGAGAGTATTTTCTGGATGAAAAATTAAAGAGATGTTTTTGTTAGTTCCTCATTCTAAGATCATGTGTAATTTACCTTATTGGTTTTAAAGTTCCACTTGAAAGGAAAAGTGACATCAACAGGAGCTAAAGCAACAGGCTGAAAAAAATCCTGACCCACTTAACTTCATATTCTGAGAGACCTACCCCCCCCCCAAAAAAAAAGAGGAAAAACAAAGAAAACAAAGCAGAGAATTACCTAAACTAATGATCCTGGGCTTTCTCTTAGTTAAGAATCTCAGAATACCTTGCATACATTAATTAATTATCCCTCATCACTCCCCATGCAATTAGGTGTTATTTGTTTCAGAGATGAGTAAGCGGAGACATAGAACACAGAGCGACTAGCTTTCCACGGCCACACAGACAGACAATGCAGAAGTCCAAACAGAAAAGCTGGCATCCAGTTTGCTTAACCTCCAGCCAAAATGCACATATGACTGAAAGCCAAGTCCAGAACAATTAAAAGAGGAGAAAACATAGACCGTAGGAGATTTTTACCAAGCAGAAAGTAGGAAAGCCCATGCTAGAAGCCAAGTGATTTGAAACAAAACTACTATAGTGACATAAAAAGATTTTTGTGCGGATGAAGGATACTTTAGACCAATTAACACCCGAGTGAGAAGTCCTATAAAGGTTTATGACACTGCTTTCTTAACAGTTCTCAAGCATCTTAGAACTTGGTCCTTTGGGTTGTTCTTGATACTGCAGGGCTTGAATGCTTATTTCTAGTCTGTGTTTGTGAGGATGTGAGAGAACCAATCTATCTGAATCCTGGTCTAAATCTTTTCTTTTGTTTTTCTTTTTTTTTTTTTTTTTCCTGAGTCTCCCACTCCAGGAAACATAACCTTATTCATTTATTGATTTCAGTCACCTGGCATTAATTTAGCCGAATCTCTCTGCAGCCTTTGGAGATAAAGCTGAACCTACCAGTTCGACTGACTGCCTGAGGACTTCYTCCCTTGTTCAGCCTGATGCCTGCCAGTAACCATCCTACTTCTAACAGCTTCCTGCACTTGTTTCTATGAGCTTGTCCTAACACTGGCTCTGAATTTGCATGCAACAATATCATAATTCTGTGGTACAGGAATGAAGAAAACACTTCTGCATTTTTAATTCTTGTTTCATTCTCAGGTTTTCAGAGGTCTGCCTAACCAATTTACACCTTGTGAAAGATACTGGAGCAATCAGTGCTCCTTTTAGGAAATGCTTTTATCACTGAATATGTTTCCAATTACAGGATCAGAAAGCAACAGCTGGATTTGGAAAAAAAAGTTCTGTGTTGCCAAATCAGAGCACTAGGATGTCTAATATAGATCTCTGACACCCACAAAAGCCAATAGCTTATGCTTCAGGGCACTCGTCAGCCCTGTGTATCTGGCTTTGCCTTATTTCCAGCTGCTAACATGCATCCAAGCAAGTCAGAATCAGCAATCCTTCCCTCATATTTGTCAACACCAGCAATTGCTATAATTGTCACTCCAACTTTATCCCAGCAACAAGCAAGAACAGGTATCCCAGGAAGCTAGAAAGAAAAATAGCTGCAAAACTGCTGCTGCTAACATGCTTCTCACTTGGAAAAGGTCTTAGCCGCTCAGCTGTGCGAGTGAAATTGATTCATCAGGCAGTATTGTACATACAGCTACAGATTCCTTCAAGGCTAAGAAGACAGCAAGAGAACGCTCCTTGAGCCTGCTAGCCATTATCTGGTAGATCCAGTTAAAGGAAGATTGCTGGTGTTTCCTTCACGTCATAAGAGTATCTCATTTCACTTTTCACAAAGGTACTTGCCAAACTTGGTAAGGCTACAAATTGATTTACAGCAGAAGACCTAGTAAACTGGGGAAGGCAACAATTTCAAGTAGTGGCCACCACCACAATAATTCCCTATAAGGGAATGTTCTGTCCTGCTTCTATGCCATATGAAGTAATGTTACATTTGTCTAGTGAAAGATGTGAGAACATTCTTTATTCAGAATTAAAGCTGCAGAAGTAATTTCTGTCCTTGATTGCACATGGGAACAGGATAGAGCAACATCTCTCATCTGCCTCTCCTACCTCTCCCTAGTAACAACTAAACTGAATGCTGTGAGAGTTTGGCTCCTCAATGGCAACAGCATGTGCCTGGCGTATCA
The DNA here is from genome assembly GCF_003343005.1 of Rhea americana. NCBI lineage: Eukaryota > Metazoa > Chordata > Aves > Rheiformes > Rheidae > Rhea > Rhea americana. The sequence continues at coordinate 234,023 of NW_028186558.1, forward strand.
GTGGTTAATGTGTTATACTGAGCAAGTAATAACAGAGTGACTCAGGCTCCTGAGAAGGAGGAGACATAACTGGGCTTAAGAGGGGGCCCAGTGCACCTTAAACATAATGAAAAATGACTTTTCTGCTGACAGCCTGACATTTCAATACAATGTCAACAACATGTAAAGCACCTTCACTCCTGTATAACAGCATCCTTAATAAAGCTGTTCACACCACAGACATTTATGACTAATCAGGTGTGGTATAAATAATCTTAAGAGACAGACTAAAAATAGATTTCCCCTCTTTTTGTGGTAGGAGGTGCCTCCTCTCTAAATTCACTTCGAAGCAAAGCTACCATTGTCTTTTCCCTCAACTTTCCTGTCAGTAGATGAAACAGCTCTTCACGTATTTCCATGCACAGCATTTTACAGGAGAGAAACAAAGCACTCTCTGCAAGGGTGCATATATGTTGTTAGACATGACCCCAGCATCTAGGTATGTAACAAATACCATCACTGCTGAAATGCAGCCACCTCTATGAGACAGATGACAGCAGCACTGACAGCTAGCATCATGCTTCAGGCTCTGCTAGAAGCTGGAACAGATGAACTTCAATCTGCTGCCCCTCTCCCCAAAGGAGTTAAACTCTGCCCAACTGCAGAATGGCGAGTAATGTTTGCCAAACACCACATGCTCAAAAGCAAAAGCTTGGACTCATGCCTGGCTGAAACACGAACAAGGATCAACGTGTCCTGGGCAGGGGGTATGAACCCCCTGGGAACCAGGTCAAAGCCAAGTTTCCTGGTCCAGGCCTCACCCTCTCTTAGAGGTACAAAAGCCTCATAGTAAAAATATAGCAAAACTACACTAGACTTTCAGACAAAGACTCTGCTGATGCTGTACACAATATAGTTTCTGCATGTGGTTTGTGCAGCACGTTTTGGAAAAGGTTTGGTTTATGGTCCCCTGTCACTGTTCTGTAAGTCAAAGTTCCTACTCTCAGCAGCAGCAAAGCTTTTGCTCTCAAGCATAGTAGATGCTGCGTTTGTATAACTAGGTTAGAGAAGGCTCATCTCTCCTCCTTTTTCATCTGGTCTGCAAGTATCCCAAAGGATTTTTCACAGTTTACGAAGGCCCAGCTTCCCCTGGCAGAGTTCTCAGTCCCACTTAACATACACCACATTAAATGGAACTATAAAGATTTTCTGACACTGGCAGACAGGAATAGATCTAGTTTGCAGTGCCTTGCAGCTCTCCCTCTGCCATCAGCACATGCAGTTGGAAGAAGCTCACAGGTCTCATGAGTCCTTATTCTTAATTCATTCCTCTGAAGGCAACCTAATGTTCCTCGTATTGTTTTAATTTTCCATTAGTTACAGTCCAGAAGCACTCTCTCCGTCCACCTGGACTCTTTGTTTCCCCATATAAGAATACTGGTGGTCACCCCCCAACACTTTGCTTACAAAGAGCCCTGTTTGTTGTGCTCTTGATAGAGCCATCAGGTTTCGTGCAGTGCTCTGAAGTTCACGGTTATTGTGCCGTCTCCGCTGGCAGGAAGACTCCCTCTGCCGGTTCTATAACAGCACAAGGCACCGAGCTACAGCTCGTCACAGCATCTCCCAACAAAGCAAGTTTTCAGGTGAATCAGGCTGGGACCTTAACAGATCCCATCAAGAACTTTCACTGTAGTCGGCCCAGGTCTCCCATCACCAATAGGCAAAGCCAGATCTGGCTTTTGAGCTTCAACCCCCCCTCCCTTTTTTTTAATTGGGGGGAAAAAATCATTGCAATTAATACCAAACAAACTGTTGAAGAATACAGGCTGCAGAAACAGAGATAAAGTCTACTTTCAGCCTTCTGTTCTTATTCAACCATATCTGCAGGTTGCTGCAGATTCTTTAGTACCACTTCAACACATTTCTTTATTTACTTATGATGTTGCTAAGAACATGGGGCACCAGCAGGCAAAACCCACCATTAAGAGCACTCTGTAGAAGTCCTGACGGATCAGGAATGTTCCGATATCCTGACCAGAATCCAGCTGTTTGTTGAAGACAAGTGTGAACAGAACCAAGAGAACCACCTCACAAGATATGGGTTGTGCTCCATTTTTCAGAGGAAAAAGAAACAAAGCGAGTATGGGAATGATACTGCAGAATACAGATAAAGTTTTCATTCATTCCTGAAGATGAATTTTAATTCCAAGGATCCCCTATGAAAAAACAGCACAAATAAAAAAATTCAGCTAGGCTTTGTGTGTATGCAGCACCCTATTTATGAGGTACATGGGAGTCTGTAACATTCAGGCCATTTCCATTTGCTCAGTAACATGTTACTTATGTCAGTGTTGGTCTGTAGAAGTTTGTAAGATATTCAGCAGTGTTCAGTGTTACAAGCTGACCTACCTCAACAAACTCATTCTGTATACAGTACTATACAAAACAGGTTGGTTAACATAATTGGATGAGAATTATGACTCTAAGTCGCACAACTGCTTTCATCCAGAGCAATTTACTGCATGGTTATCAGCTCAAGCCAGTACTAAAAAAAGACCAAGCAGTTACCCTCAGGCACCCATTCAGAAGCCTTGCAGAAAAAAGCTGTTGCATTCACTTCCATAATGGCTATACACACATGAAACTCTTCCCATGACAACCCATGTCCCTGGATTACCACACCTTTAGCAGATGTACTTACTGGTTGCGTTTTATATCTTTTTGTGAGGAGATTAGGGCAGAATTTATGAAGACAAAAAGGGAACAAGAAGGGCAAGAAACACAGGCCTATGTGTATTCCAGACTGTAATGTCCCCACTCCAGCTGTTCAAGTTAGCAGCTCCCAAGCAGATGTGGTGCATGGAGGACATCTGTGAACACGGAGGCTCTGGACTGCAGATTCAGGTGAAAATGAGCCCCTTCTGTAACATAATGCTCACCTCATGTGGAGAGCTTCACCTGATCGGCGCAGAGCAGGAACCGGTTGACGTGCTCAGTGCAGTTCACGACAGAGGCTTGGTTCTCCTTCAGACACTGCTCAAAGGCGGCGAAGGGCTCGGCACAGTCCTGCCGGATCTGCTGCACGATCGGGCTGCGAGACAGCACAGGGCCCTCAGCTCCCCGCCGCCGCGCCCCCGCAGGCCAACCGGCCCGGCCCCGGCTGCACCCCCCGCGGCCGGCGGCCGGCCCCGCTCCCGCCCGCACTCACTGGGCGGCGGCGCAGCGGGACATGCTGACGCGCAGGCTGTGGCAGTCGCTCTGCCAGGAGGCAGGGCTGGCAGCCACGCACCGCCCGTACTGCTCCATCTCGCTGCGGCAGTAGCGCGCCGTGATCTCCAGGGCCGCCTGCCTGCAGGACGACAGCACGGTAGCGCGGCGGCGTGAGCCAGTCGCGTCCGGTTCGAGCCGGTCCGGTCCACCCCTCCCCCTCACCGCTTACTCACATGGCACCCGCCGCCGCCGCGCCAGCCCCGCGCTGCCTCTGCTG
>NW_028186558.1:237654-254784 GCF_003343005.1 Rhea americana
GCTCCGGGCGCCGTGGACGAGCTGGTCTCGACGGTGACGCTGTACCGCCGGCGGCCGCGGCTCCTCCACGGCACCGTGCTGCCCTTCGTGGCAGGGCTCTACCCGGCCTGGCTGTGGCTGTGGGGGCCGCGCGTGTGGGCCGCCTGGGGGGAGACGGGCGCGGGCCGCGCGCCCCCCGAGGCCGCGCTGCTGGCGCTCGCCGCCATCGGCGTCGCGCACCTGCTGACGGCGCTCTCGGGACTGTGGTCGGTGCACGCGCACTGCGCGCTCACCTGCGTGCGGGTGAGTGCGGCGGCAGCGGCCGGCCCGCGTCCCCCCGGGGGCTGCTGGCGATGCGGGTGCGCTCAGTGTCCGGGGGTGTGGACCCTGCCCCGAGCGCCGCGCCAGCTCTTCCTTCCTGAAGCAACCGTTGTAGCTTGTTTTACCGGCGGTTATGCGTGCCCTAGCTGCAAGTCGCTTATTGAGTACAGTTCCTTTGCTGGGGGGTGTGAGTTCTACAGCAATCCTCGTTTGTGGATGAAATGTGTTAGTCAGAGAATCCTTGCATCTCACAGTGGCTCTGCAGAAGCCCCGGCTGAAAAAAATCTATTTGCATGCATCAATGTGATCCAGCAAAGATTCCTCTTGAGTCTTACTGAATTTCAGGGTCTGTAATCTGCTTTATGTAGCATATGCTGTTTGTGTTTCAGGAACCTAGTCCTAAGAAAGCCACATTGGCCAAAGTTGTGCCAACTCCAAATAACGGATCTGTAGAACTAGTGCCACTCCATAGAGATCAGGTAAGGATATGGCTGCTGCAAACAGAATTAGCATGTGTCACGTGCTTGGGAGCTGTTGTTTTATGTCAGACCTTTCAGACCAGATCAGTCAAGGTCTTTAGGCTGCAGTTTCTTATCTTTTAACTTAAATACTTAGGGAAAGTCAGCTGTAGTCAGTCACAGGTGGGGACATTAGAGATTGCATAGCGTTTCTTATTGCATGTTATCATGGGCAGTGATAAAAGAGCTAGAGATGGAAGTGATTGGTTGTTTCCTCTAGTTTTTTTCCTTCAGCTCAAGTAAGGTCTTTGGCATGTGTTCAGCTGCTTTTTTTCTCCTCTCTGTGCAGGGTGAGGATGGGCAGGAAGCTCTCTCATTTGAATTTCAGAAAATTAAATACTCATATGAAGTAGATGGTAAGAAACAGTTCCTTCCTGTAGCTTTTCCTGTGGAACATCCCCTTTCTTATTACCAGAATGCCCGAGGCTATCAGGAGGACAAAGATATCCGAGCAGCTGAGAAGAAATACGGTACAAACAAGTAAGTTTTCCAGGCACAGGTCTATTTGCCAGAGTGGAAGAGGTCCAAGATGGCCCAGTGTGTCAGAAATGAAAGTTGTAGAGATGGAATGGCAATCAGTGCTCTGTTTTTTTAAATGCTTACTGCCAGCACTACTTTCTTAGATGTAAGAGCCCTCTAAGGACAGAGAACAGTACCAGGGCAGGGCAGTTTCTCCAGAGTGGGCTTAGATGGAAAGCAATTCCAGTGTTTGAAAAGAAGAGAAAGATTGTATGTAGATATTTTGGAGTAAAACCTGGTCTTGCACCAGAGGCTGTAGATGTTTTTGGGGGGTTGGGCTGTTGCTGAGAAAACTGAACTCTTGGGTTAATAAGGATTCAATTCTTTCTCAGGGCTGAGATGGTGGTGCCAGAGTTCTTGGAACTCTTTAAAGAAAGAGCCACAGCCCCATTCTTCGTCTTTCAGGTAAAACAAACAGCTGTAAATACTTTTCCATGATAAGAATTCATTGCAGTCCTGGTTTGAGACTCAAAAATCAGCCGACAGCTTTCTAATACCAAGAGTAGTTGCTGTTCTTTCAGTGTGATATTGGGGTCTTAGCTGATTATTGCAGGAGCAACCTTGTTTCCTCCCTCATAGGTTATTGCGATTTTCTGTTTTTACAGCTTGGGAGAATTGAGTACATACTAATCCAGCTGAAAACATCGCTGAAAACTGAGGGCTTTTGTTTTTTGAATGAGATAGATGTTAGAATGACTTCCACATCATGTTCTCCTTACTAGGTGTTCTGCGTGGGTTTGTGGTGCCTGGATGAATACTGGTATTACAGTGTCTTCACCCTCTCCATGTTAGTGGCATTTGAAGCTTCTCTGGTCCAGCAGCAAATGAGGAACATGTCAGAGATTCGAAAAATGGGCAACAAGCCATACATGATTCAGGTAATCAGAATCAGAGAGGAAAGAGTCATAAACATAAGGCCGTCTGAGAAATTGAGGAGTTAGCAGTGCTTGATAAGAGACCCTGGAAATGAGAAAGATACTTTTACACTGGCTGTCAAATGAGGCAGAATCCCCTTTCTAAAAGGGGCAGAACTTGAAAAGGTAGGGTGTTGGGAAAGTAGAGGAAAAAAGACTTTGGGCTTTTTCCTGTCCCTTTCTTTCAAGTCCAGCTGTTCTGTCCAGTACATACTTAATACATTCTTGCTTATTTAATTCTAAGTTTTTGATCTCTTGCTTACAAGAAAATACATTTAGATCAGTAAGAATTACCGTATTTATTCTGTACAACTTCTTTGTATGATTTTCTTTTGGCGAGGGAGGGCATTAACATACATTTTTTAGTATTGCGGTCTTTTTGCCTGGCGTACTGTCATTTTTTCCCCATCTTTTTTACTCTGATCCTTTTCTACTACATTGACCCATGCAAGGCTTCTCAAAGTGCTTTTGTCCACAGGTTTACAGAAACCGGAAGTGGCGCCCCATTTCGAGTGATGAGATTATTCCAGGGGATATCGTTTCCATTGGTATGGCTTGCATGATGTTCGTAAACAAGTGCTCTTCTAAAATCAGATTCTTTCTAGTGTGTTAACTTGCACAGTGATTTGAGTTAGGTATTAAATTGCAATAGTCTTGATTGAATGCTTTTGAGGACTTCGTTTGGTTCATAGATGTCACAATTTAAGGATCCATGAAACTGATCCTTGAAATGGATCTCTTGGACCTTCTAGCTGTCTTGAAGGTATGTAAATACCCAGATAAATCAGCCTCAGATTCCTACTTCAGCTTAAGATTTTGAAGTTGAAGAGTTCCCTTTCTCCTGACAATATCTTCTTAGAATGAAAAAAGGGAAAGGCAGGTCTCTGTTTTAACTTTGTTCTCATTTTTTAGGTTGTATTGTCCCAGGATTTGATCGTAGTCTTCAAAGTTTGAGTGGCAATGAGAACTAAATGACCTGATCTTGGGACTGTCCTGGTCTTAATATGAGTCTTGATAACCTTCAAGCCCTTTTAGTTCTCAGCAGTGCTTTTGTTTTAGTGGATATGCTGTGGAGTTGTGTGATAGACTCAGCAACCCATGAGAGATTTGCCCTTCAGGAATCTTCTGTATTCAGATAAACTGAAGGAGAACTGTGTCCTGCCAGACAACTAGCCAAGCAATAGTCACTCCTGCCTCTGAGCATCTTCTATTTAATTGCAGGCCGATCTCCTCATGAAAACCTAGTGCCATGTGATGTGCTGCTGTTACGTGGAAGGTGTATTGTAGATGAAGCTATGCTGACAGGAGAGTCTGTACCACAGATGAAGGTCTGTGTGAACTGTTCTCTATACTGTCGCTTCATAGCAACCTGGAAAAGTAAAAACATTCAAGCCACTGCAGCATTTGCAAGTGGAAATTAATCTATTGTGTAAATGCTGACCCAGGGAAGCTGGCCTGCCTGTTATTGGCTCCCTACCAGTGATTGATAGTCTCTGGTAAATGAGAAACAGAATGTCTGTTTTGCCTGGCTGTGTGTATAGCCTTTGGGCCTGAACTGCATTGTGTGGGCATGGCATTGTCCTCCTACTCATTCCCCAGTCTGGATTCCTTTGGCTAGTCAGACATAGGAGGAACAAGTGTTAAGTACTTCGGAACCCTGAATCCCGCTTGTTTTTGTGCCAGTGGGTGGCTTAAAAAGGATAAAGTGATGCCTACGGAGCCTCCGTTCCTGAATTCAGTGTGCCAGGGGTGAACAAGTCCCCTGAAATGAGAATTTTCATGAGTGCCAGGCTCTAAACCCAGACTGATCAGGAGCTGAATGGCATGTTAACATCTAGATTCAGTTCAGGCGACCTCTGGCTGAAGTGGAGCTGAGAGCATCTCATTTGGAATAAGAACAGAAAGGAACACTTGAAATTTACTTGTTGACAGCTGACTGTGCACAGGCTGTGAATTTGAGACCTAAACATTGTCATGCAGGAGCCTGTGGAGGATCTCAATCCAGAGCACATCTTGGACATGCAGACAGATTCCCGGCTGCACATCATATTTGGAGGAACAAAAGTGGTGCAGCACATTCCACCTCAGAAAGCCAGCACAGGACTGAAACGTATGTATTTGTCTTTGTCCAAGTTTACTCTGAGAGGGCATATCTTACACTCACAGATTCATTTTAGGTTGCTTGATGCAGCTTTTGTATGGGGTCGTTGAGTCAGTCTCCTTGGCTCTGTTGCTAAGAGTTTACTGTGATTATTAGACTTGTGTGATCTTTTACCAAAGGTGACTGTGTCCTCTGGTAAGGATGAAGCCTGAAGTGTATTCTGTCTTTAATAAGCCCATAAAAGATTTGCGATGAGCTTACTGACCTCATTCATGCTCCCATTCCAGCTGTTGATAACGGATGTGTGGCGTATGCTCTGAGGACTGGTTTCAACACATCTCAGGTAAGATGAAACAGAAAGCACGTTCACATTAGTGATGTTGGTTGCATTGTTGAGTGCTTTGCTGTAAGGAAATCCTTATCAAATAGAGCAGTGAGGAAATACTAGTTGGGGCATCATTTTTTTTTCCTCTTCCAAACTAGCAGGTAATTTTGAGGTAGGTTTCAGGCATTCTGTTCTTTGCATCAAACATCAGACTATTTGTCTAACACAGAATTCTGGGAGTTGGGATTCGGGGTTTCCATTGTGACTGGCTTTGCTGCGAATATACTTCAGCTCCTAGTTACTCCTGTTTGTGTAATAATGATTTGTCAGAAAAAATGATAGAGTATGTTTGTACATGCTAGAGATGTGAACGTATCTTCTTGAAAGCCAGTTGAAAACTCAAGACTACTTACAAAGAGGCTAATCATGGATGGTTTCAGGCTGCTATACGAAGAAATGAGAATAAGTTTAAGGCTGTGGCACCAAAGCACCAGACTATAACTTTAAAATTGGACTTACATATTTTTAACAAAATACTGCATGCTACAGAGATGGTTTCTTGCACTGAAGACTGTTTTCCTCAGGGGAAGTTGCTACGTACAATCCTCTTTGGGGTGAAGAGAGTGACAGCCAATAACGTAGAGACCTTCATTTTTATCCTATTTTTGCTGGTCTTTGCCATTGCTGCTGCCGCATATGTCTGGATTGAAGGTGAGCCTTCTTTTCACATCTTCTAGCTCTCTACGTAGGGCTTGTAGCAAAGCTTGTGGGAAGGACAGTTGACATAATTTGTGAGACTTAAAATAGCTGGGTTGGGCTGCCCCAGTAGTGTAGGGTCCCATGCTGCATTGTGCATGTTTTTCTTGCCCTCCCGAGGTTGTTCTTAGGTAGGTGTACTCCTTCGCATTACTCATCCTTATTCAGTGGAAAACACAATCTGAGGATGAGAAGGTACAGGTCTCCTATCTCATTCTGTAGGCACCAAGGATCCAAGCAGGAATCGTTACAAGCTCTTCCTGGAGTGTACTTTAATACTGACTTCAGTTGTTCCACCTGAACTTCCCATTGAACTCTCTCTGGCTGTCAACACTTCTCTCATTGCCTTGGCCAAGCTCTGTAAGTACCAAGCCTAAAAACAGGGGCAAAAGTAGGAATGTTTTTTTGCATCTGGAACTGTGGAGACATTGGCTGTGGATAAGCCTACAAAATTACTGCAGCCTCCTTTGTTTCTGCACAGTGACAGTAACTGACATGGGTGTTGGAGATGGGGTGTGTAAGGGGGGGGATAAAAACCCCAAATACAAGAATGTAAAAGGCATATGCTTTGAAATGAGTCCTAAATCAAGTGCATGAGGGAAGATAACTGAACCAAGATTTTGGCATGAAAGCCTGCTTGTTCAAAAGTTGTGTAATTCTGCAGAGAGTAGATTCCTAATTGTGGATTAGGGAGGTGAATGGCTTCTATGCTTGATTACTTCACTGTTACACTTTGTCTGTTCTGGTTTCAAATGCCAAAAACATTCAGACTGGAGGTTTTAGTGTGCATTAAATAAACTGCTCTAGCTGAGCACCATGCTTATGGCTTCTGTGTTGTGATAAAGGTCACTGAGCATTCTGTCCTTGTTTTGTCATAGCTGATCTGTCATGAAATTTCCTCTCCTCTCTTTTAGACGTGTACTGTACAGAACCCTTCCGAATCCCCTTTGCTGGCAAAGTTGAAGTTTGCTGTTTTGACAAAACTGGCACATTGACCAGTGATCACCTTGTAGTGAGAGGAGTAGCTGGGCTCGGGTAGGTCCTGGGGTGTTTTCATCATATTCGATGATTTGCCATGTTCTGAGCTCTGGGCACTGTGGGAACTCTTTAGATGCAAGTGAAATGCTAGTCAATGGGGAAAGAGGAGATAACCAGAGGTTCAGAGAGTAAAAGAAGTGGAATGAATTGAAAGAGGAAATGTTGGTTAGTCTCTGTAGCCACAACACTCAGAAGAAGAGTTTATAGCCACAGCACTTAAGACTTAATTGTCTTGGAGGATTTCTTACATAGGGTTTTTATTTATTTGAGATCTTTGTTGCCTCCCTGTGCAGCAGCATCCTGCCCTCTTGTTCCACTACCGTAATACTATCTATCTTGAATGGTAGATGCTGTAGCAGAAAAATCTCATGGCTATTTGATGCTACAATTACCCAGATTTGTTATTTAAGGCCTCTACTTTAAGTGTTCAGCTTGAATCAAGTTTGCTTTGGAGGACTGACAAAAATTTTTGGCTTTGGCTCTTTTTGCAGTTGAGACGGTGCCAGGTTTCCTATAGCTTTGATGTTGCTATGAGAAGCTCTACTGTTTACTATATTCATTTTTTTTTCTCCTTGGAAAATATCCAGAATTCGTCTGAGATAGTGTGAATGGCCTTTCTGGGCATATTAACACGGGCAGTCTTTTTGTGCTGCAGGGATGGAAAAGAAGTGACACCAGTATCTGACATTCCGGTAGAAACCCACCGAGCAATTGCTACTTGCCACTCACTTGTACAGTTGGATGATGGGACGTTGGTGGGAGATCCATTAGAGAAGGCGATGTTGATGGCTGTGGACTGGACCCTGACCAAAGGTAAAAGCAGTTTCCAGCTCCTCTCTGCTCTTACGCACAAGTTTGTACCTGAACCCTGTTATGCATCTTGATTTTTTTGGTGGTGATAACAGTGCTTTTGTCAGTTCTTCTGAGTATGAAATTATCTGTGGTATGGAGATTTTCTGTGCCTCATGCTGGCTTTTTGCAAGGAGTGAATTCCATCTGGTATGACACAGAAGTGGTTTGGGGCGGTGGAAATCCTTGCACTGGATGTCGGTGGGACAGTAAACAGTAAAAATCTATTCTCAAGGCTGCAGAGATACTGCATTCTGCAGCTGGTATGCTCAGGTTGGTTTCTTTTGGTTCTGATTACTCAGGCTCAGTAAAATCAGGGTGTGACTAGCTAGTGCGTATCACAGTAATAGAAGCATGACAATGTGGGTTTTAGCACGGTCTGTGCACAGTCTCTCTGGAGGGTTTCTCCTCTGCTTGCTTGGCTTCAGCAGGTGCAGGTAACCAAAGAAAAATCTTCCTAAGTTATTGAATGTGTGTCCCGCTGAAACTCATGCTGTTGTGTTTTTGGCTCCGGATTTTTACTTGAGATAATACATGCTATAAATGTACCTTCATGCTATAAATGTACCTTCAATCTGCTGTGTAACTGATTGGATGGCCTATATGCATCAGTACCAATAGCTATGTCCCTTAGTTCTTGAGAAGAGAACTTTCAGCTTTGCATGCTTGTATCTAAGGAGAGGAAATCTCGGTGACCTGTGGGTTACTTGTGACCCAAAGGGAGTAATGGTTACTTTTGATACCGAGAAACCTTTCAGGATTTCCTGATCTGTTTGTTTCCAGATGAGAAAGTTTTCCCCAGAAGTATTAAAACTCAGGGACTGAAAATTCACCAGCGCTTTCATTTTGCCAGTGCCCTGAAAAGAATGTCTGTCTTGGCGTCGTACGAGAAGATTGGCTCGACTGATCTCTGTTACATTGCAGCTGTGAAAGGGGCCCCAGAGACGCTGCACAAAATGGTGAGCTTGGCTCTCTAAGAGAGGAAGGGCATTCTCTAACGTGTGCTCATGCCGCTAAACCTCTACTCGTCATTCCCGAGTCTGGAGCCTGGATAATATGGGGATTTTATTTCTGCAAAAGAGTACCACCAACCCATGCCTGAAAACAGACTCCACTGAGGATTTTCAATTTAGCCTCAGGGAGGTCTGAATATTTCACTATATGAGTTCCATTGCTGTTGCTTCTGCTGACAGCAGAAGGATGGATAGGATGGATTTGCTCTTTTGCCATTGATGGTGAGGGACGTCTCAAAGATGCTTCTTTCCCCCTTCAGCGTATTTAGTGGGAAATACTGAAATGTGCTACTAATATGCTAATTGTGTATGGAGTTTTATTRATTTGACGCCTTTCCCCAATGCTTCTCTAGCTGGCTCAGTGCCCGAGCAACTATCACACAGTCCATACGGAAATTTCACACGAGGGGGCAAGAGTACTGGCCCTTGGCTACAAAGAACTGGGGCATCTCACTCACCAGCAGGTATACCTCTCTGTTTAAGTCTTGACATTCAACAGCTGTTAAAGGAAATGTGGGTGGCATGAGCAGGGCTGGGAGGGAATCTTGGTCAGTTGGTGGATGCCAAAAGTTGCAATAGCTATGTTACTTTTAAACCCTGAATCTTCTGAGAAGATTGCAGCCTCTGCATTCTGCCCTCAGCTTTGTCTTCCTATGCTACATTGATAGATACTTCTGTTTCCCTGTATGTAAACCAGAGTCAACTCTTCCCTTTCAGCAGCTGAAGAGGCTTAGCACTGAATTCGGCTGTGAAAGTTTTTGTATGTGGGGATGGGGAAGTGTAAATATTCTAAGGGCTGTGTCTGTGGTGCTTTATCCCAAAGCAGCCTTTCTTGTAGAGCAGCTGGGGACAGTCCGGAATTTTTCCGTTCACCTCAAAGCACCAATTGTGTTTCCAATTGATGCTTTGACTGCAAGGATGCACCTATGGGAAGGCAGGATTTTTGCTATGAAGCAGCAGGTAATGCTCCAGTATACTGCTCTGCTTTGGCAGGTGCGAGAAATGAAGCGTGAAGCTTTGGAGTGCGATCTTAGATTTGTTGGGTTCATTGTGGTTTCCTGTCCTCTCAAAGTTGACTCCAAATCAGTCATCAGGGAGATCCAGCATGCATCACACCATGTAAGTGCCAGCAGCATTTTAGCCCCTCTGGCAGCCATTGCATTAAGAATGTGGAATTTCGGTAGCAGGAGCCTTTGTGGAGCGAGGATAAAAGGCTTCTCCATGGTAAAGGTGGTGATGCCTTTTGAATGTGCTGTTACTTTTGCAGTGGGATTTGCCTTGGCCCACAGAGAAAGCTTTCTGAACAAGGTGCTGCATAGAGCTGCATCTTATAAGGGTGTCACTGGCATCTCACTGTGATGTGACACTTGTCTACCCAGAATTGATTTGATATCTCTTGCTTCCCCCTCAGGTAGTGATGATAACAGGAGACAATCCTCTCACTGCCTGCCATGTGGCCCGGGAACTGCATTTCCTCCAGCGGGAGCATACCCTCATTCTGCAGCCTCCTGTAAGCAAAGGTAACTGATCCCATGCACTAAGCAGGCTCTGTATCTTGGAAGAGAACAGCCAGAGAACTAGGGCACTGCATCAAAGCCAGCTGCTTGCCATTAGTGTGGCTCTTTGATGCTGATAATGGAAGTGACTCACCTGCTTTCCAGAGTCCTGTCTAACCCTCTCTTCTCTGGCTTTGAATACTGTGAGAACTATGTATGTTTCTCTGCCAACTCATAACTAAGCTTTATGAGCACCAAAATAACAACAGCTTTAATGCCTCCTCCTTGTGTGGCATCAGAGGCTGGAGTTGACACAGTGCAAGTGGGATCATCTATCAGTTCAATGTAAACCATGGTGCAGCCCTGCCATGCAGGGAAGCTGAGAGCAATGTTACTGACTGCCAGCGCCTGCAGAGCTGGAAGGACATGAGTCCACATAAAGACTATAACTAGATGAGACGTGAGAGTGTCACAGACACTGGTCTGCTGTCTTTGTCATGGTGCTTGATGTCCATAACGGTGAGGGGCTGCCAACAGGGTTAGTGCACGCTCTGTAGCTGGGAGCATGTCTCATGGCCAGGCACCTCACTGGCATGTTCATGTCAAACCCGTGCTGTTCTTTCCAGACTCCAGCTGGCAATGGCAGTCCATTGATGGTGCTGTTGTGCTCCCCATCTTTCCAACTACCTTGCAAGAGCTGACACAGCAATACGACCTGTGTGTTACTGGGGAAGGTCTCTCTCACCTTCAGTCTGTGAGCAGGCAGCAGATGCTGAAGCTTATACCACACATCCAGGTGTTTGCCAGAGTGGTCCCAAAGCAAAAGGTGAGAGATTGCAGCTATTAGTATATCCAACTTTTGCGGGGTTCCCAGCAGGGCTTACCTGATGTCTGGGAGCAGCATAGATTAATGCTAAGGCTGTTTTCAGCGAAGGCGCACAACCTCTTCTGATACCCAAGCTAGCAGGCAGCAAGCACCAGAGCTCAGAGTGTGCCACACTGTTATCCTAAAGCATCTTGAGCTTGGTGAACCTTCTGGAGTTTGGGTGTCAGGCCAATGAATTCTTGCAGAAAAGAAGCACTTGACCAAGACACTTGCTCTCCAGGGATGTGCTAGGCTGAAGACCAGTATAGTTTCGCCACTGTCAGGTTCTTGTGTCCAGACTGTGCTGTATCAGAACACAAAGGCTGTTGATTCTGACTAGGCAATTCTTGTTGCAGGAGTTTGTGATCACTACTTTGAAAAGTCTGGGCTACACCACGCTGATGTGTGGGGATGGAACCAATGATGTTGGAGCTCTGAAGCATGCAGATGTGGGTGAGTCCAAATGCAGGATKCTCACGTGCCTGAGTTGTGTTAGTGTTCCTAAACACAAAGTTGATACTCATTTCTCTGGTGATTTGGGGACTAGAATTGGTTAGGATTGATCTAACTTCATCTGGTAGCAGAAACTAACATAAAGCAGAAAGATGTCTGTGATAGTGGAATATTGGGTGTGTGCAATCAGGTCTTGAAGGATTTGGAAGAGGAGCGTGTGCCAGTTGTGAAGCTGAGTGATGCTGGTAGAATACTGGATGTGTGCACCAGCAGGTAGCATGAATTGGCTGTGAACACACTTTTCTGGAAGAGAGATTCTTCCTAATTCTCCGAGCTTTGACTCAGGAAGTGTAACATGTCTGAACTCCTGTCTGGCTCCAGGAGTAGCTGGCAGCGGGGATTCCTACTTGGTGAAAATGCTTTGCCAGTAAAGGGATTACAGCGCTTTTCCCTGCAGCTAATGTTTTGGTCTTAACAGGAGTGGCACTGCTTGCAAATGCTCCTGAGAGACTGCCTGAACGGAAGAAGAGACCTCGAGATGGAGCCAGTGACGGCAGGCCAGCTTTGCTGCCAATGGGAAGTGGGTCTGTGAAGCCCACCTCCCGTGGTGCAAAGCACAGAGTTATGTCCCAAAGAGAGGAACAGCTGGCCATCCAGAGGGTTTGTAACTAGATCTGCCTGTGCCCATTCTTGGGTTTCTGGGGGTTTAAAAGCCATTTAACTTACTCTTGCTCTTCTTTTCTCCTCTGGTTCACTGTTAATTCATGAGAACTGGAAATGGCAGGATGTACTGGGAAAAACTAGCCTTACTGCTTGTTATCCTGAAGTGACAGAATGGATTTGATCAGAGGAGATGCTGCTTTTTCAGACAGCCATCAAGCTAATGCTTCTAAACGTGAAGGTTTCTCAATGCCATCTTGGAACGGTGGTGTGGGAGAGGATAGTATGATATTCTCTGAGTCCAAGTTGTGATAGGGGGTTAGGTTTAGCTCAGTTGGTTAGAGTGTGGTGCTAATAATGCCAAGGTCGCGGGTTCGATCCCCATACAGGCCACTTGTTTGAGGGTTGAATTGGATGATCTCCAGAGGTCCCTTCCAACCTCACCAATTCTATGATAGCAAAGTGTGTATGTATTTCTGTTTCTTACTGCCCTGCAGGAGCGGATCAATCAGGTCTTGAAAGATTTGGAAGAGGAGCGTGTGCCAGTTGTGAAGCTGGGTGATGCCAGCATTGCAGCCCCTTTTACCTCCAAGCTTTCCTCCATTCAGTGCAGTAAGTGCATGGTGGCAATTGAATAGTTGTTGTGGATCTACAAGTGTACAGATTCCCAAATAAATCAGTCTAGGTCTCAAAGAAGTCGAGACAGAGGGTTTGGGATGTTGAGAAACGCTCCCAACCGCATGGCTTTATCAGATGTTTGTGGGTTTTTTCAGCTGGGGAGGAGTTACACAGTGTGGGGTTATACTCCCTCTGTGCTATTTCAGAAAAAGAGAGGACTGAGGGACAAAGCCCCAGAACATGTTTGGCTTGGTTTGTTTCCAAATGCTGCTTCCTCTTGCTCCTTAGTCTGCCACGTGATCAAGCAAGGTCGTTGCACGCTAGTGACAACGCTCCAAATGTTCAAGATCCTTGCCCTGAATGCCCTGATCCTTGCCTACAGCCAGAGTGTCCTTTATTTGGAAGGGGTGAAGTTCAGTGATTTTCAGGCAACTCTGCAGGGTCTGTTGCTGGCTGGCTGCTTCCTTTTCATCTCCAGGTCAAAGGTAAGGAGAGGGAAGTGCATTGGGACAGTTGCTGGTCAATGCCCATCATATTGGGATTACTGTAGGACTACCCCTCTCCGAAAATGAGAAATGTGGATGAGCATGAGATTTTGCTGCTTTTTACTATCTCCACACTTTTTCATTCCAGTCAGTCCTGCTTGGTTTTTGTTCCTAGCCTTTGAAGACACTTTCCAAGGAGCGCCCACTACCAAACATCTTTAACCTCTACACAGTCCTGACTGTGCTGCTGCAGTTCCTTGTCCATTTCCTCAGCCTGGTTTATCTGTACCATGGTGCCCAGGTGCGCAGCAATTCCAAGTAAGTGTCCGTCCCTCCAACACACTAACACGTTTTCTCCACTTGCTGCTAAGTAGGAGGGTGGAGGGAGTCCTCCCTCACCACTGCGCTTGCTCTTCAGATGTTCTCTTGAGCACACTAAGCATTAGGAGTTTAACATAGTAGACATGCACAAGGAAGGCATTTGCGCTATACATTAGATGCATCAACAGGCAGCCCAGCATAGTAAGAATGTGATGGGGAAAACCAGTGGGCTTGGTCTGTGATATGTTGCAGCCCTAATGGTCTGCTGTCCCCCAAACAGTAACAGCAAGGAGACTACTGGATGCCTTTTTTTTAAAAAAAAAAAAAGAGGAATTCATTTTTTCACTTGATTTCTCTTTTTGTTACGAAGAGCCCAATGAGTACATTTACCTATTCTTGCAGCATCTGCAGCCCCACTAGTACTTGTACAAGCATGCTACTTCTGTCAGGGGCTGGGCTGCTGCTAATGGTGCTCACAAAGTTTGGGAACAGCTGCTGTGGCCCGAGCAGAACGTGTGTAGTTTAAATAAGGGTTGGTGGGGTTATGCAAAGAAAGCTAAACTTTCCTGATGATCTTGTCTCTGGTCTACTCATCTCCAGCTCTGTTCCTTTTCAGGCGGGAAGAGTTTGTGGATCTGTACAAGGAGTTTGAGCCCAGCCTTGTGAACAGCACTGTTTATATCATGTCAATGGCAATGCAGATGGCTACATTTGCTATCAACTACAAGGCAAGACATGTTTAAGTTATATCTCCAGTGAGACTAGAGAGGCAATTTTACACTTAATATGCAATAGTACTAAACAGAGTTTAGTACTACATATAATACGTAAATACAGTAAACAGTGTATATATAATATAAATATTATAAATAGTATATGTAATATATAAATGTACAGTTTGTCAGGGCTCTGTAGAGAAAAGCTGCTTCTTATTGTACCAAGTTGGAATGAGCTGAGACAAGCATCCCCAACTGTTTCATGAATTGTTACACATCCTCTGTTTTGAACATACCTCTTGAGCATGTGCACAGCAACACCTCACAGTTCCTCCCTTTTGTGTTTCAGGGCCATCCCTTTATGGAGAGTCTACAGGAGAACAAGCCTCTGCTATGGAGCATCATCCTTTCCGGACTTGCCATTGTGGGCCTTCTCACGGGCTCTTCGCCAGAATTCAATGAACAGTTTGGCTTGGTAGAAATCCCTACTGAGGTRAGCAGGCAGCATTTCTCTTGAGATCACTGCATGAAACATAACCCATATGGGCCCCCTGAATTACATGTTGTGTTTCCATTGGGAAAACAGGAGTAATTTCCTCTTGAGGAAATCTGGAGGAATCTTAAGGCTTTTAGCAGAATGTAAGGCCTATGAAGACTCATATAGGAACACTAACTACCTAAGTAGCTTTAAAAGGAGAGCGTATAGCAGCAATCCTGCTGAAGCACTGAGAAAAACTGTAGCAAGTTGTGAAAGTGAGAAGGCTAGGTCCCTAGTTTAGCAGTTGCTGTATATGACACTAGCACTTCAGTAAGTACCTAGCATGACAGAGGCTTTGTTGTGTTGGGAGAGCATAATTGAATGAAGTGGAGCTGGAAAGGGACTAATCAGTTGTGTTCTGTTTTCCAGTTTAAGATTGTGATCACTCAAGTGTTGCTGGCTGACTTCTTCCTCGCCTTGTTAGTGGACCGAATTCTTCAGTTTCTGCTGGGGAGTGCAAAACTTAAAGTGCCTTCCTGAAACCAATTCTAAGGTCCTTGACCCCAGCAGTGCTCCAAGAAGGCCAGCACCCAGAGCCATGTTTCCACATCACAAGAATCATCTTTATTCTTTTGACAATAACTCTAATCCTGTGCAGGAGCAGGCATGGGGAAGCATTCCTCCTTATCACATGGAAACCACCTCTGTGTAACAATCAAGGCCACTGACTTTTCAATGTTTCCAGGATACACCACCACCTGTCGGGAGTTTTGTACTGCCCTACACTTGAGGAAGCGTTTACAGAGTTTAGTAACTAAATCAGAATCAATGTATTTTAAAACCTGTTTGGAACTTCCTTTGTGGGGTGAAAAGCTTTATAATGTTTTTAATATGCACTGAGACTTAAGGGCAGGAGTAGAAAAGCAACAAACTGAAGACTAGGCTGATAAGAGTTCTTACATGACTGAAACACTAAGTGTTCTTGCAGGAGGTAATGTTCAGAACAGAGCTGTGGTGCTGACAAAGCCTAGGAGAACAAACACTGCCGAGAACATCTATACATTGACTTATGCTGCTGCACGTGCCCAAGTTGGAACTCTGTATTTCAGGAATGTTTAAAAAAAAATATTTTGGCAGGTGAGAAGAGAAACATTTATTTTCTCCCTACATAACTCCTGTACTATTATATTGATTAGATTTTTTTCAGGTACTCTGAACTTTAAGCTGTGAGAGACTGTTGGGATGTGTGGCGGTAGCTTACATCCTCAAGGGAAGGGTAGGCTCCAGTGCTAACAAATGCTGGGTGGGAGTCTGGCAGCTGCAGTCCTTTCAACCACAAAAGCATAGCTGTACTGAAAACAAAAAACAGTCAACATAAGACACTGACATTCTAGAAATTCAGAATCCTGCTACTATCCACCCCAAAACAGGTATGACAAGAACGTCTGCCTACCTCTTTCTCAATCTCAGCAAGAGACTTAACATTCAGATCTGCAAGAATAACCTGAAGAAAAGGCATAAAATTAAGACTATGAGTTGGGACTAAGAACAACAGCATAGCAGTGATTTAGACAAATACTCACGCTACTGCCAGAACTGATGTTGCTTTCAAATTTAGGATGTAGTGTAAAAGGTATTCCATCCATAGCTGAAAAGAGAAGTGATTGGCAGATGCTTTGATAATGTCAAAGGAAACATCTGAAAACAAGAGTACTTAATTCCTACATGTAGTATATGAGCAGGTTGGGACAGGTTAGCACCTAGAGGAAAAAGAGCTGGACCAAGATACCAATGACTTCTTTTAAAGCAAGCAAGGAATAACTTTGAAAGGAAAAAGCTCCCTCTAGAAACATAGGTCAGTTCCACTATTTAAAGGCAGCACCTTTAGAGAAAAGTTTTGCATGAACTAACAATAAGCATAGATATTAACTCCAATCAAAGTACCATGTGGCTGCTTTACACAGCTTCCTTATTTTATGACAAATGAAGAAATGGCTTACCTGAGAGGCCATAGATGTTGGAAGTATCATATACAGATGCATGCCAGGTGAGAGAAGYGCTTTTTGAGCCAAATGGAGTTACAGACTTCTCTGGTGACCTACAGCATATCAGAATTAACTAATGTCTTTCACCTAGACACTACTCCTGCCTGTGAACACTGCATTACACATTATGGAGGCATGGATCCTCTTGTCAACTGTGATGTGTGGTGCTAAAGTTTGGGGAATGAGGTGCCTTGTGTAAGAGGTAACAAACCACAGCCCAGGCACCACAGAGTGGAAACCACGAGGTGGCACCAGCGCACACAGGCTTCTTCACAGCCCCGCACCGGTTCAGGTAGGATCGGAGAAGGTTCATGCATACATACTTTAGGTCTGTGTCAGCCGGCTGTAATGAAAGCTGCTTCAGTCCTAGGTTAATCGTCCTGGGCGTGGGAACGGGCCGGGGGGTGGAGATCGAAACTGGCCCTTTTTTGCACCAAACAGCGAAGCTACCGATTTCCCTGGAAGAAGAAGGTGGTTTCCCAGCAAGAGGCAGGTGAGGGCGGTCGGCAGCGCGGGGAGGCGGCCGACCTACCCTATCCGCAGGTAGCCGGGCACGGCCTTGCTCTTGCCGCTCAGCTTGATGTCCAGCACGGCGGCGCCGGCGGCGGCGCGCGGCAGCAGCCTCACGCAGAGCCGCTTCCGGCGGGATCCGGCGGGGCC
>NW_028186558.1:255050-276333 GCF_003343005.1 Rhea americana
AACCCGCCGCCCTTGTGCCCGAGGCCCCTGCCCAGGTTGGCCGCGGCGCCCTCCACAGTGGTGGTGATCTGCGGGCACACGCAGCGTGAGGCGGCGTCGGGAGCGGGCCGCGCCGCGCCGCCACCCCCCGCGCAGCGCTCACCACGGTCCAGCCGGCGGGGGCCGCGCCGGGGGCGGAGACCCAGGCCACGCCGGTGAGCGGCGGGGGCTCCCCCGCCGCCGCCATGCTCCCCGCGCCGCGGCTTCCGGGAGGCGGAGCCCCGTCACCACCCCGCGCCGCGGCGGCCACTGGCTGCCGCCGGCCCTGCCCCCTCCCGATTCGTTGCTGCGCTCTGAGTGACAAGAGCCATCGCCAATGGAAACTGCTGTCCTGGAGGCCGGCGATCGCGTTCAAGTACGGAAGCGGGAAATGGCTCTGCGCGTGCGCACTCCGGGCCCGCAGCCTGGGCCGCGACTTTATTGCCCGCGCGCGCGCGCGCAGCGGGGGGGGGGGGGGGGGCCCTTCCCCCCCTCCCATCCCCCGACGGAGCCCCGCAGCCGGGGCCGGCGCGGCCGCCGCGCTCAGCCGTCGGTAGGCGTCATCCTCTGCGCAGCCCCCAGCAGTCTGCGGACCGGGGAGCTCTCCAGCTGGCGGAAGGTCCTGGCGGCTGGAAGAAAGCGGCAGAAGCCTCGCGTTAGCGCCGGGAGCAGGCAGCGGCCCCGTGAGGGAGGCCTCTGCCTGCGGGASGCAGCTCCCGGGCGCAGGGCAGCGTGCTTACCGAGCTTCTCCGACAGGCCCCGGAGGTATTGCGTGCCGTCTTCAGCAAAAGCCTGCAGCAGCTTCACTGCTTGCTGCAGTTCATCGAGCTACAAAGCAAAGACTATGATGAAAAATTAGAAGGAAAGAAACTCAAGCACTTGGGGAGCAAACGGAGGGAATAAGGAGATACTGCCAAAGCACAGGGGATAATTTCTTTGAAGTGCTCTCTCTTGGTTCTTAGCACATGCAGTGCTGTAAAACAATTACTGAAATTGCAGGTGCTTCTTCGTTTTCACCCCCATAGAACTTGTTTGTAAACAGATCTAGTATCATCTTCTCCTTATGCCTTCCCTAGGTGAAACAAGCTAGCTCCCATATTGTGAAGATGAATGTCTTCAGCACCATAAAAAAGCAGATGACAATTTGGCTTTAATTAAATTGAATTTATAAATTAATTTAATTAAAAATATGTAATGTTGTATAGAACATTTTTTCTCTAAAACAATTCAGGCTAGCTCACCACAAGCTCCATGTAGGTAAAGACTTCTCCCTGGTCATCTAATATTTTTTGATAGTTAGGCTTGCTGCTGAGAACTTTCGCCTGAGACGTTCCTAGATAATTCTGAGGCTCTGCATAGCCTTGATTAGTCTTGCACTCCTCTAGGTGCCTGGAAAACAAAAGTAATTTAATTGTTATGCATGGCTCAAAGCATCACTGGAAGCAGACTTTTCTTTTTCTGTCGGAAAGTTTTCAAAAAACAAACAGACATAAGATATAGGATAACAGTCTACACCTGGACATTTCTTCAGCACTTTTCTGGTAGCCCAGTAAAAGTTGATCCCAAGACTGACATTCAGTAGTAAACCTACAAAAGATCAGAGAACATGTCGGTTAGCGTGTGGGTGAGAGGCCTTACCTCTCTAATGCTAAACTGCAGTAAAAGCTCATAGAAGGAAAGCTTTATAGTGGGTCAGACTTCTTTTTATTATTCATAGACACAAGCGCAAAGGACATATCCTTCTATGAAATAAGATCTGAGTTGGATGGAGTTGTTCTCACATGCCTGTGTCTACATTAACATTTTGGTTCAAAACATTTCTGAAGCAAATTCTCTGTTAGTCCTACTTACCCCACATAAGTTTAGCTCTCAAATGTGTGAACAAAATTGTTCCAGAAGAAACTAAATCAGAAGCTCCACTCCAGGTCCACCACAAATAAACTCTAACCCTCTACAAAAACAGTAAGGGTCCAAACCTCTTTTGGTCTTAGACAGTCTCAGACCACACATACAATCTCACCTGGTTATATACTCCTTAATTTGGGCCAATGATTCGTCTAAAGCAGAGTCCAATAAAATCCTAAAACACAGAAGCAGAAACTCAGTGAGACCCCATGTAGCATTCCCATACCGTTTGTATGTCACATAGAGCTCTGATGACTGTTCAGTCTTTATGCAGCAGTGCTGGGTAAATGCTTAGAATTGCAGAATAATAAAGTCATTTTTATGTCCTCAACATTCATTAAAATAATATCCCTCCAAGTATTCACTGTACCATTTGTCCAAGAATATCATTAGCTATTAAAACACTGGACCCACACTCAACACATTTTACTGTTTGCAAATTTAGATGGTAAGACGGGCCATAAAGGAGAAATAGAAAAATAATAAACTTTCACTCCAGAAGCAATGGGCAAGACAAATCCTTACCCTTTAGGCTCTTCTATACAGTTCTTTAGTGTTCCATCTAGTTTCAATTTCTGCACATATCGCTTCAGCTCTTCCGAAACCGAGTTCACTGGAGATGAAGACAGAGATAAAACAATGCTTGTGCCAGCTGCCTGTAAGATTACTAATATTGACAAAGAAAGATATTATCTAACCAACAGAATATTAGTTTGATTCCTTATTAGATGCCATTCTAGTTATCATTTATGCTGTCTCTGAAGGAGTGACCAAGGTTTAGTTTAGCGTATCTATTTGTTCTTCCTCCCAGAAATTGTGATAATGCACAGGATCTTAAAAATATGATTCCAGGATTCAAACATTTTTGGATACTCCTTTTTCTACAATACAGTCAGTTTCATCTTGAGAGGATCACAGTGAACAATGAGTTAAATTACAGCATTATCTTCTATTTGTGATACATAAAATGCAACTTACCATTAGCTTTGAAAGCCTCAGGGCTAAAGTCATCAGTCTGTTTCAAGACATATTCAAGCTTTTGGGCAGAAAACTAAGAATACAGAAAAGAAAGTCTTATTACCCCTTCTTAAATTACATGACAAAGATAAACATGTCACTCCCTAAACTCTACATGTCATATGATTGCTTTTTTTATTCATTTAAATACATGTATAACACACATTTCATGTTAGAACAAAAGTAAGAGAAAAACAGCTCACTTTTACAACAGAATAGCTTACCTGGAAACTGGACAGCAATAGCATGGAAAGTCTGTCTGTCTCCGGCAGATCTAGGCTAATTGATTTGCTTAATTCTGAAAAATCAAAACAAAATTATTTAAAAACAAGTAAAGTTATGCCAAATTACAAACAGTTGAAATGTTCTTGACAGATGGTTAGAGTTCATGTTCGTGTACGTGAGAGCTGTTTCCAAAATTTGACGGGAGCAAGGAGGAGGAAGAAAGAGACTTCATAACAAGAGAAGCCACGCTTAAGCCTCAAACATGAAAGTAAAGACACAAAACACCGTGTACCACTGGTGTACACAACATGTTAATCCAGCACCTCCTTTTAATCGGATGTACCAGGACCTCCGAGAGAGCTGCCAAGATGGACATCGATGGCTAGAGGTTTGGAACAATGCAATTACTCTGTATACTAAAGATTGTGCTAGGAAATCAAATTTCCACTTGTAGATTGCCAGGCAAATTTCTCGAGAGACTTTGATTAAGGAAAAAGCACAGTACTTACCAGCAACATCTTGGTGAAAAGGAGGCAGTGATTTTCGGTGTTTTGTCCCTTTCAGGCTTGAACGACGCCAAGAACGACGCCTGGCTTGAGGACTGATGGTAAGTGGTCTTGGGGACAAGTTAAAAGAACTTAATGTATGGTCTTTCCTGGGACTGCTTTTGCATGGTGATATTCTCTCAGGACTAGGCCCAAGGGGACTTTTCTTGGGACTAAGACTTCTGTGGGATCTTTTCCTCAGAGCCCCTCCAGTCTTCTCACAAGGACTAACGTTTTTCTTGCTGACAGTAGTTACGTCAGTTGGCTTTAGGAATAGCTTGGTCTCTGCTTTTTTCTCTCTGAGCTCAGATTCTGAGAAAAAAATGCACATGATGGACATATGAGTAGTGCTCCATCCCGAGGAAAAAACGGAGGAGACAGGCTTTCCCAGGGATTCAAAGAGCAGGTACAGAATCTGTTAATTGCTTTTTGCCGTCTAGCTCGGGGCAGCAGCAGCGCAGAGCTGGGAAGGTTAGATCCTCATGCTTTCCTCTGCCAGAGATCCTTCTTCGGGGCCCCAGGGAGGGCAGCACCGCAGCAGGGCCCGGCCGCCCGAGGGGAGTGCGCCGTTGAGGCGAAGCGCGGCGAAACGAGCCTGGTAAAGCCCCGCCGACCCCGCGCCGCCCGGCCGCGGCCCCCCCTACCTGGCCTTCCGCCGGGGCCGCTCTGCGAGGAAACCGGGTCTAGACCCCGCGCCGAGGAGCCAGCTCGCTCCATGGCCCCGCCGGCGGGGCCGGGCCGCTCCCGCCGCGGCCCCCTCGGCCGGGCCGCGCCGCACTCCCCTGTGGCTTCCCCGTCGCTCACCTCCTGCCGCGCCGCCCGCCGCTCGTCGGACCTGCAAGACAGCGGCAGTCGGATCGGGTCGCGGCGGCCCCGGCCCCGGCCCCGGCCCCGCCCGCTCACCGGCGCTGCGGGGCCCCCCTCGGCCCCGGCTCCATCGCCGCGCTCAAAGCGGCGCGCGCCCAGGGCGCCCTGGGCGCGCCGGGAAGCGCGCGCAGAGCGCGCTGGGAAGTGTAGGCCGAGACCCCCGACTCCCGCCGGGGCCTGCTGGAGGGCGCCAGGCGCATGCGCCACCGGCGCGCCCGCCCCTCCCCCTCAGCGCCGCTTCCGGCCTCAGGGCTCCTCCTCTGGGAGGTGCGCGCGCCCTCAGCGCCTCACAGCTCCCTCAGCGCCTCACGGGGGCGCGACTCCGAGCTGCGACTCCTCCGCTACCACCGCGTGAGTGCCCTGGGGCTGAGACAGGCTCATAGAAAGGCAGGAAGGAAAAAAAGGCTTTGGAAGTTTATTATCTTTGATAAAATTTCAACGGAAAATGGTGGACTTTGTATTAACAGTTGCATAAATGCACTAAAAAAGAATTCTATTCATGGGAAAGTCAGTTTTACACTAGACATTAAATTAGAATCACATGAAATGACACAGGATGGAAGGTCCTATCCAAGAGCAATGTCCAATGAAAGTTTTGGTAAAGCAATGTTCTGATTAATTAGCTCAGAATGAACTCTAGTTAAGAAAAGCTTATTTTCCTATACAAAATTACAATACAGAGAACGCATACAATTACAATACAGGGGAGTTAATTGTTAGTATCTATCAACTAGAACAGAAATTTCGTAGTAAAAAATTTTATGGAAATTAAAATAAGTCAATTTTTTTAAACTGTAAAACTTGAGACAAATGCCAAGTTCTAGAAGAGACACTTTCAGATTCTTACCATAAAATTGATATTTAAAAAATGAATTTGGTTAGGAAAATGAAGCAAGTTCTCTTAAAACAATTTCACATCCCAATAGGCATAAGTAAAAAGAACTCAACTGTGTGAGGCTGAGAGGTAGAGAGGTATCATTGTAATCACAATCTTCTATTGGTTCCAGGGTTTTTCTGAGGTAATTAGCTGTGTGTCAAGTTGTATAAACAATAGTATTGGCAAAAGAGCAACATTGACAAATTACACTAATGACCTCTTTCCTCTCATCAATAGGTCCTAAAAACTTAATTAGACGCATCCGAATTAACACTTCCAGGGTCTCCAGCAGGTGAAGTGATTGATGAAGGGGTGGTAGCATCCTGCCAGCTGCCATTAGCCTGAAGGGAGAATAAATATATCATTTCATTAAATCTTTAAGAAACTACTTGCAGACAATAAAGCATGTGTTTACATGTTTACACATCACAAGTGACAGTGCTTTATGAAAGCAAGTAATTAAGTATCAGCTTCTAGGAAAGCACAGTCCAGGAACAATAATGTAAAACTTCCTCCTCTACAGATTTTACAGTAGCACTCTTGCTCCTAGTACCATCTACTCATGGCAAGAATAAACTGAAGATACAAAAACTTTTTTTCTGGTGATTGAAGTCAAGGCTTTAAATTGAATCTCCAGGAATGAAAGGCTTTAGGCTTTTTTTTTTTTCTTTTTTTTCTTTCTCTCTCTAACTTTTTCCTATCTCCACATCAAACATTTCAGGAAAAAAAAAATCTGGTATTTATTCACAGATCATTAACCAATCTCAGGCAGAAGTTTTGTTGCTAGTAAAGTAATACCTCAGTACATCTTACATCTATGCGCTGCGTCGTATACAAAGGATTCCCCACAATTGTGTCATATCTTCCTGTCTGATGTATGACATGATGTAAGGAATCCATCTATAACAAGATCCCACAGAATGAGAATGATAAGGGAAAAAGTCATGTTAAAAATGAAGTAGTATGAGTGGTACATATCTATTGGGCCAAATTCTTTAAACAAGGGGCAGGTATTCTGAAGAAGGTTTTTGTTTTTGGTTTTTTTTAATGGCTCTGAATATCTTCTCCACAGAAAAATACTGGCTGGTCCTTTTTGAATAGACAATTCTCTAGCATTTAGAAACATTTCAGATATTTATCCAGGGAGCCTTAGATAAGGTTACCTCTTCACAGGTTTAAGAGTTCCTTATGACTACGCACTAATAACTGAGCTATGCTTAACTAGTTAATTATCAAACAGAATTAGAACCTAGTCTCAAGCCTGCTTTAGCATATAGCTTTTATTGTAGAGGAACAGATTCTGTGCAGTTTAGACATGTTTAGAAATTCAGCAGAAAGCTTAAAATGTGTTTGACAGTACTGTCAACCACAAATCCGAAGCAAAGTTCTACTTATACAGAGCAGGACTTACTCTAAAATAAGAAAAAAGGAAAAAGATTTATTAACGTAAACTGAAGCCATAGAAGAATACCGCTCAGTTAATTTAGATGTTTCACTCAATTTAAAACTCCAGTTCCAAGAGAGAACATACAGTTGAGTCTATTTACTTCTAGACTGTAGTTTGAGAAATTTGATTTTATTCACTTCTTGCACCCTAGCCAGTGCAAGCTGAAGACAGAAAAATCCACCCCCATCCTGTATTAATAGAATCTACTTTAAACAATTGTCACCCCACCCCCTGCCCCTGCCAATAACATTCACAGAATATTTAAGGTTGGACAAGACAATCTCCAGGGATCCTTTCCAACCTCTCTGTCCAAAGCAGGGTCAATTAGAGCAGGATGCTTGGGACTGTGTCCAGTTTTGTTTGAAGTACCTCCAAGGATGGAGACTCCACCACCTAAGTTGGGGCAACCTGTTCCTCACATATAAAGGACCATAACAGTACACAGTTGGGCTTTTAACATTTATCTCATTGTTGAAAATACGTAGTTTTTTCTTATGATATTTACCTGTGACTGCACACTGGCTCCCACTGGGGAGCTCTGGTAGGAAGTCAATGACTGCAAATTTATAAATGAGTCTCCGGAATTTGTCATCTTAAAAGAGCCAGAGGAAGCTGGAAAAAAAGGACAAGTTTTGGTAAATGAAAAGCAAAACAAACTCCCCCTACCCACACGTCCACCACCCCTAGTTCTTCTATGAGTATTACATATCTCAGTTTAAAAAGACAAATTTCAGGACAGTTCTGAACACCAGTAGTCTGTGGTACATATTGTTACAAGAAATAATTCGAGACTTTCAAGCCCAGTCGCTCTTCATTGTCATCCTCACTTGCCTGAATTTGGTGTAGATGGAGAATTTGCCTGGTTGCTTTGAGCCACTACATTTGTTGCATCCACTGCGGTTTTTGCAGCATAAATATTCGCTTCTTCTTGAAATTTCCCCATGTTTTTTTTGTATCGAATTCTTTTGTTACCAAACCAGTTGGAAACCTAGATAAGGATATCCCTGTTAGTATTTGATCAAACTATTACCATTTCCCACTATAATCTGACATTACTAGCAGAAGTACATTTTAAACTAGTCTTCAAGCAGAAAGTACTCACTACCAAACTCTTCAAAATAAAGCAAAGCCCATTTAGTTTTAAGAATCAGTAAATGAAGCCTACTATTAATTATAGGGGCCAAACAATATATATTTTTTAAAATAGGTTTATTTAAAGCAATTTCAAATGAAACACTTCATACCTGTGAAACAGTTATGCCACCCTTCTTTGCTAGCTCTTCTTTGGCCTCTTCACTGGGGTATGGATTACTCAGGTGCGAATAAAAATACTCATTCAGTACTTCTGTCGCCTGCTTGCTGAAATTACGTCGTTTGCGCCTATAAAAACATAACAGTTACTCTTTAGTTATACAGTGTTATAAAGAACACCAGAAAGTACACAATGGGCTTCTCTTTCTTTTCTAAGATGTATTTGGTTTTAAGGAGAATGTAAGAATTGAATAGCACTGAATAGATGTTGATAACAAAATTAGCACACCTTAGCAAGCATAACAGGTGGCGAGTTCTAAATATTTAAACTAAATGAACACTGTGAATGACAGGACTTAAGTTCTCTTTGTATAATCATTGGCATCAAATAACAAAAAATTTCAGACTTAACAGCTGTTATCTCTAGATTGTGTTTTCTTAATACCTTGCATCAAGAAATCGTGAACGTAGAATCATTACTGCCTCACATGTGCTCTGTTTCAGTTGCATCTGGATGGTACTGAATTTACCATGGATTATGTTCACCATGCGCTCTATTTCTTTTGGCGAAATTGGTCTTGTTCTACTCTGTTCCCTAAGCAGGTTCATAACGTGGGTAGTGAACTCACTACAGGCCTGAAAATAAATACATTTGTATCGACAAACAATAAAATGCCCCAGAATTAATTTCCCCAACAAGAATATATACCCAAAAAACTTTAGGAGTTCCCATGCTTCAGCTTTACTCTATTATCTCTAAAAATACTGCAACAAAGATAAATCAGACATTTATTATCTTCAGTTTGATGTCAAGTCCCTCTATCTTCACCTTACTTCTATAAGATTAAGGTTTTAATTGAATTTGATATCCTTACATTCATCTGATTTTATTATACTTCCTGTTCTGTTCTTAAAACCAACACCAAAGGAAAAAACGGTTATTTTTAATTGAGATGATAAAAACTCTTCCATGCAGAAAGATCACCTGTTCATATTTCTCTAGCTCAGAGTGGTATATCTGTCGGATCTGTGACAGCTTGGCCCTGTAGTCAGAGTGTTCAATGCTATTGTCATTTGGACAGCCACCTGATGTTGCTGCTACAGCCATTGGTCCTCCTCTTCCTCTTTTCTCGGGCCCGGAGACACCCTCTGCCAGCAACATGTTATCTAGTCTCATTAGTTGAGCATCTGGGGGATCTTCTTCCTGAATACCACGAATACTTAACACTAGATGAATATAAAGAAGGAATCAAGAGATTATTTCCGAAACAGGAAAGAATATCAACTTTAATTCTGGTAAAGCATTTAAATGCCCTTCATAGGCTTTAGCAGAGTTCTGCCTTGACATCTAGAAAAAGAGTTAATGACGCCGTAAGACAATGCATCAAAAGAAACGGAGGATTTTACCGAGATCACGACACACCAAAATTTAAAGAGTGTTTTCAAATGCATACAGATAAAAAGACTACTCAAGAGTCACTACAGTTTACACTACATACAAATTTAGAAGAGATTTAAAACCTCATGCTAGCATTCCAGGCAGTCTGTGAAGATTAGAACAAGATTCTTACAGAGTAGATGATTACCATGTATCAGCCTACTGCATGACTTCTTGCACAGTCCTCAACAGTAATCAGTACCAGATTAGACAGACAGTCTACAGTAGACAGACAAAAGGTCTGATCCACTATTCCAACTGCTATATTTCTAAGTGTCCAGGAACTGAAAAGAAAGGGATGAATTTGACCTAGCCTGCTTTATATGCTAAGGATACAACTGTACTATGCAGCAATATACAACAAACCTACTAAAATCTGAACACTACGATTTGAAAAATTTTCTAAAAGCTGGCTTTCTTATGCTTATATCCAGCAAAAACAGTTTGTACGCTCAGATTATTCACATTTGATTACAAGTAAATTTATTTCGAAAGCTTTGTTTTCCAAATAGAGCCTTGTTATAGGCAATTTATTACAAACTCCCTTTTTAAAAAAGGGGGAAGGGGAAAGAACAAGATATTGAGTTAATACCAAAAAAAAAAAAAAAAAAAGCCATAACCTTTTCAGCTTTTTAATTTGATTTTAATTGCTAGACAATTTTAGTTTGAAGAACAGTTGGTCTTAATCTTGTGAATCCACAAAGTTCCAATGACCTTCTTCAAAATTTAATTATCAAGTTAACAGGATATTTTATTCCCTACAAACATAAGCAGAAAACATTTTTTCCTATGTACAGATTCTAGTATGAGGGCAGGAAAAAAACGTGTATGTACAGAAACACTTAATGTATATATTTATAACAAATTTTGGCATTTTACAGGCAGAATAGCTCATCTAAGATGGCAGATATACAGTTTTGAACACACAAACGGACTAAACTTACATTGCTGAACTCTGACATTTTGCAGGTTATACAGAAGTTGCTACACAGTTCTGAAGAAGTAATTTGGGACAGCTACAGAATTTTGCTCTGTCACAGTAATCAAGGTCTTCTCCAAAACATCCCCAATTTATTGCAAGCAGAAAAAGGTAAAGCAAAGGTAGGTACAATGTAGTAAATGAAGTATCTATTATGTGCAACTCAAGATAATATAGGAAGTATTGAGTATTTAAAAAGTTAGTGGCTTTTCCAAGTCAATATGGAATTAAAGCTAAGATATCTTAATAGCACACATCTGATAGTACCTTAATGAACGAACATTTAAGGAAAGGAAACGTAGAAAAAGTCTGACTTCTTAAATTGTGAAGTTGCCATTTTCTGAAAGGCCCTGACCCATTAAAGAGCATGCCAAAGGTCATTTGCTGCTTAGTCTTTTTTAATAAAATTCACATAAACTATTTGGACTGGTGAGTGTAAAATGGAACAGATATTTTTGTGTTGCATTCTTATTTGAATGCACTTCTGCCAACCCTCTTTTATGCACATTATGATGCATATCAGAGTACCTCATGTTGAAGTCAAGCTCCCAGCTGCAGCTTAATTTTATGTCACTTGTCTAATTATGGTAATTAGACATTAGTTATCATCAATTACACATAAGCTCATCTCAAGTTGACTGTTGAAAAGCAAGTATAAAAACACTTTCACCATCTCAGGGGAAGAATCTGGTTGGCTAGCTCTAGTAAGTCACAAGTAACTAAAGAAGAGCTAACTATTATTAACATCTTGTAAACTGCATTTCCAACCTAGTAGTTCAAACATTTATTAAGGGGAATACTATGAAAGTGAACAAATCTAAGAATCAATGAGTGTAAGCAGCTCAGTATTTTTAACTGACTGAATCAGGTTGATGTTAAACATTTTTTGGCATAATTATACCTTAATTTACATTGCAGTTAAAATGCAAGT
This sequence comes from Rhea americana, assembly GCF_003343005.1. Lineage (NCBI taxonomy): Eukaryota > Metazoa > Chordata > Aves > Rheiformes > Rheidae > Rhea > Rhea americana. Next base: position 266,551 of record NW_028186558.1, read on the forward strand.
TCTATAGAAATCACTGCCACAGATACTACTTTTAAATTAATGCTATTAACTCCCTGAAAGATACTTTATTCTTACGCCTCGTGTCTTCTTTTCAGCTAACGATATTTGTACAGATCACAAGTTATAACAAATTGACTTTAAACTACCTTTCAATGAATTCGTAACTTTCTTTGTTGTAACAAGTATCTTGTTCAAATTTACAAGTACAACAGCTATATTCATTTCTTTAACAAAGAGATGACAAAATGGGAGTGCAAAAGTATAGCCACTGAGGAGTGCTATGTTCAAAGCTGCTTGTTCTAGGCTGTTCAGCTAGCTACAAACTTTGGGTCCCTTTGGCCAGTGATGCTGTCTGGATGTAACAGTATTTTTTAGTACAGAAGTCAGAGATTCTTCAAAACAAGCTACCAGAATATTAGCAGTACTCATTCTCTTTGTTGTTATTTGTTAAGCAACAGGTATTTTTCCTTTTTGTTGTTAACTTAAATGTAGGCCAGTCTCACACCCTGCCACCAGTGTGCTCACCACACACATTTGTTTGTCCAACATGCCTAAAGGCAACATCAGCATTCATGACTTTGTAGGACAGCACTCAATGGAAGTATCACAAAAATCCACAGGTCAATGCACTTCCCTCCACCTCAGGTTAGGAAAAATCCATAAATGAGCAAAAGAATAAAGTTCCGTGCATTTTCTACTGAAATAAAAGCAGTTATTAAGAAGGCTTTACTGTATGTCTTTTATCCTGGAGATGAATCTAGAGTTTAGGAAAACTGCAGCCAAAACTTCTAATCTTACTGATCCAGCTAGTGCATAGACTGTGAGCAAGGAAATGAGAATGTGCACCATCACAAGAGACCAGAAAAATTTGCATTTTGAAAGTATAGTAAAAATGATTCCAGAAGCATATGCTGTAATGGTGCAAATGTTGAGGTAGCCACATTTACCCTACAAATTTCTGGCATGCTCTGTGGCTCAGGCATCACATTTCTGCATACAGTCCTGATAATTATGCCAGCAGGAGTCTGCAGTCCATGTGGCTTCTGTCAGAACTAGATTTCACTAAACAAAAAGGATTCAAAAATAAGAGTTACCAGGATTTAAAAAAAGAATCTGAGCTAATGCCAACATGTTACATATACCTATCCTTAAGCACTGTTTAACACCTACTGGCTCACAATATTCAGAGGAAGGCAGAAAGAATGCTTCTCCAGAAAGCATCTCTCTTGCTAGTCTTTTGACCATGTCCCTAACAACAAGGTGGGGGGGGGCGGAGGCACGAAATTTTTTTCAAATTCCCCCCATAGTTTAAGAAACATAACATATGATGACTCTTAATTAACATTCTAGGCTTTGAGTCAGGGCACTAACACACTGAAGTGTGGGTACAGTAAACTGTCAGGAAAAAAAAAAAAAAAAAAAAAAAAAAAAAAAAAAAAAAAAAAAAAAAAAAAAAAAAAAAAACACCACCAGCTACTCCCAACAGTTCACACACAGAATTATAGAGACTCATTAACTATGTCATTCCTTGGCTGTTTTTAATACAAGCTTCAAGAAGATACAAATTAAATTATCTATTTTATTTCCTACCTGTTGAGAGGACAGCTGAACACTGAGTAAGTGCTTGCTCTTCCACTAAAACACTTACAGCATAGTCAATGTTTTAAGCATGATTTAGAAAGCCCTTGCTTAACGATACGCTTAGATCTCTCACAATCCATCACTTTTATGTAAGCTTAAAAAAAAAACCCTACTGAGGATCAAAAAGCCTTAAGAGCCACTCCTGTCACRTGTACTAATATAATATTGTGCACTTCCTGGCACATCAGCTACAAGATATTCATCAAATATGTAAAATAATTATACTAAGCAAAGTAAAATTCCCATCATTTCTAATTAATCTTTAATTAAAACACATCACAACCTAAGGTACTGAAGCTTCACTCAGTATGCAGATGCAATCATTACAATATATTTACATATCATTAATTAAAGATTTGCAGTTCGGTAATGAACTGTACAAGATCACTGGTACCAAAATAAGTAATACAAATTTTGCTAAGACTCACTCTCTTTTCCAGATTTTCCTTCATAAGGCAAGTAGTGCAGAAGAACAGGATAAAGCCATCTATACGTTATAAGAATATACAAAGTTAGAACCAAAAAATCACAAACTTAGGGCCAACAGCTCATTCTTTATTAAGTATAAAATACCTACACAAAGCACAAGGAAATAGAGTTGGATTCTGTGTTGGCTAATATTAACATTAGTTTGGGTTTTTTTTTTAAACTCAAAGTACACTAAGACATCTCAACACAGAGCATCGTTAGCGCAAGTAAACAATACAACAGTTTGTATTAGTGCTGTATTTAGACCGTTCTGTTGACCCACATCCCTTCCCATCTATAGCTGAGCTTTCCCTTTCCCCAGTGGGAACTGTGTCACCTATGTTGTGCTGCCAAGTGCTTATCATTTAATGAGTGCAAAATACCGACTTTTGTGATGTTTTGCCAGACAGAAGGGTTCCCCGAATTTGGCAGTCCACATAGCAAATTACACAATTACCTGATAAGGTAGGACAATTTTTTTTTTTAATAATTATTATTAGCAGACCACCTTTGGACTGGCTTAAAGCAACTATGAACCCCTTCTAACTTACTTCTCAATGCTACCAAAGTAAAGTCCTCACAGATGCACTACCAAACAGATTTTTCAGCCAGGAGCCACAAGAGCTATCCTTACGCACTTGAGGGATCACATCTTTCAGTTAGCAATCCACCAGCTTCCCAAGAGCCCTGCTACAGAGAATGACAACACTGTTGGGTCAGCACGTCTCAAAGCACTGTAACAGGAGAGAGCTTTCTTAAAATTCAAGACTTCAAGTCTTGTACATTCAGAGAAAGAGAGGAAAACTAATCAAAGTGGAAAACAAAAGCAGCAGGGCTCTGAGTGCTGAGGAACAAGACACAGCTATAAAGAATGTCAACAAACTCAGCAACAAAGAGAAAGCATGTTCTTCAACCACAGCACTTGCCAAGTTCTATAACCAAATGAAAAGGTACCCACTAAATTAACCTAGCTGAGTGCCAGTACAGTGAAGGAAAAATAGTGAACTGCAGTTCCCAATGACACACACAAATACATAATGCACCATGTTACAATGCTTCTACAAAAATATACCATATTACAGGCCGGAAATCCATAATCAAGATCTGAGTCCCAGTCTGTAACATGCTCCACAAAATATGCAGAAATATGCCTTCCCTACCCCAAGGAACTTGAAACCCAGAGTCCATTTTTTTTTTTTTTTAGCACAGTATAGTCAGCTGAAAAAAAACCCTGAAATTTAATATTCAGCACCAAACAGACATCTTTAACACTACTGATGTTTAATTCTGATTTTAATACAGAATTACGCTCTGCTTGAATTCATATCATTCAAATCGTTATCTGAAGCATAACTTAAATCAGCAGTATACCAAATCTGTATTTGCTACACAGATCAAAAATGCCCCAAATACTTGCACAAGTTCCCCAAAAATCTAAGCAGGTATTATTAAGAGTACCTTCAAATGAATCTTAAAATATATGCCTGACGTGTATGTAAATATTTGAAAATATGTTTTCCCCATAACTGAATGTTTTACATTAAAAAATGAAAATACATTTCCATGAAAAAAAGTTTACAACTTGAACAGTATCCTGCTAAATATTAGACGTGGCTAAATCCATTTAAATGGAAAGAGACACTTGTAATCCCTTTTTCATTAATAAACACATTGTGGCCAGAATTTTTCTGCACCTTTCAGATGGCTGCCCATTGCAGAGGCATACAGCTTATCCTGAGCTGTTGTGAATGACACTAACACTCCAACAAAGAGGAGCGAAAGATGGGGGGGGTGGGGTGGGGTGAATTTTTTAAACCGATTCAGAGCTCGGAAAGAAGCTTGTGTGCCTGGGTCACAAAGAAAGCCCAAAACCTTGTGCTACAGTATGTCCAGGCTTTTGTTTGCTTGAAGCCATAACATCTGCTCCCCATAATTTAAATAAGGAATAGACAGACTACAGACATTCAAAAACCTATGAGAGCAAAACAAATTCAGCATAACCGAGGTACCAGGATCTGTTCCTGCAAGCATATTTAGTTCTGAGAAGTTATATTTTCAATCAATAAAACAGAGAAAGTAGCTTTCAGTGTAGAAAAGAAATCTTCCTCTTTAAGGATGCAAGTGCTTGAAGGAAAGACAGACATGAAGGCATATCCAAACAGCACATGCAAACTTTTATCACCACATTTTTCTTCGAAAGCAAGTTGCTGTCATGAGAATGCAATACATGCAACCAAACCCTCCAAAAAGAGAATATGTCATGTCTGCCTCATAGCTGCCTTTGACAAGGGCACCACAGAGGACAACTATATGGTCATTCACTTGGCAGTATGATGAAAGTATTGTAAGTTTCAATACACTAAAAAAAAAAAAAAGAAAGAAAAAAAAAAGCAGTAGTTGGTTTAGGATGTCAAACATTAATCAAGCTATAAGTAAAAATGTTTTGGTTATAGATAATGAAAGTAGCTCTATTCTCTACAAAAAACATCCAAATTCACTACAGTTTATATAAATGAGACATTCAGATAATACTGCTTAAGAGTTTATGTATGAGCATATACAGAATGTTAAAAATCAAAATCCATTTGCCTCCAATACTTCTGCTTTTCAAAAAAAGAAAGGAAGTTGCACTATCTGCCAACTCTATCTCCTGCTACTTTTGTCTTTTCCGATTTCCCCAAGCTTTCTCCTTACTATCAATTTTTCTCTATAATTAGTTGTTAACTTTAAACTCTTACTACCCCCATAGTTTGGGTACTAACCCCCACCCCCACCCCACCCCCCCCAAAAAAAGAAAAAAAGCCCCACAGCAATATAGCAACATTACTCTGGTCATTCTAGGTGTCTAGCCAGATACACAAAAAAAAATGGTTTCTCCCCCGCCCCCCTCTCAAATCAAAACACCTGCTCAAATAAGCAGCATTGCTTTCTACAATACTGTGTGCTGATTTGAGGAAGCAAATCAAAACAATTTGCAGCATACAGAAGATTATTAAGCCAAAAAAACAGCCGTAAGTAATAGAACATATAAAGGAAGACATGGGCCACATTAAATGAAAGCCAAGCTTATCACTGAATGTTTTTTTGAAAAGCTGAAATCAGGAAAGACACCAACAAACCTGTTTTTTCCTTGATCTCACACAGCACACTGAAAAGAGCGGGCTTCATCCTGTGACAATTCAAGGCATGTTTTCTGAAATTAAAAAAGAAAGAATGAGTGAATGCTAACTGTGAAGACAGAGAGAAAGACACCAAAACTTAAACAGAACTTGCTTCAGGAATAGCAAGTTAGTGCTTAAGATGAAGAAATGCATTTGCAAGTTCTGGTGACATATTTCATTTAAGTGCCAAAATAAGTTACCACTAAAAGCAAACTGTCATAAAAACATGCAGGCCTTAAATTCAAAGTTCTACGTAGCTTATACTAACTGTAAGCAATGTAAATTTTATTGAAAGCATATTTTATACATGAAGATAAAAAGCTCCTTGATTTAGTACTCTTCTATATAATCTAACAATGTAATCCATTTAAAAAGAGAAAAACATCAGTATTTTTATAGCATACAGATCCTGAACAGTAGAAACAAAATAGAATACCTTTGATTTTTCAGACTTAAACAACTAGCAGTTATCTGATTAAGAGCATCTCTGTCCTCTGAGAGGGAGCTAAGGGACTCCTACCAATTAACACCAAGAAGTTTTTCAGATAGTTCGGACAAGACAAGAATAAGAACACTTTTCGAAAAGGAATCTTGGGGAGGGAGGGAAGGAAGGCTGTTGAAGTCAGATTAGACTGTAATGCAAGAAAATCAATATGATGCCAGACTTTTCATTTACCATCATATGCTTTTTTGAAGCTCTTAGTTTGCTGCTTTTCTTTTTTCCTCCAGGAAGAAAAAATATAAATTACATGACTAGTTATTAAGGTCTATCTTAATATCAAAATACGGAAGTAAATTTTGAGAATAATGTCTTTTGCTTAGCTGAAAACACACTTGAAGTGTGGTAGTCAACGTATAAATGAAAAAGTTGGTATTTCAAGGATGTTGCGGAGTGCTTTCCAAAGATATGATACCCAGCCACCATCAACTTTCAATGGAAGCTTGTAGTTAGATGCATAACTTCCAATGACTTGAGGTATCTAGCTCTAATATATTCCTCAAAAAAGTCTCTTTTGCCTCTTGTGACCTCTTCTGTAATTAAAAAAAAAAATCAATTTCGTAGCTAGATTTCAATAGTTTGTTGAATTTTATATAAATATGAATTGGCCTTTATTCTCACATACCAATCAGTTCTGCAGCAATTGAGAAACACTTATATTCAGGTGTTCAGTTTCCTTACAAGCTTTCACCAGTAACATTTACAGCAAGGGTTGAATTGCCAGTGAATATCAGAATACTAGATTTTAACAACAACAGCAGAAGTTGAAGTCAATTCGCCAGTTTCTTTCAGTACACAGCCAAAAGAGGTAAAAAAAAAAAAAACAAAAACAAAAAACAATTCATCTACTTAGATGCTTGATAATATCAACCCAAAGACAAACAGCCTGAGAACAAAGGCAGCTGAGAAGACAGCCTAGTGGAATCTATTGTCCTTGCCTGATGGGNCAGAAATGAATGAATTCCAAGCCTTAAAACTATACTCTCAACCTGGCTTTGAAAAGTGGTTCTTTATGTATAAAGCAGTAGACTAGAGATACTAGTCATAAGAAGCTAGCTTTCTAGAAATAATTATAATTCTGTAATTAATATGGCCACTTATGAAGTACAGTAAGCTGATGTAGCATGCTTAATATTAACATTAAACTAATCCTTGATAGATTACTTTCCTTTAAATAAAACTTTCACTCAACATATTTTCAGGTTGCAGTTTAACATTTTATCTGTGCCCTGAAAAAATCTTGTAATTCAAAGAAACTCTAATATTCAATATGCAGAGTATTTATTTATACAAAAAATAAGGTTAACCCCTAACAAAAAAGCAGTTAACTGTAGCATTGCCATTTTACTGAAGTGTGGGAAGTCCTAAAATCCCTACCCTTGTTGCTAAATCATTTGTGCTATCTGTTAAACTAAGCTTAGGCCTTACTTTCTCAGCAGTAAGTCTTCTTAATGAGGTATAGGTTTCTTAAAGTAAACTAAACAAACTTCTTGTCTAGAATACAAGAGCTTGTTTAATGTGTGTGTACATGAAAATATGGTAAAGGTGCTTTAAAATTTTGGGGCCTTTGAAGTCTGGTGTGCTTCAAACAGAATTTAACAGCACTTTTTTTAAAGATAGCACAGTTAAAGTAATTCAGCTTAAACAAAGTTCAAGCTATTTTTCAAAACTCATTATTCAGCTATTACTTGAAACTGAAGCTCCTGGGAAGTTTTTTTTGTTTGAAAGTATTTTAAAAGTAACATTTTAAGACCTGCATTTTTCTTTTCTCTTATGCAACATACAGGTAAGTCTATTCCTGTACAAACTATACAGGAACTGCAGACAGTTACTTCTGAGATACAGTGCCAGCTGGAAAAGAAAAAAATACCTAAGTGTTATGAAGATTTACTTCACCACCAATAAATGAAAATATTAAGTAACAGCAGCCTAACAGGTCCTAGAACTTCTATACCAATACAGAAAAATTGTTCTAGAGTAATGGAACGTGGGGGGTGGGGGGAGAATCTCTGAATCAATCTTCCACAACAGAAGACTGTCCTGAAAGCATTCTGTAGGTCAGTAATATACTTTACCCCCAAACAAGTCCTAATCTATGGATTTAATTTCCCTACAAATGACATCTAGAAAGTTACCTGAAGGGTTTTCTTTAAAAATAAGTGTGTATTTCAAAAACATAATGCTTCAAAAATTTCCATTATTCACATAACCTACTCAATCCTTATGAGCCTAGCATTTGTCCTCAGTTATTCCATGGATTCATTTTACTGCTTTGACTACTTTAAGTCACTTTTTGAGCCACTGACAGCATGACAGCAACAGGTGTACCTGAACACGGCTAAGATTTTTTTTTTTTTTTTGAAACAACGCTACATTGGCATGGTTTTATTATTTTATTAATACTATTACAATCTGATATGCCAGGGAATTTGGGAGGAGGGGAAAGCAAGCACGGACAGATTCTCTGTGCAAAACATCCTCTTGAGGGATTTTACAGTAGAAAGTCAAAGAGGCAACCGACCAAAGTCCCACATCACTAACCAGAATATGGAGGCTAGAAAATCATTTAGCTGATTTCATAAACCTGCTCCATTGAAGCCTTTACTTTTTTTTTTTTTTTTTTCCAAACTGCCTCATCATCTGGGTTGCCTACCTCTTGTAATCAGCACATGCCAAGTAAGCAAAGCATGTAATTATACAGAACCAATCACGGGCAGATACCTCTAGGGCAAAAAGAATAAACTAAAAGATGCTGAATTGTGTTGATATCTTTACATCAGATTATTGGGATGTAAATAATTGCAGTGAATAACAAAGTCAGCTAGACTTTACAGCATGTCCAAGGGAAAAAAATAGTGAATATAGTCCTTAAACTTTTTCCTTTTAATGCAATTATAGGGAAACTTAGTTTTTAAAGCAGTAAGGAAATGGTAGCACAGACAAGAATCTTGTATGATGCTAACAACATTGTGAAGAAATATTTCCATACAACTGCATCCCAAACATCTCACACCTGAACTGTCATGGGCTAGACTGACGTCTAACTCATCTCTCTTTCCCTGCCAAGGAAACACCAACTTAAGTGCCAAACACTTCAAGCCCTCAAGGACAGCCAGTATTTTGTGATTCTTGTTCTAGGTCACATTACACGGAAACGATATCACTTTTATTCAAGAAAATGGTTAAAAATCTGAATCTGTATTTACACAGCCTGGACAATTTGTTAATGGGCTGTATTGAAAAGGAAGAAGAGTCTGAAAATTAATTGTGAAGAATCAGCAAACCTTTCTGGCTTACTATTTAAATCTAACTCAGCTGACAAGAAGTGATGATACAGTAACCCACAAAATCAGGAAAGGAATTTGAAACTTTTCACCTCAAGATTATTCGCTCCCACAAAGCCACAATCACGAGCAAAAGTCATTTCCAAGAGATGAACATCAGTTGCAGCGTAGGACCGGTGCTTGTTCTGGCTACGCGCAACCCTCGCCCACCATTCCCCTGCCAGCTCCGGCAGGAGCCAGAAGACCGGCAAAGGGCAGCGCAACCCGAGGAGCGGGGCCGAGGGTCCCCTCGGCGCGGAGTGGAGCTGAGTCACGGCGCCGGGCGGCTCCGAGAAGGGGACCAGTGCCCAGCCGCCGCACGGCCCCCGGAAGGGCGCGGGCGAACCCCGCGGCCGCCGCACGGCCCCCCTCGACGCCCAGCGCCCCGGTCGCACCGCCGGTCCGGCCCCGCGGCTTGCGGTGAGCTCCCGCCGCCCCGCGGCTCTCCTGTGGCCCTGCCTCCCCGCGGCCGCTCTGACGGAGCTGGGCCGAGCCCCCTCGCCGGACGCCCGCCCGCTGCTACCTGGCCTGTGCCTCGTCCAGGCTCTGGTCGGTGATGGCCATGATCTGCTGCAGGACGTCCCCGGTGTCGTGGTGCCCCGGGGGCGGCCCCGGCGGGGGCGGCGGCGGAGCCGGGGGGGCGGCGGCCGGGTCGCCGGCGGCAGCAGGCGGCGGGATTCCCCCGGGCAGG
>NW_028186558.1:276568-382220 GCF_003343005.1 Rhea americana
CCCCGCGCCGGTTCCGACCGCCTCCGGCGGCCGCTCCCTGCTCGGAGCCGCCGGCCCGCCGCCGCCTGGGCCCTGTCGTTGGCTGGTCCGCTCGCAGGCTTCGGTTCCTGCCCTGGCGTTGCACTTCGCGTCTCGGTCCGACCAACCTAAAGCGCAAAGGGATTGTCTGCAACCATTGCTTGAGAGGTGTCCTTGTCTGTAAAATTGCCTTTCTGCTCCACCAGAGGCCAAGTTTGTTCATTACAAACATTAGAAGACTCTGTTCTCATGGATTTGCAGCTGAATAAGGTCCATAGCTACAAAGTAGCACAGAAGAAGCTACTTTTTTTTAATGGAAGGTCACCCAGATAGCTTCATAGGCGATTTAGATATCTTCCTAAGCTGCTACTTTTAAATTACTGCAATATATCTAGACCTACAGATAAGAAAAAAAAAATACTTTAAAAAGGAGAAAAACACTTATATTAGGAATTTCCATGCCTGTGTAGAAGCACAGTGCTCTCTCTGACTGCCTCAATCATTGTATGTTTCTCCTTCCAAGTTTTACTTTCCAGTAGTATACTATGCTTATAGAATTTAAATCTTTTTACAGCTGCATCTCAAGTAGAAGCATCCTCTATGTTCCTGATTGCTAATGACTCAACACTTGAATCTTCACCTCTTAGACAAAGGTAAATAATTTCAGTATTGCAGTTTTAGCCTTGTTTGCTGTAACAATGACAAATTCTGCAAAAACTTTTTTTGCATTCATAGTCTGAAGTAGGTGTACATTCTCCTTCAGAACACAAAATTCAGGTTTGATCSCTCTCCTAGATCTTACGGCATCCAGGTCTCTACACCAACCAAACACATCAGCTTCTCTGGCTGCTCAGCAAAATCTTTATAAAGCAAAACAATCCCTCCTAGACCAGATGATGAATGATGAATGTGCTGCAAAGTGATACAGAGCTTTCCCTCCAGGGATGTTCCACACAGAATGAGCACAACGTATGGGTAATTGTTGAAGTAACTGTACTCTGACAACATTAAAACACCTTTTTTTTCCATTTTCTGTAGCAAATTCATGGAAGTTCTGGAGCAAAAAGTTTATTAGAAGTGGCAGTTATGGTAACAGGCAGGGTCCTTATCATCCTGCTGTGAGACCTGAGTTCACCACATCTTGATTGTCTGAAGACAGTGACATAGGTTTATTTCTACATCAGTCTCCTATTTAGAGACTTCTTATTCTTGGAGTTGAGCAGAATGAGCATAGCTCTTGTGCAGTGATCGCTTTCTTGCCTTTTTTTTTTTTCTTTAAATAAGTGACCCCCACATAGTGATCCTCTTTCACCAGATAACTCCAGAAAAGATATAGTAATTGTGACATGTATTTTACATCCATTCTTAATCCTGTTTGGCAGCAACTTCACTCCCCTCCCTTTTAGGGAAATTGTTCCAATTGGTTTAGCAGAAGCAGGATGGATGACCATGTTCTATTCAGCCCTGCCTTGCAATGAAAGATTTAATTTCTGTAAAATTAATCGGGATGAGATGAAGAGGGTGTTTCTTCACAAAATTTTCAAAATCTTGTCCATGCCATTAACTTTGACCCTTTAGTTCTTACCAGCTCAGAGAGCAATATGATTTGTACTTTTTGGGTAGCTTTTTTGTTAAAATTTTCACATATGAGTAATTAAAATTGAGTCTTAACATCTACATACAAGGAATGACAAAATCTACATTCTTGATTTCAGATTTACATGTCTTGCCTTAGTTATTTCGGGTAAGAAATTCTGGCCAAAATTACTAAGCAATAATAGAGAAAATAGTTTCATAAAGAAAGTATGGCTTACTTGGAAAGGCGCCATACTGCAACAGGGGGAAATGAAGACAGGAGAGATAGAGCGAGGCAAGGAAGAAAATGACAGTGGCAGAAGAAACAGATAAACACCACAATTCCCCGTGGTGATTTGGCTCTGAAGAATCAGTCCTTCCCCCTTTATTATCCTAGCTGAAATCAGCAAAATTACCCTGCTCATCAGTAAATTGGTAATGCCAGTAGTATTTATCCTGCAGCTTTAGGCAGGATTCTAGTTCATAACCATTTAGTGGTGAAGTTCCGTAGCACCCTAGAATCTTCCATCTATTACAACATTATATTACAGATTTGGAGCCTTCACCTTGGCACATGCCTGGCTTTATGAGCTGCAAATAGCCCCACTGAATTCAGCAAGGTAGTGACCCCCCACTTTGGGAAGCTGACCATGCAAATTAGTCTTCTTAGACTTTTTGTGCAGCATCTTCAATAAAAGATGTGGGCCTAATCCAATTCCTAGTAACGTGCATTAAAATCCCAAATAAGGTAACTGAAAGCAAAAATCTGGCTGCATGCACTTACACTTGTTGGGTAAGTGTACACTTTCAAAATGAAGGAGCTTATTTTCACCATGTCAGGAGCTGAGTGTTAATGACCCTGGGGCTCTCTGAGTACTCTGGGAATGCTGACTGATGAGATATAGAGCAAGCGCCACTGAAGAAATGCTGTATTTTTCAGCCTTTTGGTAAAATGATTAATAAACCATCTTTTCTCATTCACAAACTGCCTATAGAGGAAAAGGGAGCTGGGTTAAAAGATGACAAGAGATGAAATTGTCTCACAAAAGTTCTTGCTGATGCAGCCAAGGGAATAGGGAGAGCTGTCTCCAGCCCTCTGATAAATCACCCTGCACGTTTCGATAGGAAATGGACTAGGGTATAATTAGCAAGTGAATTCTCTCCTGTCAGCAAAAAAAAAGGTGTGTGTGTGTTGGGGGGGGGAGTTAATTTGAAAAATAAAATCAGGACTTCAGATGCCAACTGACAAGTTATAAGCTGAGACTGAAGCTTATAGAGCATAAATTCACATGGAGATTCACCCCCATTATAATCCATGCCGCATTGCTAGGAATTTCCATAGCAAGAGCTACAGTTCAAATAAATGTTTGTGTTGTGATGGGATTAGATTAGCTGCTGGACTACTGAGGACTCTGTTTGCAGTCCAAGGCATACAGAAATCATGCAATGGTGTGTTGGCAAATAAGTGACATGTCTGTCTCCCACTGAGGTATATTTCATTTAGTTACATCAATTCACAAGCCATAGCCAAAGGTTTAGATACTCTGGTCCTTTTGCCTCCTCAAAGCTAAGGCTAAAAGGCAGCTTCAGCACACTGTATAAGCACTAAAATAGGATGATGATGTATGATAGGAGAGACCTGCTTAATCTAGGTAGGCAAAGCCAAAGTGAGAGCTGATGGCTGAAAGTTAGGGTTAAAGGAAGTGGAGCAGTTTACCAAAGAGCAAACCAGACCTGCATTGCCTTAAGTCAAAGCTGTGCATCTCTCACCAACAGAGATGCTCTTACTCCAGCAGCAGGTGCAGATTCATGGAAAGACTTATCAGATGGAAATTGATGGCCTGTGCTATGCAGCCAGTCATATCAGATGATCACAACAGCCCCTTCTGACCCATAAAAATCTCTCTTTGGTGCTGTGAAAGTCCTATGTGTTTGGTGATGGCATTATGAATAGCTGTGCTTACTACCGTGCTCAGTGGGATCTGAATTGTATTAGGTTCCTCGCATGGATGGCATTGAACAAGGTCTGCAAATTTGTAAGAGCACAGCAAATTTCCTGTAGAGCCTGGGCTTCAGCTACAATAAGGCCTCTGATAGTCTGCAGTAGCCTTCCCCTGGACCTGCCACCAGACAGGGTGGCAAGCATATGGTCAATAGCAGCAGTGCCAGCAGTGGCTGTTTATTCCAGCATTTCCAGTAACAGCGACATGTTTCAGGAAAACACCCACTGATGAAGCTGCTGAACTCTACTGGCTTTGTCCATACCAACTTCAAGGACAGCCTCCTTGTGGGAGGTTGTACATCCACTTCTAAGGGGAGAAGGGGACACTAAGCGCCAGGCAAAGAACAGGAAGACACCAGTGAAAGAAAAACTGACCTGTATTGCCTCCCAGTGGATGCATGCTACAACACACTGCAGAACAGCTAAATTCATCCCAGTAGCAGCTGCTAAGATTAGACTGGCAGGCTAATTCCAAAGTGGATCTTACGCTCACCATTTAAAAATGGTCATTTGCAAAGATCTCAGCGGGCTCAGGAGAGCTGCATTCCATCATGCATACTGTCATCCTGTTCCTGACTTCTGTTTGTAGCTAATTCACAAAGCCTCAACTTCGAAGTGTTTATATATTTCTTTGCTACAGCCTCAGTAATGCCAAACATAGTTACTGTGTGGATGAAGAAGGCTACAGTCCATACCTCAGACCCCATGCTGCACTAAGCCATGCTGCTGATAATGCAAGAGGTTAAAAATGAGCGTGCAGCCTAAGCTGACTCTTGAGCAGCCTTGTTCATCATTCAAGCCAGCTCTGCGCTTTAAGTCAGACAAAGCACACTCTCTCCTAGCAGAGTTACATAAAGGCACAGTTCACCCTCAGCACCCTGAGGATATCCCATCTGTGCTAGGTTTACAGCATCCTCCTAGTTCTCTGGCTTTAGCCAGAGAAACATGAAGATATTTCTGAAGTGCCTCCTGGACTTAGAATCTTAGAATTAGTACGTTTGGAAGAGACCTCTGGAGATCATCTAGTCCAACCTCCCTGCTCAGCAGAGTCACCTAGAGCATGTTAGACAGGGCTGCATCCAGGTGGGCCTTGAGTATCTTCAGAGAAGGAGACTCCACAACCTCTCTGGGCAACCTGTTCCAGTGCTCCGTCACTCTTACAGTGAAGAAATCCCCCCTCACATTCAGGCGGAACTTCCTGTGGTTCAATTTCTGCCCATTGCCTCTTGTCCTGTCACAAGAGACAACTGAAAGGAGTTTGTCCCCATCCCCCTGACATCCTCCTTTCAGATACTTACAGTGATCTATCAGGGGTTTTGGCAGAAACCTTTCCAAAATCTGCTGTGGACTGTCAACTAAATGTTTTTTTACATCTAGATTAAAAAAACGCTAAATTACAACTGTTCTAGAACTGAAAGCTGCATTACACTCACTACAGCCCATAGCAGAAAGCATAAGATGCAAGGATACATCTTTGAACTCTATTTGTAATAAAGAGTGCAATTTCCCTGAACAGTTCAAGCAGCCAGAGAGGGGAAATGATAAAAATAAATAAATAAAATAAAAAGAGAGAGAGAAAAAAACACTTCAGTGGACATCCCCAAGCCATGGAGAAAGCAAGGAGAACAGACGAGCAGCTGTGCCAAAAGCACGTCTTTCTGTACCACCATGTAACACAGAAGTCAGTCAGCTATTGGCATCTCCAGATCTCACTGCTCTACCTTGCTCTGTTACTCATACCAAGACAAAAGCAAGCAGTAAGTGCTCAAAATGGAAGTTGGGTAGCACAGAAAAGAACATTTTATGACAGTGACTATACTGGGGCAAAATTCAATGTGCAAGCCCCTCACACCCTGGTTGGTGGCTCTTAAATCCAGATGACCACGTGATCTATGAAACCTAGAATAAAGACATTCTCCTACTGTCTTTGGAGTTTTTTTTCCACATAGTGCTCAGGGCTCAAGGGCATGACTGTAACACCTAGAGTACTAGGGAAATTTACAGGCACATTCTAGCATAATACGAGGCAAATCTTTCTGAGGAGCCATAGGTATGTTCCTACTTCCCCYCCCCCCCCCCCAATTTGTATTCCATGCTTTCAGCAAGGAGGGAAAAACCTGGAGAGTAAGGCAGAGTTCTAAAATGGCCATGGGACACAACTATATGCTTGGTCCTTTTTGTATATGCTCGCTCCTTTTTGGGCACAAGCCAAGCAGAAGTCAGATGAATGCTCTCTTACCAGTAAAAGTTTCTCTGAGAAGACTAGGGGTTGAAATTTATCACCAAATGAGTGTTACTAAAGGACAGTTATTTTCCCTACTTGGGAATGCAGGCAAATCAGAGCTTCTCCTTACCAATTGCTC
Source organism: Rhea americana (assembly GCF_003343005.1). Lineage (NCBI taxonomy): Eukaryota > Metazoa > Chordata > Aves > Rheiformes > Rheidae > Rhea > Rhea americana. The sequence goes on from NW_028186558.1 coordinate 282,527, forward strand.
CTGGTGCCTGCTGTAATCTTGTTCTGCTCACTCTAAAATTATTGGTCATCTTGCTGTGTCATTCCCCACCTGGGTGGGGTGAGCAATACTGGTTACAGTATTCATAAAGGGTACACTTAGTTTTGGAATGGGTGTCTGGCAGTATCTGCAGAAGAACCAGCTGCACGGCCCTGATGAACACTGTGAGAATGACGCAAGAGGCTCATATTCAAAAGGAATAGGCGTTAAAACAAAACAAAACAAAAAACCAAAAAAAAAAATGTACTAACAAACAGCAACCATTTCAGAAAGGCTTAGACACTCTGCAGGGGGTTTTATAGGATCAGCTGGAAGCAATGAATTTTCCTTCAACATCCCAATAGCTGAAGGAAATCAGCTTATGCCAAGAAGAATGAAAATAACTGGCTAAAAACCTGTGATACAACATTCACGTAAGATTACTAACTCCAGTGATCACAGAACAGCTACAGACTTAAANAAAAAAAAAAAGCCTAGTTTTCAGAGCTGGTGAACGCACAGAACATTGAACATTGAGTCCAGTCAATGACCGGAACTGAATGTGGTAATTAATCCTGAGACTAATTTTCAATTTAGCAAAGATCTCGAGCTATCACAAAAAATGTTCTAACTTGGAGACCTACCTCTAACTGTCACAGTATAGTTAAGATTCTCTTCTGTGACACTTGCAGCACAAAGAAAAAACCTGGTCAAGACAAACAGTTAAAGAGGAAGAAGCATCTTCTAGAAACATAGTTTGAAGCTGGACTAAGAGCTGTAACAGTTTTCACATGAAATGACACTTGTTTTTTTTCTCACTTTTGCTGTAAGTACAGAAGTCACATTCGCATATTTTGCAGAAGAGTAGACCATGAAGGGACTACCTCATGAAAGATGAAAGCCAACTACTCTCTGCTATTAGCCTTATGTTTTTTTGTAGAAAAGCCTTTCACAGAATTACCATGGGAAGTAAGTATCGTATCATCAGTGTGACCTTTCTTTCCTAAATTATCTCAGCTACCTGTGCCGTCCACTGCAGGGCAAGGGGGAACCACCAGGCCTCACTTCACCACTGCATTAACATGTACCTTAAATCAGGAAGAATTACTCATACTATAAGCTTCTAGGCTCTTGCTGGCTTTAAACTGGGGGATGCCCAATTCAAAGGGATAGGTGGCTACTAAACTGTCTACTGTATTATGCAGACTATGCCATTGCACTTTAAAAATAAACTCTTAGCGTGATATTCCAATATTGCTCAAGACTCACAAGAGCACAACTGCCTCCAAAGAACTCATCTTTTGCATTGGCTACACTTAAAGTAAGTGTATCAGCCACTTTAGCTTCCATTTTCCATGTCTCAGAAGGTCAGAATGATTAAGAACCAAAATTCAAAACCAAAACAAAAAAACCCTACCATTACCAACTTTCCCCTTTCCTCCTTATTCTGTCTGTTTCATTTCTGCGGGTTTTTTTTCTTTCAATAAAACAAACTTTCAAAGTCCATCAGTCCCCTACAGTATTAATCTCCAAAGCGTTACCCTCCCCAAAAACACACCAAAACCCATATTACTTTTGGCAGCAGCTTGCTTAAGGAATTTCAACCAGTCAGCAAGGCATGACCTCTCATTCCTGGAACCACACAGCCCTATCTTTGATCAAATTGTGTGTTCTCACTTGTCCCGTATTTGATCCCTTAAAAATAGTTCCTAGGTGTCTCTCCTTCCTCCCACCCAACACACAGTAAATCTAGAACAATCGCATGCCTCTCCACCATTAAAATAATAATTATGCTCATTTCAATCTGCATGGAAATTTGCACATTAAAAGAAAGTTGATGAAACCAGCAATGAACCTTCAAAAGCAGTTTCATACTGTGATGAAAAAAAGTTTTTTTCTTCTCAAACTGAACAGAAGGAGGGATATGGCCACACTGTCTTCTACACTAAGCTAAGACGCATCAGAGGCTGTGCATCATGAATTAGAAACAAAAAAGACCAGAAATTCCATAAATTTGACAGCATCCAACTCTTTATGCAATGATTAAAAGTTATATTTAAGGTCTTCTAAGCTGTTTTGGAAAGCTAACATGTAATTGGATAACACCACACCCTGTTTCTGCAGTGTCTTGCTTAGTACATAAAAGTGTGTAGAAAACAAACTGCAACACGATTTCTCCTTCCATGTAGTTAGATAAGGATTTGTGTTTCCAAAGAAAATTAAAAAGTAAAGGTGCCCTGTGGAATACTGAACAACTTAAAGTCATCTCATTTTGTGATGCATGTTCTGTATAAACACATCATTTATGCTTCTCCCTTCCCCCTCCCCCAATCTTCATTATTTGGAGATTTGTTAAAATCTTCCTCCTATCTCTTATGTCTCATTGATTCACCATCTCTTTTAAAATCTCACTGAAAACAGCACTTCTCAGGCTACTTTCTATGCCTTCTAATTTCCTGCTCTCTCATCTATTTCAGCCAGCTGGAAGCAGCTAGCATTCTAAGGGTCGCAGTCACTCAGGAAGAGGAATCGTGTTTAAGAATTCCAGGCAACCTCTCTGCATTCCTCATGGGTGGCAGCTATCACTTGGAGGCAAGCTCCATTAAAGGTTTGGGATTTTTCTTTCCCTTACTCTCATCAGTTGCTATTTTCATGTGCAAAAACATGCATTTTGAAGTTAGCTAGACCACAAGCTGCATTTATACATTCAGTTACCATTATTAAACAGACTCCATTTTTATACAGGAAGTATTGATATCCTGACTTTCCAGAGGACAGTCCCAGAAAAGTGTCTGCTTGGTGTAAACTCGTCAAATCATTGATAAATTTTCCAGCAAAGTTGTCTTACAAGAGTTCTTTAGTATTCACACTAGTTTGCTAACACTAGTTTGATAACCAAGATAAATAAACCATTTAAAATACCTCCAAGTCCCTCAAAGATCACCTGTACATGGTGATCATAAAACATCAGAAGCCAATTGTTAGTGATTTAAAGTCTGCCTATGTTGAGGGTACCTACATAAAAGTACTTGTGAGAGTAGGATCATACTGCTGTAACACAGCTCAACAGCTGCAACCCAACAGAACAGTGAGGTCAGGTTAGTTACCAGAGCCCTCTGGGAAGAATGTATACAGCTTATTAAAGGCCAAATTGAGCATAAAAGCCAACTGGAGTTCTTTTGCGAGCCATGTGTCATCTCATCCACTAAAAATACTCATTTATGACCAAGCACAGCATAGTCAGATCTCCCCACCACCACTGTTAAATCATGCTGGTACTGATCCCACACTTAGAGAATATGAACGCTCACATTATCCTTATAAATGAGAAAAAAACTTGACATATATTTACTTATAAAATAAACTTTACGTAAAGTAGGACTTATGCACCTTGTGCTTTGGGGATGGTCCTGAAAGCAGTAAGCAAAGGTCTAGTTTGTTCTGTGCCAGCTTCACCATTCTACGCAGTAATGATTTTCCAGAAGTTTACAATAGTCTTCCCCCTGCTACAGCAGACTGGCCACCTACTTCAGCTGTAGTGTGCACACATTCATTTTCACTGGAAAATATTTATATTTAGGAATCTTTGACAATAAAAGAAAACATTATTCATTACCTCAGCTCCTCTATCTGGTAGGTTTTAATAGCAATAAATTTTCCAAAACCAGCTGGGTCTAGTGTTTGAAGAGGTTGACCAAGGCTGTAATCATACACCCTACTTCGGCTGCAAACAGTTGACTGAAAGAGTTACTGCCTCCGATTTCACTTCACCCCCTCTTCCCAGAGGCTAACGCCCTCCAGATACACATGCACATTCCCGCTGGCCTGTGATATGGCATCACAGACAATCTACATAAGGGGCAGATCAGCAGCATGGCGGACTGCTCCATGGCAACTCACAATGGGCGTAAGCATCAAGGCCAGTATCTCTCCCTTCCAGCATCACAGCACAAGGCTGAGAAATATCACTTCCCCAGAGCCAGGCCTTCACAATGGGGATATTTAGTGGGGGAAGAGAAGAATGAAAGCAAGCCTCTGGGACAACAAATCATGGACCATATTCCAGGACTGTTTTAGTCAATCCAGAGTACTGTCATCTTAACGTAGTCACTATCTGACCATTTTCTGCAAGAAGTCTGTTGACATATTTGAACAGAAGTCCACACTGACTCAATGCCCTGGGTAATTTGTGTATTCTTTCTGCAAAGTCAGCCAAGGTGATCTGTCAGGAAACTGATCATCTGACAGAACCAGGCTTCTTAAAAGAAATTGTACCGAAGCCTTTAAATTTAGAATTTTAAAGAACTGCTTCCCATTGGCCTCTCTGCTCCCAGTAGAGCCCGTGGTAAAAGACTAGCTTTGGATTTGACTGACGCAGGCACCTTCACATTGTTAACAAACCATTAAGGTAAAAGAAACCTGGAGAAGTATTTACAGTTTCTTGGTCGTCATGAATATTCTCTTGCCAGCAAAGTATCTGTTCTCCAGTCACGGTCTCAAAAGCAAGAGTGATAGCTTACATTGTATGTCAGGTGCAGTAAATGGATTTACTCAGCAGAGAACTAGGTCCTACATGCACTAATATTAAATAATACTGCTAATTTCTTATGATGCTTTGCTGAGAGAAAGACTACATTTGAACAGATTGTTAACACATTATTTGAACAGCTGAGTGTTAAGGTACAAACTGCACACATTAAAACCTAAGGCAAAATACTGATTGCCTTGGAATCTAATGTAAACCTGTCCCAAAGGGCTTTCAGCGAGTAGAAAGATGGTTTCATGGGAATATGACTCATTCCACATTTATGAAAAGGCAATCAATTTGTGAATACCACCTTGTATCACTTAGCAAAACAAACAACTGCAGTTAGTTGAGGCATCATTCAACATTTTAGGAGAGTGCTCTTCACACATCCTACAGAAGCCCCAAATACTTTGAAATTCAGCAACAGACACTTGGGAAAACAACAATCTGCTTCTCAGGAAGTATTTCACAAACAGACTCCTCTCTCAAGAGGCCTTTAGAAGAATGTGACTTCTGAAAGTTACAGTTAGAATACAACCTGAACAAGACTCCCTTGAGAAAGAGAAAGAAGCTCTGTTTAGGAAGCAATGGGTAGAGCTTAAGAGCTTTGGGCTTTGACTCTGGAATATGCCACCATTGGTATGACTACTTCTGAAAGCAGTAATACTGAAGTACTAAGAAAATACCTTGTTCATGGAGAGAAGCTCACATGAGATTCTTGTTGCATGTAGCATACTTCTAGATGCTGCTAAATTAAATCAAATTTGCATTAAAAATAGCAGTCTTTAATAAGAATACTACTCAAAGTATGTTTGTCCTAAATAATGCACCATTCAGTTCCTTAAATGCTTCTTGTCCCCATATGGATGACAGGCATTTTATACAAACATTTATGCTTGAGAACATAAAAGCAGTCAGTACTGCTTTGGAAGCAGGTCACTCAGTCTCTGTGCTTTTGGTCAGAAAGGGTTGCTGTTGACCAGTGGAGACAAGCACGGCACTGAGGAACTAAATAGAGGAGTCCACAGTGAAGTGCCCATTCTGAGAAAGTGTTCTGCGGTCTGTAGTGTTTAACTTCACTACTGTAGGGGTGTATCTGGAATTCCTATAACAGATGAAGCAGAGGATCCTCCGGAAGGTGCTGCGCATCTCATTGTCCCTGTAAGAGTAGACAATAGCATTTATCAACGAGTTGATCTCTGCCAGCAAAAGGACGTATTTCTCCACAGCTAGAACATTGCAGCTCTTGCAGCCCAAGCCATCCAGTAGGAGCACAACTTGTCCCGGTGTCCAGCAGATAACAAAGGCACCTGGGAAGAGAAGAACCCTTGTTAGAGAAAAAGCAGGTTCTTGGCCCTGCCTGGCCACTCATCTAAGAGATGGATGCTCAAGGGAATTATTGCCCTTTGGAAACACCAGTGAAAATGGAAACACCATTTGGAAATAGGAAAAAAAAAAAAAAAAAAAAAAAGTTTCCCCAAGCATGAAGCAAAAATTTAGAGGAGGAAGACAGGATTCAACCAGAAATCATTCAAAATGGAGGCAATGATTCTTTTATCTAAATTACTTTCATTCAGGAAAAAAAAAAAGTTTCAAGTGGCATTGCTTACCTCCCTTTGTCCCCCTTATTCCATTTACAACGTAGAAGATAAAGCATCCATATTTTCTACTTATATGCTACTCCTTCCAAAAGGGGGAATGGGTCATAAAGTTAAGAGTCAAAGTACATTTTGAATGGAGTCATCTCTCCAGTTCATACAGTTATGGGGCTTTCAGTCAACAGTATAAATTCAGAAGAGTCCTAGTCAAGATTTGGGGCAGTTCAATGAAGTCTGTTTCATACCACTGCCTGCTGGGCAGAAAGTAACCAAACAATGGGCTGGTCAGCATGAAGACAGAGCTGGACAGGCTCCACAACTGAGTCAGTCAGGCCAATACTGTGTTCTTGCCACCACCTGCAAAGCTCTTTAGCAAAAGGATAATTGCTGTTTTGCATGATGGAGTGGGAGGTGCCTGCAGTTCCTAAAACCCTGCTTTTTACGGTCATGATTTTAACTTTAAGGCTGACGTAAATGGAGCACTCACCCATCAGTGCTCCTGGAACTCATGCATAAGGTTCTATCTTAAAGCATGGGAGCTGCACCCTGCTGTGCCTCCTGGGAAAGGGTGGAAAAGAACGGACTCACTGGGAACTTTAAGACTGCACCTTTTACTGAAAAACAGCTGACAGGAGAGAAAAACAGCCAGAAGAGTTGCACCAGAATGAGAGGCTGAATTTAACATGCTCATTAAATGAAAGTCAAAGAAACACAGGGAAAGGATCTCCTAAATTTCCGGTTATATGTTCCCTGCTGATTACAGGCAACTGTATCATGTAACCCTTTTTATTTAAGCTAATCACACAGAGGGCCAGCACAGCAGCCATCATATCCGGGCCAGGCAGCTTTCTCTGCGCTCACAGACATGACTTTGCTTTCTCCCAATTTAAAGTTATCAAAAATATAGACTTCTGGCTGTCCTGAAAGCAGATCCTGATACTTGTTCTTGTAATTTGTGTGGGCCTGCAGAAAAGGGACCTCCTTGCTTAGTGATGTAATGTTTAGAGACAGTTTATCAGCATCCACAATGAAAGCTAGATTCTGTACAGAGACTGGCTCCCAGCAGCATTAAATTAAGGTACATCAAAGATGGGAGCAGTGAACAGGTACCTAAAGTTTTAGTCTTGTGCCTGCAAGTCTAGTATTAATAAAGAAAACCAAATTCTTAACAATCTCTGCCCAGAGTGATCATTAATGACTCAGCTGAGCTATTTGCTCATCATTATATCCTGTCCAGCACAACTAATCTGTGGGAAAATCTGCTGTTGGTTTCTAGATGTACCTTAGACTTTTTATTACTGGTTTTCAGATAGGCTTCCGTATCTATTCTTAATGCTCATGACCTACAGGATTATAAACTGCAGGTACCTTGCCTTCCAATGAAGTGACACATACACACAGCTTCTACTACTCCCTCAGCTTCCTTACACACTCACCAGCAGCTACGCCCTCTGATGCATAAGGTGCAAAGTATTTCTCTGTGCAGAATCCAACTTTGCAGACGCCAGGGATCTAGGGTGGAGGAGGAATTACACCAGGGCTTTCACAGAGGAGAAAAAAAACCTCTGCTGTCACAATTGTCTGTACTCTGAGTCTGAACTGAGAGGTATTTTCCCAAATTGAGCAATTAAACCCTCTCGCTTGCTCCCTCTGCCTGCATTTCCTCCTGCAAAACGACTTGTACACAACTCATTACCACTTCTGACACTGCCCCACTGAGAAAGAAAAAAAAAATGCTTGCATTACTTTACAAGAATCACAAGGGCCTGACCACCACCCCTCATTGTCCCTCACCACTTTCCACATCAGGTACCTGCCTGTTCTGTCCATCCTAGTACTACCACCAGTCCCAATTCCTTGTGAAACCGCAGCAGCTCTTCTAAACCTTCTCTGATCCAACCTTTTTCGTAGCTTAAGGCAGAAGGCAAAGGCAGGCCAACTCAGGAGTATAAACATCGAGAAGAAAGAGACCTCCCAGAATAAGGAGATGCATTTTATTTTTCTTCCAGGCCAGTATTCCCATCCTGCTAACCCTCTCCTCCTGGTTGGTCTTGTGAGATCCCATAAAATTAAGCAGTCCTGCTGATCCCTCTGGGTGACCCTCTAATACTGTTCAGGAAGGAAGGGGAAACAAAACAAGCATTCCTCCACTCCTGACTATGCAAAATACATGAGGTAGCAATTCTTCAGCTCTGCTGAACCTCTGTGCTGCATCTGATCAGCTCCACAGCAGCTATGAACTCCTTGCTGACAAGAGATATGGAGCGACTGTCAGGAAGGGAAGAGGACATCACACAGACAGGAACAGGCAAAATAGCCTACTTTCGCTATTCACAAGTTGCAACAGGACTCGCAAGCTCATGTGCCCCCAACAGTGACGCAGGGAGGAGGCAGACAGCTCTTTCCCCATTGCCCCCGCCCCTCCCCTCCCCCGCCGAGCCCAACTCTGCCAGCGGGAGTTTGCAAGGGAGTAGTAGTCTTTGTTTGCAGCTACGAGGTTTTACTGACGGAGCAAATTCTGCACTTATCAGAAAAGATTTGCAAGCAAAGGATTGTCACCATAAGCCCGGAGTCGAGTTGCATTGTAGAAGATCTGAACACACTGACTAATTTCACTGAAAAACAGGGAAAAAATCTATATATTAAAGCATGAGGCAAAAGCAGTTGAGAAAAATCATGAATGATATGCTGCTGAAAGCACAATGCAGGAGTGCAATAGCCTCTGTTATTATAAGATCGCTAGTATTTCACAAACATACGGCACCTTTCAGAGACACCCGCGAGCTCTTTGCGCTGGTGTGCTGCTGCTTATGGGTTAAAGAGCAGAAGCCTCCACACAAAGAACCTATAAAATAAGGACAAAACTGGGGCCAAACTCCTCAGATACATGGAGCAGAACTGTTTCAAAGAAGCTTTACCAACTCATATCAATAGCTTAGCCGGCTTACTAAGATGCACAGCACTGGGCAGAACAACATATACCTGAACAAAACTAAATATCCTGGAGAGGTAGAGCCTCAAAATCAACCACTTCCAGTTACTGATCTACTTCTATTGCACTATGAACTGCTAATGTAGACAGAGTAACTCACAGGCAGTTAGCACTTTGCTGGAGAGCCAGTGATCATGGAGAGTAGCTTTGACTAAGTTTAGAGTTTTCAGTGACATATTTACCAGAACAGATTGAGACCCAGTACTAAGCTGTTAAAGAAAGAAAGAAAGAAAGAAAGAAAGAAAGAAAGAAAGAAAGAAAAACACAACACCTGACAGAAGCTTAGTGCTCTATTCCAGTAAACAGTCTGTAGAATTTGGACACAACTTCCATATTATTTTCTGTTACCTTATAATGTCTGTTCTCTGCTCATTGTGCTTTCCATCCTTTAAAGAATGTTTAAAGTGCTGCTTCTTTATAAGGCCTCATTATAGCTCCTAATTTCATGCACATTTTTAGTGTGCCTTCTCCATTTAAGAGTAGAATGCATAAAAGAGCCTCTTACTGTCCAAAGCATCTGCACTTTAGTAGCCAGAGACATTAAGAAATCAAATTAATAACAGTCCCTCTTGTCTCTGCTAACCAGAGGAGCAGCTCCTGAGCACAGCCATGTCAGAAGAGAAGAGATGAAGAGATTTAGGAGCTTGCACTCTCCTCTTACTGCACAGTTGCTCCAGTTACAGCTCATACAAATTCAAGAAAGTTAAGTCAATGTTTTTAGCTCAGCTTCATTTAAGAAATAAACCTGACAAGTGTTGAAGAGAAGAACACAAAGTGATAATTTCTCCAATGACAAGAAAATAATAGGATGAGCTAACAGGACATTAACAGTTTCCAATACAAACAAAACAGTAGAAACAGATAGATAAACAATTTGTTATCCTAGCAAGCAACTAACAGCCCCGGAGCTGCTGTGCACGTCCTACAGTACCCACTTTTAATGCTCATCCAAGCATGGATTGGAGCAAGAACATTTCCTGCTCTTCCTGAGTAAAAAAGGATCCTTCATAGCACTACTGCAGAGAGTCAGAAGTAAGCACACTGACTAGCTGAGAGCTTGCCTAGACTGCAAGTGTTCCCTGTAGCAGCTGGTCACTTTTATAACCCCTGTGTCACTGTGGATGACACCATGGGTAGGATGGAGGCATTGGGAAAGAATCCAAGGAAATGCTAGCAGCCAGTATCCCACAAGACACTTCCATGAGGAGCTACTGCTCCCACCCATGGGCTAGAGCAGTTCTGAAACCACTGAGATACCCAACAGCCAAACCAAACCATCACCCCAGCAGCTTCAGACATCAGGAAAGCAGGAAGTTGCTTCGTAATATTCCTAATTGTCCAGAGCACCTTCACCTCTCCAGCCCTGCACAACCCAGGACGGAGGCACAAAGCATAATTTAGATTAACCAAAGCAAGCAGACTTACTGAGTATAATAGTGACCGTCTTGACAAGGCTGATCATGGTCTCCTTGTAGCGGGGATGGAAGCTGGTGTGCTTGGACATCCGTGTCATCTTCCTTTTGACATAGATGAAGATGTGTGTGTACACGACCACCATGATCAGGAAGATGACCAGGTTGGAGATGGCCCAGAAGGTCAAGTAGCTCCTGCTGTAGAGCGGTGCCATGCTGGAACACTTTTCCAGGGCACAGAGGCAGTGCCAGCCATAGGATGGGATGAGCCCCAAGAGCAGGGCTGTGACCCAAATACAAAAAATCAGGATCATCACACGCTGGTTGGACATTTTGCTGTGTAACTGCATAGTGAAAACAGTCTGATGCCTTTCTACAGCAATTGCCAGTAGGTTCACCACAGAGGCGGTCAGGCTGGTGTCCAGCAGGCTCTGGCGGATGAACCAGGTCTTCAGGGAGAGCTCTGCTGTCCTGGGCCCCGTGTGGAACATGAGAAACATGTATGCAATGCCAGCAAAGAGGTCAGCAGCTGCCAAGTTCCCCAGCAGGTAGTAGATGGGATAGTGGAACCGCCGGTTGATGACAATAGCAGTGATGACCAGCAGGTTGGTCAGGAGCACAATGACACTCACTGTCAAGCCCAGGGCAACCACCAAGACATCCTTTGTCCTCCAATATGTGGTCAGCTCTTTACGGCTGTTGTTGTAGAAGAACCCCACAGTCTCATTGTAGAAACAGTGCTTCATCGCTGCTGTCCTAAAGAGGGAAGAGAGTCTCATTAGCTTACTGTGTCCATAGACACACACACTCAGCTATTACAGCCCAGGGAGATACAGTGCAATAGAAGTGCCTTTGACACAGATGGACTTGGGAGTGGAGCTTGAAGCATATAGAAACATCAACAGGAACCACAAGAAACTACTGTGCTTGCAACAGAACTATACATCTCATGGGCAGACTCCTCATCTGTCCTCAAAGTTATATTGAAGATGCAGTGAAACCTTGAATGCTGATGAGGAATAGGAGGTTTGCCCCAATCTGATAAGGGATTCTCCCTGTCCCAGTCCAAGTAGTTTTGCATGAGTGATAGACATAACTATTACTGTTGTCCCAGCTGTCCTATTTCAGGAATGTAAAAACAAAGAAGTAGCAGAGAAGTTTATCCTAGTCAATCACTAAGCACTACTCTATGAGTCTTTGCAGCTGTTGCAGTCCCCAGGACTGCTGCTCCTAGTTCAGTGAGCACATCTTATGCTGCTTGGGGTAATTTTATCTTAAAGTCTAATGTACCTCACAGCTGCTTCTTACCACTGCTCTACATCCAGTGCTTGCTGATCTTTCCAAAACAGACAAGTATTTCCCAAACTCAGGACCTAGAGCTGGGCTGGAAAACACTCCTTAGCCCAGAACAGTAAACGGTAGGAAGAAGTCAGCATATACTGCCATGGGACTGGATCTTTGGAAAAGCTGGATAGTCTCTAACGTCTGCAGCAATCCTAGGCTACGTAACAGTGCATGGGTCAGCACCCCATGCTTCAGAGTATCAACAGGTAAATCACTTGGGCAGGAAGCAACTCCCTCCTTCCCTTCCAGGTCTGGAAGGCATTGCAAGGCTGCAAATCAAAACTCATTGAACTCACTGGAAAAGCTTGATCGGAAAAGATACATTAGTATCAAGGAAGGGCTTTTCACATTTCTTTGAAGCACTAGGCACTGCTGGAAAAAAGACCATATCAGCTATTTCTCTCTGTCAGAACATTAAGGTTTAATTTTCAAAGTCCATATACCTCTCTGATAATCTATCTTTCTGTCCTGCGGAGGACCAAACAGGAAGCGATAATAAGTTAGAAGGTGCCTTCTTTAGCTTATGCATTCACAGTGTGAACTTAAACATGGTAATTGACACTTCTGTTACTTGTACATTTTGTGAAGTTACCCTATCACAGCAAGTGAAACAAAGTGATCAGGATTCTGTAGGAGAAGGAAATCAATTCATCATGGTATGCCTCTTCTTATTTGGAGCTGGATTTCCTTTCTTCTGTAAATAAAGAACTTTCATATACGCAATTATTACTCCAGAGCTACCCCCTTTTCTGCCCTTTTGTTTTCCACTTCCTCCTCCCCCTGTCCCCCCAAAAGTAAAACCTCCCCCAAAGAACTCAAAACATTTTTGGTCAAGCCTGAATCATTCCTATCTCTTTTCAATCTCCTAACCTTTTTAAAATACAAATATATGAATAATTTGCAACCCCAGACAATTACAATGTCTCATTCTGTAGCCCAGGAAATGGACATGGAAGGGAACAGTGGGCCCAATCACAGCTTCAGGGCAGTCAGCAGGTTCATAGCGTTTGCTTTCTTAGAGCTGGTGATCGTGTTCTGCAGTCAAAGAATTCCCTGGCACCTGGCTGCAGGAGTTTCCCCTGCCACATGGGTTATGAAAAGAATAATTGAGTTCATTGAACAGACTAATCTTGTTGTATAACCATAAAAAGAATACAGCATCATGAACAAACTAGAGGGATGAGGATAACCCGGATTATTACACCCTGCAACATACCAGAAATTTATGTTTCTTTCCTAACCAAGAGCTTGGAAACCTCAAGTCAGGGCTGGCTGCAATCCCTGCCAGAAAGGGCAAACTCAGTTTGGAGCCTCCCTCTTCACAGCACTGTGAGATGCTGTAATATGACACATTTTTTCCTTACTCTAGTGTGTTCTGCACATTAAGTCATTGGTTCTCCATGTCCTTTCATGAGCTCAACTGTCATTCTCATTTTAGAGAAAGTATTACTGAGGCCATGCAGCAAGAGTACCATCCTGTTCAGACAGGAAGAAGTCGCAGAGTTCGTGACTTGCAATTCACCATAATTGCCATTGAACCAAAAACTCAGAATATTGCTCAGAAATCTTAACTGGTTGTGCCTCCCTCCATTCACTAGACAGCAGCTGCTCAGTTTTCCTGGACACTTGAGTAGCAACTCTTGGTGCAATAGCAACATGGTTGTTAGTAACAGGCAGGTGAGGTCATCACAGGCAGGCCAGCTTATTATCACCTGCACCGCACCCACCTCTGCCTGCACACATGCCTGCTTGTGCAAACAAGATGGCTGGGCCTGCAAAGCATATCATACTTGCAGCTGAACTTTTGATCTCAGCTGCTTAATAGGTTCTTTACCTGCCTGCTTGAGTATATGGCTATCTTTACCATGAGATGAGAAAGCTATACAGCCATGAACTAATTTACTTTAAAAACCTATCCCTGCAGCAGGTTAGGGAAATACTATTATTCTTACAAATACTGATGGGAAGAAGAAAAATGAGATAGAGGAATCAACCTGCCTCATGGGCAATCATGAACTGGTACTGTAACAACACATCCACCCTTCCTCTCCTTTGAGCCCTCAATAAGTAATAGGGAGTCTATAGATCCCAAGCTATAAAACTGTTTAGGAGAGCGACATGGTCCAAGTGCAGCTCAGGCAATGAAAGCAACCAAATAGGTTCTGCAGACTTACAGTGTGGCAAGTTGGCAGATGACTGGAGTTTTTGGCTTGAACAATGGAAAGCGATGGAAGAATAAGGAAGGAAAGTTTGGGAATAGGAAGAACATAATCACTAAGAGTCACAGGCAGATAAATGGTCACCAGTGTAGGGCATCTCAGGGAGGCAGTGGTCATTCTCCATTCATGTGGAGACATAACATCCAAGGCTATGCTATTAAACTTTGAAATTTAAATTACAAATCGAGAAGGAAATTGCTGATGAAGTTAGATGAATCACTTCAACTTTTTAAGACTACACACACGGATGCCTAGGAAGAAAAGCAGGACAGCAGGGGAGAAGAGGCTGGAGGAAGAGAGACTAAGGTATAATCTGGGTACAGAGCACCCCATGATTATCCAGCTGTATAAACAGGAAGCAAATGTCAAACGCCATTTAGCCCCGTTCACATTTTTGCTGTGGAGTGGCATTAAGTGTCTTCCTTCCCCCTCACTCCCATCCCCTCAGTTTATAAAAGAGTTATCTGACACAATGAAGATCATCAGGGAACTTGTCTGTGCACGAAGACAGCGTAAACCATGCACGTTTGTGGTTTGGTTTTGTTTTGGTTTTTTAAGTATTGAAATATCAGGATGAAATAGCATGTTGATAGAGCTGGGTTTCTAGTCTCAGCCATTTTTAAACCAGCACTGTGAAAAATTAAATCTTGATAAGAACTAAATGTAATAGCTAAAATTATGGAGAGCAATCTTTTTTTGTGAAAATTAAGGATTCGGCAGTTATGATAGGCCCCATAAACTTCTTGTGTAGACTGTGTGCTTACTTGCAAATTGTGGACATTTTGTTCAAAACACTATACAGGTATTGGTTCAATAGTACTTTTATCGGGGGTGGGGATTAGTGAGCTGTATAACCCACTAAGGAACAGTGTTCTGCATGTATAATACTTGAATCTAGAGAAACAGTCCCCCAGCATTAATCCTAATGACAATGTCTTTAATGTTACTTTAGACAACACCTAGTTTGAGTGCAGGAAAGAGTTTGAGAGTTAGCAAATCCCTCCGAAATGTATGGAGGTTACAAACTAGATCTCTGCAAGACTAAGCTGGGTGGGGTCCAGGAGGTACTGACAGGTAAAAGCCTGTGACTGGTCCTGGGAGCTTGTGTGCCATTTCAGTGCTACTCTGCAATTAGAAAACTGACCTTGGAGCTCTGCATCAAGGGCAGACAGTGCCACAGATCAAAATTTAACAGACAGGCTGGGGAAGAGAAACACCCTACCCACAGCAGCAAGCAGATAGAAAGTCAGGCTGGTGCCATGATGCACAAAGGAGCTGGATGAATCTATTGTTCAGTGTCTGAGCAACCCACTTCCAAGGGCTTACAGTCTTCAAGATCTCACAAGATTTTTCCTTACCAGTGTTGTTTACTTGGTAAAATAAGATACTAGTTACAGGCAACAACAATTCAGCAGCCCCTTTTCTGAGAAACACAAACCCATACTCTTCTCTAACCATACTACCTCAAACTCTGCTTAAGTCTCTTCTTTAAAACCAAACACTGCTTGCAAAGCAGTACTGGATAGGAACCACTGCTCTGTGTGAGCACACAAAATGAGTGCAAAATGCATCTCTTCTCCTTGCCTGAGCTGTTATCACTTTACACAAGCTATCTTCCTTCTTACTCAGTTAATTACTGCACTAGGTTCACAGTAAGTTCAGATTCCCGGAAAGTAAAGATGCAAGTGTCCTTGGTTTTTTTTTTTTTCTAATTTCTTTGCTTGCAAAAGTGGAAAATGCTACTCAGCTGCCTGAGGTCTGGGAAGATGTTCAATACTTGTGAGCAGAGCGATATCCAATGTAGTGTGGAAATGATTAGGGATGAATGGCTGGATTTTTTCTCCCACTAATAACCACAATCAGTGCTGACCAAAACAGAACAATGGATCTCTAGAGGCTAACTCAGCTCATAGGGACTCTAATCCAGCTTGTTTTACCACTGTCCACTGCACATGAATTTACATGGCCAGACATTCAAGTTCCTGCTCCCCCCCCCCGCCTTTTTTCCTTGTTTCTGTTTAAGCCATAAACAGTAAAAGGTTTTACTCTAAAGAACAGCATTCTTACCTGAAGCCACAACCACTGCATCCAAACCTGACATTTAGCATTGGTCTCCCCACCACAGGAAACCAGGGCAGCTACTCAGCAAGGAGATCCTCATTTCTGGAGGACAAAGGTGCTTTCCAAGCAAGAGAGCCAAGGGCTTTACGGGAAAGTTTAAAACAAGCGTTATGGCCCCAGAGCGTGTCACGGACAGCTCTGAAACACTGCTGCTGAAAGGCAAGTTTGCAAGAGCCCTGAAGAGCCCGTCCCTCCTTGGGCCCTCCCCTAGGCGGGCCTTACGAGGCCGCACACATCGGCCCGGGAGGAGACGCGATCCACCCAGGGGCTGTAACCCGAGTCCTTGCCTCCTTTATCGAGGCCAGAGTCATTTTCCAAGCACCTCTGGTCCTGGAGCAGCTGGTCTGGTGCTAGCTGGAACAAGTTTGCTCCAATCTTCTGGTATCACACTCCTGGCGGGAGGAGCGTGAGCACGGCCCTGTTGTGCCAGAGCTGGCACCCTCTGGCCCTACTGCTGCTGCCGCACCAGCTCAGCCCACAGACTGCTCACTCATGCTCTGCCCGCTACCCCCGAGCTTCTGCCCCATGGCAGCAGTGGATTAGTTCTTCCTCTGGAAAAAAAACAGGCATGCTTCTCTGATAGAGGAGCCAAGTTTGTTTTCCTGGCATCTGGAAAGAGGGCCTAACCCGGGACAGCTCCCTTTCCAAGCAACTGTAATGGAGTGCTGAATACCCACATCCTAAGCAGACTGTTAGGTTAGGATCTAGCCCTCACATCCGTTACAGCAGCCACACTTACCCAGTGCTACACAAGAAACCTTGAACTGCATGGGCGAGAAGGGGAGAGTAAGACAGCTTTTGTGGTAGCACGTAGGAAAGATATCAGGAGACAAGGGAAACTGAGGCACAGATTAGAAGAGTTTTCCTCACTGTAGCCTGGTGTAAAGGATACCAAAGCTAG
This sequence comes from Rhea americana, assembly GCF_003343005.1. NCBI lineage: Eukaryota > Metazoa > Chordata > Aves > Rheiformes > Rheidae > Rhea > Rhea americana. The sequence continues at coordinate 299,639 of NW_028186558.1, forward strand.
AAAAAGAGCTCAGGCTTCTAATGTCTGTCTAGCTGGTCCTTGACACATCTCACTGAGATTATTTTACCTGCTAAGTACTGCATAGATACCAAGAGTACACCTAGTGCTAACAAACTACAGCTGTATAAATTATGAAGGAAAAACACCGAGTTTGCAACATCCATTCATTTTGATTCATGCCTGCTGATTTTGAAGAGGCCCCAGTAATTTCCATTCTACTCCAATTTCCTATTCTCCCACCCTCCTTCTACCATCATCTGTTCCCAAAGGAACAATGTTATCACAAAGCACAGCCCTGATCTACTGCCAGTCAAATACTTCATGGAGCTTGGCAGAGCCAAGCAGTGTTATGTAAAGTAGGCAAGGGATTTACAAAGAGGGCCCGACACAAAAGGGAAAGAGATAGGGCCAAAGACCCAAGGAATCATTAACAGAACAGGGTAGCCAATAAATGGGAGAAGGTCACTAATAACACTGACAGAAGTAAAGATGGATGAACAGGACAGGCTGAGACAGTAATTCCACTGATATGAAAGGGGCAAGTATGGAGTACTACAGAAAGTGAAAGTTATCTCAGGTTCCCTGTATTTTCTCTATCCTGCAGCCCCCAAAAGGCCAAAATCATGTCAGAAAAAATCTGCCAGAATGTTATGTAGTCTACAAAAAAAAAAGAAAGAAAGAAAAGAAAAGAAAAGAAAAGAAAAGAAAAGAAAAGAAAAGAAAAGAAAAGAAAAGAAAAGAAAGGAAAAGAAAAGAAAAGAAAAAAGAAAGAAAAAAGAAAGAAAAAGGATCAAGAACCTACAATCATCACCTTTTTGCAAATTGTACACCTTCAGACTTGTGATGCCATCTACAAGATATAGGCACAGGGGCTTTTCAAGAGGTTTCTATATGCATTTTAGAAATACATAGAGGATAAAGTTGTGTAAACATATTCCAGAATCCTTTCTTAGGCTATCTGAATTCTAACAGACTTGCTTTCTCATAGCAGAGAGCAAGCAAGGTGTCAAGAAGTCAGGTCCTGACTTGGAGAGCGAGGAATACTCAGGGTGATTAGGCCCCTTGGTCACAGATTTACAACAATACTATAATTACAAGAAGGCATTGCAAATTTGAAGGAAGTGCCTTTCACCTTCCCATGAGTCAGTTACGAGCCTGTTGCCTATGCAATTAGTTTAAGACCAGCCAAGGAGATTTAAATCCAAGCTGCTACTGAATAAAGCAGTCCCACATTTCCTCTGCCCACCCTTTGGTGTGCTCCAATACTCATGCTGCCACCAATAGATTTAAGTGCTTTGATCCAGCTCACCACACTGGTGCAGAAGCAGCAGAGCAGAGAGAAACAGCAACCAGGTTAGGGCAACCATTTGGCGGCAGCACTGGCTTGAATAGGCTTCAGATAGTATGTTCACATGTGTTCTGCAGCTGTGCAGTTTGGGGGGGGGGGGCAGTAGTCTAAAAATACTTCTGATTTCTTTGTGCCTTTAAAGTTTCATATCAGCATTCACTGAGCGCTTTAGAGGCTAGATGCTCATAAACAATCAAACACTCACAGCAAACAGGAAGACTGCCCAGCATAACTGGTTTCAGCTGAAGTGTCAGCAGTCCATCATAATAGATCAACATGTCAGACAGACCCAGGAAGTTTGTAGCACCAAGGGCTGATAAAGGGTCAGAAGCATGTTTACGATTCTGTCCCCAACGCACACAAGAGTTGGGGCATACGAAGCATAGATTGGATGAGACCAGGGCTCATGTGGGCCTGTCAAAGACAGTATCTCGTTTCATAGGGAGGTGAAAGAATATTTAGGAATTCAAGGTCCTGGCCTTTATAATAGTAATTTTCCTAGTCCCTCTGTCTAGATATAATCAAAAAAACTAACTTTACTTCCCCGCATAACAGAAGGAATAGAAACATAAAGAATGTTTCTTTATTTTCATGTTTTGGGGATATTTGAAGAAACTGAGGTGCATGTAGTTTATGTCTCTAACCTAATGATAGACAGAATTTTGGCCTGGCCCAATATAGACCCACTCTACCTGTGCAGGTATGCTACCTGCACAAAACAAATAAACAAACAAACAAACAAAAAAAATCCTACATTGCACCTGAAAATATCACACTAGCTTTTACAGTCATGCAAACACTTTCTAAAGATTGAGCTCATATGTCTTCCAACAGTGGTACTGCTGGAAGCCAGTACCGAACACTGAACACTGGCAACATCAAAGAGATCAGATTCCCATCGGTCCATCTCCTCTTTCCTATCCCTTCCAACCTTCAGTTGCTCCATGAGTCTTTCTAGTTTCACCAGTTCAGGAGGAGTCCATCATATATTGAGCAGCTTTCCCCCATAAGGAGAAGGACTCAGCCTCTTGGCTGCGTAACCTGATCTGATGCAGTTTGCAGATCGGATCACATTCTGGTGCCTAGCAGAGAACTGGTAGAGAAACTTTTCCAAATGGGGATGTTTGCATTCCCTTTATTGCTCTTACTTTCTTACTTAAAGAAAGAAAGAAAGAAAGAAAAACAAGCAAACAAAGAAAAGAAAGAAAAAAAGTAAAAGTTAAATTGTTTTAGTAGATTTTGGATTTTCAAGTAAAGTTGAAACCAAGATTTTTCTTCAGATCTCACAGCTGTGACTGTTCCTGTTCATGACAGTCTGAAATTCTCTTTACTGTGACCCCTCTCATGGAATCCCAGGAATGTTAGAAACATTGTGGAAGGAGTTCCCCCTACACACTGCAGATCTCTGCAGAGAATCACTTGCTTAAATTGATACTTCCCAAGTTCCATCTGGCCTAGCGATTCCCAATCCGGAATGGGAAACACTCCCTAGAGTCTGACAAAGGGACAACACAGTCTTTACAATTTCAGCTAATAGCAAATCTTTAGATGGAAAACAGCATATACACCAGCATTAAAAATGCAAGAATTTCATAACACCCACTGCTGCTGAAATGCAGCCAGTTCTGAGGTGGATCAGAGCTATTATTTGCAAGCCTACAGCATCAAAGAACAGTTTTCAACAAAGAGGTATGGAAGAAAGTGATCACTGCAGCCTTGCCTACAGTAGGAATTCTCTTTAATTCCAGCAAGTTAGCAACCATTTACAATCAATTGCTTCAGAACGAATTGCAAAGAACCTGGAAAATTTCTTTCCTATTTTCCTCTTTCCTTGAGGTTTGCCCTGGCAAAGCATTTACATGCTGCAGAAAACACCTTAAAGCAGGGAGATCACTGAAACAAAACATAAGATTGGAATTTGTCATGTTTGTCTTGTTAGAAAAATTTGACAAACAGCTGAGAAAAAGAACAGCCTGGAATATTTTCTTAAATGCCTCTGGGTCCTGGCAAAGTACTCTTACCTTCCCCCAGGTAACTATCTTGTGAATGGATTTTGATGTGTGTAGTGCTAACTTCCTTCTGCACAGTTACTGGATACTCGAGCACTCTCCAAGATGAAAACATTTGTTCTGCGGCAGTGGAAAGAAAACAGGGTAGGGAGGGAAGAGAGGGTTGTTCGCAGTGGTGTTTTGTTTGGAGTCAGGATGGTCTAGGGGCCCCTCTGCTGCTTCTCCTAATTCACACAGGAAGAAGGAGATTATCCTACACAGAGACAAGCAATACTGAAGGCAGAAGCAGCACTTCAGAGGAAGAATAGCTTGGCCCCTGAATGATGACACATTATTAGAAGCCACACTGAGGTTAAAGTCAAGTCGGGATGCTGTGTTTATGAAGCAGGACTTAGCCTCATCTTCACCCAAAGATAATTTCATCTGGCACTTTGCACTATTGTCAATAAAAACAAAACTGGATGGAAATTCCCTTCCTGTGAACCACATGCAGGCAGCACTAAGCTCAATCTCCTTTTGCAAGAAGGCTTGCACCCTGCTTTGCTCTGAACTCCTCTGATCTTGGCTGGGACCCAGCAAGATGAAGTCTCCCTGTTTAGCTGGCACACACTGGAAAGTAAGGGAACTTTACAGAGACTCAAGCTCCACATGCTTCTGCTTTTGCTTTTGTAGGAATTATTTCTGAAAACCCACTTCCCTCATGTCTCCATTTGGTTTGATGTCAGATGCCTGCAGCTTATGGCTGGAGAGTCATAAAAAGCATTTAACATGCCTTTCTGCTTAAGTCTGGAAAGAAAAAACAAAACTAGTTCAGAAAAGCCTCCAGCCAAAGAACAAGCACACACAGCACAACTGCAACTTTATCTTGAAAAAGGAGCATCGGGGACTGACACTACTCTTACAGCTACTACTCTTAGCAAGAGAAGAGGATATCTGTCTCTTCACAGAAAAGCAACTTCCTCCACAGAGTCACTCTTTGGGGCAGTCTCAGTCAAGCAGAGTTATCAGTGAAGGCAACACGGCTTTTTCCCAGTTAGGTGAAAGTTTCAGATGGCGCCAGTGATATTTCATTGTATCTACAACCACCTTGCTGATGAACTGAACCGCATCACCAAATTTTGTAATTCTTATCAAGGATCAGCAGTAGTGAAGTTATGCCAAAAAGAACAACAACAAAAAGTTTGGGTCCCTCTTCAATGCTCAGAAGACATGGAAAATTCAGCCCCTGACACCTGAAAACTAGTAATAAAATTAAAAGAACACATTACTGGTCATTTTAAAATTGTTTACAGGGTTTGGGATCCCCTGACTAATGATTGCTCAACAGTGGAGGACCAGCATAATTAATTTTACGAAACCAAGTCTCCTATATTGTAGCATCAGAAACTCGACAGTCAGCAGCTTCTTCTGCTCCCAGAGGAAATACTAAAGCAGCAGATCCTAGGCAGATCTGCTTGGCCAGCACCCAAGCCCATTTGTTTTTCATTGCTCTCACCACCAGTGTCCAGATTCTGTTTGCCATTTACCATATTGCTAAGTGTGGACTAACTGAAATGACTTCACCAGATTACTCCATCACTCAGGCCACAGTCTGACCCATAATGTTGAAGATTTTCATTACAGATGAAACACAGCCTTTTCTACTGTTGTCAACAAGGACATGCCATTAGTTCTTCAACGTTTGATCATTTTTGGTGTCATTTTGCTAGTTTCCAAAACCATTTATTAACTTTTTTTAGTATGTTTCTAATGGGAAAGAAAATACTTGAGACATTTGCTTCCATGCCTTCTTCCATTGCAAAAGTATTAAAAGCAATGAGAAAACCATTGCTCCTTTTAAGACGTACTTTCTTAATTAAGCCATTTCTGTCAAGGGCAGAGGAAGCCTTTGAGTTCCATTTATTAAACAGATTTATATTGAGAAATATAACTTCTTTAAACCAGCTTGGAAGATATCTACAAAGCTGACTGTCTCTAGGGCCCTCATTGCTAGAGGTCTGAAACTCGCTGTATAAGCAAAGCTTGAATTACAGTTCTACAAGTCTTTTTTTAAAATAAATGATAGAGGAGAGCAGCCAGTGCCCTTAAAGGATTCCAGCCACAAGCTGTGGGTCTTAACAGGCAGACATGCATATTTGATTTAGTTCATTCCAAACTTTCTCCTTCCATGAGTTTTTCTTGAATATCTTAAGGTATAATGCCCATGAGCATATATTCATACAAACGACAGGACAGAAGCATATTGTTATCCAGCATCTTTGGCAAAAATCCACTAAGTAGTGTTCTCTGAATTCCAGATTAGCAAGTTTCAGTTGATTTGATGTTCATATACCTCATCTACTTCCTCTCACATCTTCCATGTTGCTATAGGTACTATTACTCTGTGCAGCCACACACACACACACACACACAAAAAAAAAAAAAAAAAAAAAAAAAGTGTAAAATATGGAGGGGTAGGGGGATGGGAAAAGAAAATAGAAGCCATTTGTCTCCAGTGTTATGAACTCCCAGCAAGAGGTTCAAAGAAACTTGCTTTTCACTACCTCATCTACCCAGCATTCTGCCTCATCTGGTCTGCTAATTGATTGCTGGAAGACGTCTTTCAAAAACAAATAAAACAAGAACACAATAATGCTGACATATCTTATACCCTGCAGTATTCCAAATATGTTAAATATACAAAGTGTAGACAGGAATCTTTTCATTTGCCAATTGAAAGGAAGAAGTACACAGCCACTTCTGCCATGAAACTGCCCACTACAGTACAAGGCAACAAAACAGCTTAGAAGAAAGAATAGAAATGAATTCTGTACCTACCAGTAGCTGTGAGAATAATTTAGCAAGGCTGAATGTAGCGGCCTACACTGGTCTTTAGCTAAAATTGAGCAAGGAAACATCTTGTGCAAGAGTAACATTACTCTTTTTGGAATTTGCAAATTCTACAACCAAATATGAGTTGTGCCTAAGCTAGCTTTAGGAAGACAGTAGAGTTGCCATTTTATAAATAGTTCCCCATTCAGGCTTCTCCCTGACTAACAGATTTATAGAAAGACCTTTCTTATCTGCTCAAATAAGCATTAAATAGCAGCTTATCTTCTTATGAGCGTTCACTCAACATACCCTCTAAGGGCATATGTGCATCTATGCCACACAGCAAACACTGACCACTCAGAGTTGGCTTGCTGCAAGCACGTATGCCTCAGTGACTCCTCCTGAAGTAGGCAGCAGGTGACCTATAAAGGGGCTCTAATCTATAAATCAGTTTCTTGTGACTCTACCTTGTCTTTGGGTTGGTTTTAAAAAGCAACAAAGACCATCTCATTTTACATTTTGGAGGCACAGCCTGATAAATGCTGCTGTACTCCTTACCCTTAGAGAACAGATCCTACAAAGCATGAAAGCCCATCAGAAGAGCCTGCTTCCAGGAAAACTTATTTAACAGGACAAACTCCAATAAGCTTTCATACTCCCTCACCCCTTAGAAGTTTCAGACTGCAAGCAAGGCAGTAGTCCCTAGCTTTATATTTCAGGGATGCTCTTTCAAAGACAAATGATGAAGTACTAGGGGTTCAAAAGGCAACACCTGAGAATGAAGCATGTTCCCAAGCAATAACTGGCATGAACTGTCCTTTGCAAAGGCCCTCCTCTGGTAGGTAGTTTTAGGAAATAGCTTGTGTATTATGAGCTCCATTTAGCTTCTGTCATTACATTGTAAGAAACAATGATATAGATGAAAGTCAAAATGAGAAAAAGAAAGGATCAAGAATTGCTCAAAGCCCTGAGCTCCTTGGGGAAAAAAAAAAAAAAAGTAGTGCCTTTTGCTTCACTTCATCTCGGATTGCTGGCACACTGTAAAGGTAATTCCTCAGCAGTCTCTACTGGAAACCCCCCCAATTTTTCCCCTCAAGACCCCTGGTACATGCTGATCTATTTGCACTGACTTTTTAAAAGGACAGAGGAAAGAGATTTTTTTTTTTTTTTTTTTTTTTTTTTTTTGCCGGGAGCAAGTGTAAGGCAGGCCTGCTGAATTTGTCTGAGAACTCCTCTAACCTATCCTGTTCACAATTAAACATTCAGCGATCAGATATCAACAAATTCCAACTGGCTTCTTCAAAGAAAATGAATCTCTGATCTCTGTCTAAAATTTAACAGGTGCTTGAGTTCTCCTAACTCAATTAGGAGTTCAGTTTATGCATCCCAGCTGGCGTGTCACAGCAATGGTAGCAAGATGCTCTCAATGTGGAGCTAAGATCCTTCTTAGTGAGGTCCGGGGCTGGGGGGGGGGAGGTCCTTTAACTTGCTTACTGGCATGAGGGCTGCTGATTCTTTCTGGGGCTCAGAAACACCTTGACTATCTGAGATTAGACTGTTGCATTGTGTGCTGAATTCACACTGGCTGATGAAAAAAAGCTTGAAGCAAGAAGTCAGTTTCTTGGTTTTTTTACTGATAAAAGATTTCTTGATAAGGTTACTATGGCTTTATGTCACAATTGTGTGGAAAAAAGTGCAATCCTATGATGTGATGTAGCTCCTAGTCAGAGGGTCAGACAGCCACCTACCCAAAGTGCTGCTGTGAAAGCAGCCAGCTGCAAGAAGTGTAAGTAGCAGATAAGATATTTGCAAGGGCTTCCCTGCTTCTGCTTTGAAGTGGGAATTAGGAAAAGCAGTAGGAGACGATTCCTGTTCAGTGCTTCACAGAATTTACCTAGGACTGGTGCCTGTCCCTTGCCATATGCGTGTGCAGCTGAGGTTGTTCCTTTAAAATGAATATACAGTCTTAAGGAGGTCAGGGAACTTGGGATACTGACGCTCTCCCCCTGCGAATTTGTTTGAAATTTAACATCACAGTTTCCAAACTAGACCAGATTAATTGTGGCTGGAAGAGAGAAAATAATCGTGACAAGCAGAGGGAGAGATGTTTCTGACCATGCATCCAAACTCTCTCCGCACAAGTGAGACTTGGCAGCCATACAACTCTGCTTGGAAATGTTGCTTTGACAACTCTTACCCTCAACAAATTACTAGCTCTGCAGAAAGCAGCAAGCAATGAGGAGTTACCGGGGAAGAGTGAGCATGTTTTCTCTAATAGCATTTTTGTATGTATTGGACTCCTTGAAGGAAAAGCGAAGGGCAGAGGTGGATGGCAGAAGCTGTACAGCTTGTACAAGCCTGTAATGTTTCTCCTACATGGAATGAATCTTCTAATTAACTATTTAAGTGTGCAGCAAGAAAAGGAAATGAGGATTTTAACAAGCATCTTGTTTTAGCTCTGCTAGTTCCTCAGGTTATAAACTCTCCTGGGCAAATGCTACCTTAATTTCATAAATACGTGAGCACACTCGGCGTTTTAACGATAGTCCGGTAAGTGTTTACTTAAGGTTTCACTATGCTTATTTAGCAAATACAGAATCAGCTTATAATAAAACACCCAGTAATTTACAGAAGCTCTACATTAAAAGATAACTTAGTATTCAAAAATAATATATTAACAAATACACATTTTTTCCATAGATGCAAACTTTCTCTCTCTTTAGCCTAAACTGTACAAATACTATGAATAAATCCCTAGCATTTCTTTTACAACTATGTTAAGGCACAGAACTAAAACATAATCTACTGATGAGATTAAAAAAAAAAAAAAAAAAAAAATTATTTATAAAATAAAAAAAAAAAAAAAAAAAAGCAAGGTGGATAGTTTAATCTCTTGAGCTGGTTGAGGACAGTGTAATGTTTTCTTTTAGCATTCGTCTCTCATGTCTTCATATACATCCTAGCGTCTTTGCAGCTGATTGTAGTTGCTGAAATTTACCCTGACGTGGAAGCTCTTACACTGTCATCTGAATTTTACCCTACATACGCAACCAAACGGCAAGGAAATCCGTAGCATCGCCCGCTCCGCGACACAAAGCAGGCCCGGGAAACGAGCGGCGCCGCAGGCACCACCAGGGGGCTCTGCAGGACAAGCGCGGCGCTGCCGTCGGCGCGGGGCGGCTCCGCCGGGGCGGCTGCGGCGGGGCGCCGCGCCGAGGCTCCGGCCGCGGCAGCGCCGCCGGGCTGGGCGGGACCGCGGCGCCCCTCCTGCGGCGAGAGGCTGAGAGAGCTGGGACTGTTCGGTCGGGAGAAGGGAAGCGTGAGGGGGCAGTCTTGTCGATGTGTGGAAGTACCAGAAGGGAGCGTGTAGGGGGGCAGGGCCAGACTTTTCAGCGGTGCCCAGTGACGGGATGAGCGGCAACGGGCACAAACTGAAACGCAGGCAGACCCATCTGAATCTAAGAAGACCTTCTTCTCCTGTGAGGCTGTCTGAGCAGTGGTTGCCCAGAGAGACTCTGGAGTTTCCATCCTTGGAGATAGTCAAAAGCTGCGTGGCCACGGTGCTGGGCAGCTTGCTAATCATGCTTGAGCAGGGAGACTGGACTAGATAATCTCTAAAGGTCCCTTCCAACCTCAATCATGCTGTGATTCTGTGAATATGAGGGTAATCCACATGCATGTGAGGCAGAGAACTAGAAAGTTAGGGTTACATAGACAGACCAACAAGAATCTCCCCATTTGTAATGAGGTTCAGGGGACTGACCTCTTGATGACAGCAGGAGCTTCACATGGAAGAAGCTCAAAATACTTCAAGGCAAATAGAATTAATGTTTTGGAGAAAAGAGGTCCAGCTCAGAATGCATCAGCGTCTTCTTGCTTTATAAAATGACTTTGTACTAACTAGAAATTTGAGTCTAGCAATGGAAGCACAAGGACCTAGAGTACATGAACTTTGCCTTTGTACTCTGTTCTATTAGATTTRCACTGAAAAACGCTGTGAAATGAAAACATTTTTTGTGCACATTGTAGCTGCCATAAAATGACTGTTTAGGAATGCTTTCTTTCCAATATCCTACATTTCAGTCACCTCCTTTCTGTCTACATCTTTTTAGCCAGACAATCTGTGTTTTCCTTTACTTCATGGAACCACCCTGAGCGTTCCCATTCAGATAGCCACCTGCTGTCAGACATTCACACACTTTTTTTTTAATATATATATTCCACAAATAGAGCCTTTGAATTTGCTTCTTAGCACTCATACGGTTTCTTAATAAAAAGCAAATCCTGGGCTAGCTCAAAATCTGTCAGGTAGTTCACAATAGAAGTTTTTTTCTCCAGCCTGTGTTGTAAATACATGTTATCCTCACTCCATCACTATTCCTTTCTTCAGCAGAAAGCATGGTGTGGGATGTCAGTCCTTTCTCCCTTACCACTGCTATTATCTATTATCCTCAGTGTCTTTCTGTAGCAGTATCTCTGAGTTGAGGTTCACTGCTTTCTCAGTAGACTCTGTGCTCTCCAGAGACAGCTCAGAGGACGTTGAAGTGTCTTCAACTTTAAACTTGGAGACAATCCTGGCAGTTTCCTGTGTGATCTCAAAACGTTTGAGTTGCTGTTTCCCACCTGGGTGACACTTGAGTGTGCTCATGTCTGGTGAGCTGTTCCTACTCCTACTGCTCTCCTCCAGGTTGTCCTTTGTTGTGGAGCTGCTGTCATTAGGGTTGCCTTCTGCACCAAACTCCATTGCCATGCTGCATAAAGTAGTAGTTCTCAAAGGCAAACTGGAAGACTTGGGAATGACTGGTCTCATTTTTGCCTGTGTTCGAATATATTTTACTGGCTGACGGCTGAAATGGCCTCTGGGCTGGGTCCCTACGACCATGTCCAAATCACTGTCTGTCTTTTCCTGCACAGAGTCCTCCGGGTCCTCCAGCTCAGAGTCAATACTTCTATCCATCTCTGAACAAAAAATTAGAGAGAGATCTTAGAATGGTGAGACATGGTAACTGTGACAGTATTAAGTACAGTTTTGGTTGATGATTTCTTTTTCTAGTAGAAAGGATATTGATAGCCCTTCAGTGCTGCCATGCTAAAAATCCTCCAACAACTTCATTAATCAGGAGCAATTGGAAAGATAAGCATTTGAAAGAGTAACATGTGTAACTCTGAATCACAGAGTGTAACATGAATCAGGCTTACATTCTTAATGCTATCTGTAATACATTAAAGCAAGGAGAGTTTTCATGTGACTTCAGGCCTGAGAGCTGAGGCAGTAAAAGAGAAAAGCCTTTCCAGAGACAATGGAAAATGTGCTTGCACTTTCAGGCAAAGGTGGTTGTTGTTCTGCAGCAGGTTATCTGTACAGAGTGAAAGAGCCCAGCTATGCTTCCTCTGCTGTGTAATGTAGAGGCAGACAGAGACAAGAGGTGTGAAAACCAGCAAAGACAAAGCAAGACAAACTATATTAGCACCATGATCACCGCTTTTACCTAGAGCATCCGTGTTTAATGGACTGTGGGCTCTCTCCAGAGTCAGCTCATTGATGGCTTCCCTGGAAGACGAGTTATCAGACACATAGTCCACATTTAAATCATGTTTGGAGGAGAAATTCTGTTGGAAAAAGCCGTGAGTGTTTATACAGGACTCTGATATGAAGATACTGTCCACTCCTACTTCACCCCAAATGCTGTTATAGACAAGTGAATGGAGACAACTGACTGAGCTAAAAATGCCTTAATTTGTCTTACTTTACCAATAATGCTTGAGCTGCCTGGTTCAGCAAGATGGAGATGCAGCATAGCCTGCAATATATGCTAGCTTTAAGCCTGTTCAGGAAAAAAATGAGTTTTTATTATAAGTGCATCTAGAGATGCCTTGTCTGCTAGATATTGTGCTTGTATGTCTAGCAAACAGTCTCTGTCTGGAAGTGCTTGTGGTCTAACCAGACAGTATGGGTGAGGTGGGGGGCAGGGGCAGTAGTGAAAAAATAGGAAAGGAGCTTGCAGAAGATCACATGGCAGGGCCATGAGCGCAACTTATGGTTCCYGACCAAGCAAGTCCAGCACCCAGACTAGCAGACTGCAACAACTGCCACAAAGCTCACCCTGGAAAGCAGACGTTGCTTTCTGTGGAGAAGCAGTGTGCTGAGTGAGATCCTTGTGTCCTACATGACACTGAAATAACCCAAAATAATCATTTTAAGATGAGAAAGGGAGACATCAGACATCAATGTTTACTATAGCACGGTAATTATGATCACATACAAATGGGACGATGAGTCAATTACTTGGAAGTTCTTGGGAATCATAGCTCGTATGGAACCAGTGCAAGTTCACACAAGGATTATATCACCTGAACAGGGGCTCCAGAAGTTGGTTTTATTAATTACAAAATGAGAGTCACATTAAAAGCAACTCTCTTTTCAAAAGTTTACAACACCTTTTGTAGAATTCAGTTATGCTATAGAATTATATAAATTGGCTTTGAAAGTATAAATCTAGTCACAGGTAATAGTTGTGTATCTCTCAAAGTGTTCTCTGTGAAGATTTATTAATCCTGCAGGATTTCTGCATACCAGAAATGAATTGTATCTACTCTGGTGATTTTATTTCAGCTGTAATCACAGTTACTTTAATTTCTGCTTCCTCAGTGAGCAGGACCTGTACAGAAAGCAGGATTACTGCATGTCGGACATGCACGTGACCATTGAAGACATGGAGCGTCTCGCACATAAGAATCTGTGACTTAAAAGTAGGGAGTGAAGAGGCCTAAGAACAGGACCCCACTCCTTTTTTTTTTTTTTTTTTTTTTTAATTTTAGGAAAGTCATTTCCTCCTTCTGGCTTAGCCAAACTAGCTGTGAGAAAGACAGAATCACCACATCCCAGTTCAGGGATGCTATGCCAATCTGTGTTTTTAAATTGCTATGAAATAAGCTGTGAACTGCTGTGAGGCAAGAGTTGGGGAGCTTTGGAAAGATACAGAGCACTCAGTAGCAAGAAGATAAAGGGTCTGTGGCTTCTGATTGGGAATGCAGCAGAGCCCTGTAGGGCTGCACAGAGAAATCAGCTGGGTCTTATGTGCACATATCTGTCTCAAAAGTTACAGTGCTGTTTACAGAGAGAAACAGCAGTATTCCAAGTAATTTAGTATGGAGAAACGTGGGTTTCTCCACTTCTCCACTTCTCAGAATGACTGGGTTCTAAAACATGCAGTAAAAAACACCATCCAAAGTGGTCTGAGATCATGCTGAGTGATCTGTAGCTCAAAATTTCTTCAGTTTCTCTCTCTCCACATGCAATGAGCTCTCTGCTCCTTCCTCTTTGAATAACTCTCTGATAGCAAATGGTTTCCCTTCCTGTGGAAAAAAACCCTTTAATTGCTAGTCCACCCTCCTGTCTCTATAGCAGGGTCAGTAAGCCCAGCTCGGTGTCTGGGAGCTCTACCTCTAGAGTTATATTCTGGACTTTGTCTGGGTTCTGATGTCCTTCATCCTTCTCTGTCGATGCTTCTTGCAAAGGATTTTCACATCCAAGGGACAGGGATGAAGGCAGGTCATCCATCCCAAACACCCTTTCGTAGTTCTGAATGAGAAACTCCACAATCTGGGCTTGATACCCAGAGTCAACAAGGCACGACATTGAGACATCGCTTCCTGAGCATGGCCGGATCAGAGTTGGCCCAAATATTATGCCCAAGTTGTTTGGGGACATCTTGTTCTCTTCGTATTTCTCTGCCACCCTGGGGAAGGGAAACATGACTGTTAGGGGCTTCCCAGTTCTCAACCCGAATGCACAGAGTGTACAAATGGAATGAACCAATACCCCCATTTCCTCATAGAGAGAGAAACCTCAGCTTTTACGGGGGAACAGCATTCTGGTTTGTGCACAGAAATTCCAGAGAAAAATCTCAAAAGTTGCCTGGATCTGTCTGGGTGGTGCAGCTCTAAGCAGAGTGGCTGCTTCTTATGACCTGCGTTCAGAGCTGGGTGAAAGGGGCCTGCTTCATGTTCTTCCTTCATCTCTTGCTCTGCACTTTAACTATGAAGCATAATCAGTAAGAAGTTTATAGTCCTAACTGGTCATTAAGACCTTCTCCTTATTGCTGCAAGATGTCAAATAGTCCTTTCTACGAGTGATTTTTCAGCCTCCTCACAACTGCCTATAAGGCTTTAGATCAGGCCTCTCCTCAATTAAGGAAGCCCAGATGCTATTCTATACACATTTGATGCTGTGCTAGCTGCTTCTCTGGTAGTGAGATTTCAACAGTGATCTCCTGCGGTCAGCACTGGAGTTAACATTAGCCAGCATGACAGCCAGCACACTCCTCACCTGTACAAGTGTGCAATGAGATGCCGCAGGGTGTTGTAGTTGCTTCCGGGTAATTTGCTCAGCAAATCCTTCATGCACTGGATGGGGTCTGAAGGGAAGCCTGCACAGTCTCTCTTTTCTTCGTTGAGTTTTTGCAAATCTTTGGCAAGAGCAATGAGATCATCATAGAGCTGGTACAGCAGCACAGGTCCTGAAAGCTGCAGGGAGTGGGGAAAAAAGCCTGTCACTTCATCCTTTGGTATGACACTGAGGAAAATCTCTTCATCTTCTTCTGTGGGCAAGTTGTACTTCAGCCTCACACGCTTTGACTCCCTCCAGCTCTCATCCTCATGTCATAAAGGTTCCCTCATTCTAAGGGACTATAAAAAAATGCCAAGCACTGCTAGAATTGCCACATACCTGGAAAAAATACTTGAGGCAGACTCAAAATCCTGTAAGACCTGCTACTGATTAGAGACTCAGTCTCATCATCCCACTAAAACTATAAGCAAGGAGCTCCAAGTTCTGGTGAATCAGAACAACTCTCAGCTATTGTTTTAATGTCACATATAGCATTATTGCACATGTCAAGGCCAGTGACTAGGAGGAAAGATCCAGCAGAACTAAGACCATCTCCCACCAATGATGTAATATACTCAGCAACTTGGTACTTAACCAAGAAAACCGAGAGTAGCCTTCTTTGTAAGGGAGTGTCAGAAATTGAAAGCCAGTGTATGCAACTGGCTGAGATCTGCCCTCTCAATACAGCCTTGGTACCCACTTCCTTCAGAAAATGCTTCAGGACCCCGGTGATATCATGGGGGGAGTGCTCGGAGAGTTCCACCAGGCTCCTTCCATTTTCAAAGGCCTGGCACAGCTTTTCCACCCGGGCCTTCGATCCGCTTATCCGATAGATCCCCTGCATTGTTAAAAGGGGGAGACATTAGGAATTTGAGATACAGAATAACAACAGAGCAGAGAAGAAGAGAGGGTTAGAGCAAGATATTTGGCAGAATAACTTAGAATTTCTGGATCAGATTTCCCTTCGGGGTCAGTTAAAAAGAAAGGAAGGGAGAAAGGAAGGGAGAAGAAAGAAGATACCTTCTCCTTCTTGCTATGAATAATGAGGAGAGTGTCACAAAGTGTGACAAGATTTACTAGTTATCTTCTCTATGGTAGGACTTTACAAATACCCAAACAACAGAGAGTGGGGGAGATTTCTTCGTTGCTGTTGTATTCTGTGTGAGGAGGGAAGGGTCAGAGCCACCATGGGCAGTGCATCAGGGAAACATCTCTTAGCTGTTTTGAGACAACAATCGCTAAGCAAATGTTTAATCAAAGCTGTGGAGAATTTTATCCTAAACTCCAGACTGAACAGAATTATACCCATCTGCACAGAGCTGCAGCCACGCTACTCACCTGCACTCCAAGGGCACGAGTTTCAATTTCTGAGGTGCATTTCACCACTATGAAGGGAACTTCCTCTGGGAAATCTCGAGGGACTTGCGTGAAGTCAATGCCAAAAAGAGGTGCTCGGTTAGGCAACTTCTTGTGGCCACAGGTGATCAACAGGTTCTCTAGACACTTCTTGTGGCAGGCCAGGTAGCACTGAAATGGCAGAATCATCCTTGATTATGGTCTGGTTATAGCCCAGACGTCAGCAGTGCCTGGGTCTGTTGTTCAGGTCTCCTTGGAGGACTTGTCCTGGTCCCCTCCTCTCTGCAAAACTACCACAGAATCATAGAATCGTTGAGGTTGGAAGGGACCTCTGGAGATCATCTAGTCCAACACCCCTGCACAAGCAGGATCACCTGGAGCATGTTAGACAGGATCACATCCAGGTGAGTTTTGAATATCTCCAGAAACACCTCCACTTAAGGTATTTGTAGACATTGATAAGATCCCCTCTCAATCTTCTCTTCTCCAGGCTAAAGAGGCCCAGCTCTTGCAGCCTTTCCTCATAGTTGAGATGCTTCAGTCCTCTAATCATCTTTGTAGCCTTAACATAGCCCTACCATGTTGCCTTCTCAGTATGGTGGAATAGCAGGGCTGTTTGGAGCAAGTGGCAGTTCATGGCTTATTTGCTCATGAACAGAAAAATGTGCCTCATGTAGTACATGGGGAGAAAAATCACATATTTTACAGAGGGGCCCTTCATTTCCACAGTCCTTCAGTGAGATAATAATTATGATTGGCTCCCTTACAAGGTATCTGCAATGACAGCTGATTAGTTCCAGCTCTCACCTCCTCACACTCAAAGCCATTGACCATGAAGGTGTCACATTCCCTGCATTTAGATGCCCCCCAGAGCTTTCTGAGCCGGTGGGTCTGTGCTGCACTGGAGAGAAGGATGTTCTTAAACTGCTGCTGGGATGTTCCATTTTCTGTGGAAACAGAACTGATAAATAAGCAAGAAAGAACAATTAGTTCCTCCATATCTGTGAAATACCTCTGTATTGCTCACCATTTTCAAAAGTTTGCAATGAATCTCTCTCTTCAAAATCATCGGAGGAGGACATGGTGCCAGTGGATGGAGCTTTTAGCAATTTCCTGTTAGAGTTTCCTTGAGACGAGAAAATACAAACAGTTATTCTCTACCTCATAATGCACAAAGTAGTTCAGTGTATTTTATTTCCATTTTAGTTTTTGGTTTCCACATTAGGCAGGAATTTTTGCTGTGCTCACCTGGGCTGGAACTGGGAGAGTCCATAGATCGTGATTCACAGCTCCCACCAAGACTTTCCGTGTCACTGCAGAGGGACTTGCTCATACCTGCGGAGGATGTATACAGTGACAGACCATGCCAGACACTCTTCTAGCTGAGGCAACTAGTGAATGCCTCTGCATGGATGTATATTCTTTTCAATTATTTCTCAAAACACCTGCTCATCTGGGACTTCCTTAAGCAGAAAACCAGGAAGGTACATAATGGACCAAAGCAGCAACCTATCCCCGTCAGGCTGAGCTTTAAAAGACTTCTAGGGAATGTCCTTCTGTATTAGAGAAATTTAGACAGTATCTACTCTAGAGATAGATGTATTTGAGATGCTGTTTGATGATGAAGTAGGTTTGAAACTTGTAAAGAAATGTGATTTTCTTTGCTAGAAAGACGTAGATATGCTAAAAGGACAGGCTGAAGCAACAGTTATGAAAGGCTCTCGGGCTACACTGCTACATCACAGTTCATCCTAAGCCAGGATTTGTACAAGCAACAGTTGACTATAAATCAAGGATGGGTTTACAAACATAGCTGTACAGACATATGTGTTGGTAACAAACACAGGGCCAAAGTCCAAAGCAAATTTCCAGAAAATCCATCCATATTTTTCAATATGTATAAAAACAAGAACAGAAAGATTAAAAGGGAGTGAGTGAGAGAGAGAGCTAGAGGGAAATCAGCAGGAGAGGTCTCGCATCATGACAGAGGTAAAAGCTTCAAAAGCAGAGGGGCAGGTGTGTCCTGGCACAGGCCACAGTTAGCCTGGCAGCATGGGCGCAGCTGCATTTGCATCAGTGGTCACCGGAGACCAATGGTGGCTGCTGACTCGCTTCTCTGTGACACGCAGCATGTAAGATGCACGCCGGTGAGAAGCAACAAGAGTCTTGATTTACTTAAGGAATAGATTTTTTTGGATTCTGAATTCTGTTGTACAAAAGCATGATCTCCAGTGCTACAGCCTCTCCCAAACTGAGGAGAGCCTTAAGTATTGCCCTAAGAATTCGAGCTCTTCACCCAGTTTTTTTTGGCTGTATCATTGTATGTATTAAACTACAGTGACTCAAGAGAAAATCAGATCTTAAATTAAGTTAATTAAATTAAATTTAAGTTTAATTAAGTTAAACGTACTCTGTTCACCATTTGGGGAGAACTGCTTTCTTGATGTATCTTCTGGAGTGCTCACATCCTTTGCCGCAGAAGGGGCTCCTGTATAATGCAACATCGTCTTTTTTTTGCCAGCCGGTGGGGACCTGAGGAGAGGTTGTAAACAATTTATCAGCAGTGAAGAATAATTGACAGTACCGCACCACARAGGTACTTTATGAATACTGAGACAAAGCATCTGTTTCAAGGAGTTTACACGTAGGTATAGACTGAGTTTTTAAGGAGACCATAACAAACACTTCCACAAAACTAGGAATTGTTTCAGGAATTTGTTCATTACAGTTTCGCTTTTCTATCCACAGCAAAAGTACAGAACATAAGTCAAATATCACCTATCTGAGAAAAAAGCAATTCAGGCCCACAGTACATAACTGCTGCCCTGCTTTTGCTAATGCTGGTCCTGTGAGCTGCTGCTCATCCCAAGGAAATACATACACCTTGAAAGATCTGTTCTCCACTAGTGTTAACAGAACTATATATAGAGAAAAGACCCTAACATTTGAGGCTTCATGGTTTTTCCTGAAATTACCAACAACAATGCTGCAGCATTGTTAGTGACTTTATAGTCATCTGTGTTTTAAATTTGTCTTTTTTTGTTCTGCACATTATATATTTTGACCTTTAAACTAGAATTTAAGATTTTTTGTTTTTTTTCACTTTTTTTTTTTTTTTTTTTTCTTTTTTTTTTTTTTTTTTTTTTTTTTTTTTTTACCTCTGCCCCCCAGAAGCAAGTGGCTCAAATTCAAACACCTCTATATGGACTTCTTTCTTCTGCAGAGTCTGAATGAATTCCAGGTATTTTTCGCCCACTTTGTATGGTCTGCAGACCTCAGTCAGATGCTGGTAATGCGCTGGAATCTGCTCAGACTGAATCTGCCGCTGCTTGAACATCCTTAATGTGACCTTATAGAAAAAAAGAAAAAAAAAGAAAGAAAGAAAGAAAGCACTGAAAGTCAAAGCAGAGATAATCTTTCCTCCCTTGGATATCTCTGTAGTTAACCAGTCTGCAGTTTTTGTGTTATCCATGCTCAGTTAGCTGCACTTTTGCTTATTGATAGTTTTGCTTAACAGTGTAGACAAAAAATGTTTGTCATTGTTTTTTTGTGAGTTTTTTCCCTCCAAGTCAGTCTTTTCCTGTGGATATCTATATTCTCAAAGCAGCAGTAACTGAAAATGCGCTTATATGTCTGAGAATGGTCTTCAACAGGTCAGTAACAAAGCAATGTCCACAGCACTTCTCTTATTTTGACTTTTTGAGAATGGTTTGTTATACAGTAATTAAACCATAAAATAGTGAAGGATATAGTGGTCTTATCCCTAACAGCAGCTTCCTTAAAGGTAGAATTGGAGGAGAAATTAGAAGACTGCACATACCCATGTCAGCACCTCATCTCCTTGGTAAATGAGTTTCCGAATATGGGAGACAATCCGTGCCCGCACTTTCTCCAGCTCTTGTCGGCGGAAGTTGGCATCACTGATGCACGTCTTGTACAAAGCTTCTGTTTCTTGAACCTTTGTGCGGTGAGACACAAAGCAAGGGAGGTGAAAACCCTCAGAATAAGGAGGAAGATAGCATAATGCAGTCAGAGTGCAGGTGTGTTGGAGGTAAGAGCACTGCAGTCTAAACTCATCACCTTTGCTTGTGCCTCCTCGCAAGACCGGCGGCGTTTCTCCAGCTGCTTGTTGGCGCTGCCAGGATGAGTGACCGCTGTACTCTGGTATTCATCCTCTGCCTTGGCACTCAAGTGCTTTGCTTTCTCCAGCTCCTCACAGCGCTGTATATATTGCAGACGGGACTTGCGCAGGGAGGACAAGGATTCATTCTGCAATTGGAAAAGGAACAGATTTAGGAAACATGGTGAGGCAGTAGTGCAAATGGATACAAATTTGAACTGCATTCCCTCTCTTCCAGTCTCAGCAGTCAGTGGGAGGTAATGGGATCTAGCAGGTAGCACAGAGAGGATAGAACAGGAATGCCGCTAGCGTTCCTCCCCAGGTACTCTCTAAAAAAGTGGAATATACTTTTATTCAATTTGGTAAATAGGAGGATGTATATTACATAATTAAGTTACTACTTGTTGGTACAGGTTTATGCTTCCAGTGTTTGGGCTGTAATTAGCATAAAGGTCAGGTCCATCTTTTGACTCTTACCATTCGCTTTTGCTCCTTTATCCACTGATCTTTGAATTCTTTCCTCCACTTCTCAATTTCGTTCTTCTTGGCTGACAGAGGCTGAAGAGGAATAATAGTTATGACAGCAACAATTCCTTACAAGGTAGGAAAAAGTATCTGACAGATGAGGTCATGACATAAAAAACAAGCTTTGTAAGATACTGCATTCTTGAAAATTAATGCATCCTTTTCCCTCAAACTTGATGTGAATTCTTCTCTTTCCCCCCCCTCAAACTAAGGCATATCATTTCTATGAGGCCTTTGTAATGCTCTAGTGACTGCCTCTGTCTGATTTTCAGCACAGTTGTCTAATCTAAGCAGAAATACGTTACCTGATAGAATTCTTTCTGTTGAAGCAATCCTGCAGCCTCATTAGCTGAGTTTCCAATCATAATGTCATGTTCCAGGACCTTTGTGTAGAGTGCCCGAAGAGGCATGTTGGACTGCAGAAACCAAAAAAGTCAGTGTGCAATGCTGGATACTCACTCCAGTTTTTCTAAATTAAAGGGCTTTTGTTAACTATGAACAAAATTGATTATAGAAAGAGAAGAGTGTCTTCCATGGTTAAATTAGTGCAGGTTTTTTTCAGACAACTCAGACTGCAGAATGCTGGAAGCAGAAGAGCTGTTATGGTGTACAGTATTGTGCTGACTTCTTGCTAGTTCTTCCCTCTGTCTAATTTTCTAAGCAGTCGCTCTATATGTTATAAATATATAGAAAAAAAAAAAAAAGAAAAAGGAATTGTTCCAATACTGAGAGGCTTAGGAAAGTGTTTAGAGGGGTATTTGCAGTAGAGATATTTGAAGGAATATTTGTTGTTGCGCTCTTAACTACAAGCAAGTCATGTGTGCAGATTGCCTCACATTTGCTTGCTGTAGGATTCTCTTCCTTCTTCTCTGAAATATCTAGTTCTTTTCCCCATCAGAGGCCAGACAGGTAGACTGCAGACCTAGTTATTCTGACATGATATCGGCATTTAGAGTATTGCCAATCTTCTTACTTAGGACTGTCTGTTGAAAATTGCTGAGCTTCTCTGTATTTTCCTTGAACAAAGAAGAAATTCTGTCATGCAGGTCTTACTGCTATCTGGAACAAGCACACCTAGCTCCAGGAACTGTGTTTGCACAGGGCCATAGCAAACTCTGTGCCGTGCAGCAGTGAGGAAGATCCATACCTGATGGATAATTGCATTTCTTCCTGATTCTGCTATCTTCACAATCCCTTTGGCAAAATCTGTTTCTGTGAAGGAGAAGAGTGGATTAAATGCTAGATTTACAGTTGCACGGGCGTGTTTGTCAAAGCCAGAGGTGCTTTCAGGCAGTGTGGCAATAAGGATCATCCTAACGGAGTTCTGAAGGAGGATGAATTTCTTCTTCAGATAAGAAGAAATTCTCACTTGACACCTTCATCTTTATATTCATCCAAAAGCAGGTAAAAGGCTTGGCCTTTACTCTGTTTTTCACTGGTGTATTTTCATGCACAACTGTGTGCTCTGACCCTCCCAGTTACCTGTGAAAAAAATGAAACAAAACACCCCAAAGCATACAGACTCTCAGCTGGTACTGTGCATGCTGATGACTCACCATAATTCAGACGTTTTTCAATCCAGCTAAGAAGCTCTTTGACATATTTACACCACATTTTGGCATATTCAAGTGCTGCATCAATGCCACCTTCACATTTTATCAACATTTCATCTGCCTCCTCAACTGCAAAAAATAAATCCAGATTCAGAATGGCTCTAGCTGACAGGCAGAGGCTCCCCCAAAAGTGATAAAACTGGAGTCTCCTTAATAGTTGGTGCTGTGAAATACTCAGATAACAGCCATAAAATAGATCTTCACTGAATAATGCCATTATGTTCTATTTCATGGCAATCCCATACAGTCTCACCTACAAAACCATTGCAAGTTCCCAGCAACTTAGACACATATATTGCCCACTTCTCACTTTTTATTAACATTTTGATTTAATTTATCTTGAAAATCAGAAGTTCAGTACCTAATGCATTTTTGGGGTGACAGTTGCTATATTGGGGGATTGCAGTAATGATTCTTGTTCCTGGCAGAACCTAAGGTAGAACCATCACACTGTAGTGAGCAGTTCTAAAATAATTTCAAGTTAAAGTCTGTCACTGAACACTTAGAAAATGTGGTTTTTTCTTCATATAAAGTCCTCATGAAATAAGAAAGGCTTTTACATTGCATTTTATGATGCTAGCAGCAACTACAGAACAGATGAGACTCCCAGTGGCCATGAAAAATGCTTCAGATTATCCTGAGTTTTATTGGGTAGCCACTTACTGTGCATCAGACTAACAGATATTTTTTGTAATTATTGTCTCAGTACTTAGAAGTCAAGACAACATAAGGGTCTAGCTTAACAAGACGTTAATGGAGGAACAAGTAAAGGTCTGCAGAGACAGGGAGCTCAGCATGCGCTAGAGGAAGCAGGAAGACTGCAGAGCTCACTAAGCCAGGCATCAGTCTTGCTGGGAACTGGCCTGAGTTCAGTTTTAAACTGGTGGCAGCAGTGACACAGCTGCATTACTCGTTCTTGCTATGAGTCTGTAGGAACTGCTGCCAGGTAATTGACCAAATATTCTCATGTCGCCTTTTTAATTTTATTTCATTGTGTTACCTGTTATGTCTGTCTGCACTTGCTTCTCTGAACTGTTTTTACTCTTGCAGAAACTTTCACTCAGCTGTAGGGGGGGAGGGAAAAGAGAGGAAAATGGTAAACCAAAATAGTATTCGGAAGTTTAGAGGATCTTTTTCAAAACAGTCATCTGCAGTGCTTCTTTTGTTTATCTAAGCAACCCAGTGCAGTTAGAATAACAGCCTGAGATTTGACAGAGGGAATGGAGCATGGCATTTTTGTCCACCACTAACAAAAACATGGAGGGAACAAACACATCGTCAATGCAGGGGGATTAAGGCCAGAAAAAGGCTGCTATGACTGAATATTTCCAGCTCTCTTTTTATCTCAAATCTCAAAAAATTTAAACTTTTTCTTAAATTTTAGTTCCAGGGATAATACAATTACATGAGAACATTGGCTGCCAGAGAAAAATTAAATTTCTAGCCCCTTTGTTTACACAGAAAAATATGAAATGAGGCTGATTAGCCTCCAAAAGTCTCACTCTGCCAAAAACAAGGAAAAGAACCATTAATTTGTATTTTAAAGGGATTCTGTTTCTTGAGGACAAAACTTTAATTTTTGAAGCTTGATATGTACCTCAGGTATATTTTGGGCTTGAATGCTGTTGTCTCATTCGATCTTTTTCTTGGCACACAGAACTTGAACTAGCAATATCCACATTTCCTTTTTCAGAAAAAAAAAAATCCAAACAGTACCTGCCTGAACAGTTCCACTAAATATTATCTGTTCTGTTGCCACCACCATTGTTCCAATAACTGAGTGTTAAAAGATTGTTGTCTACTCAGATAAGAGACATAACTATTTTTTTCAGATGGTCACCGGAAAAACAATTTGAGTAACAGTCACTTTGGCATGGGACGTTGATAATTTCTTTTTTTAACACGGATCTCGTTCTTTGCCTACCGGAACGATCTCTCTTTCTGGGGTCAAGTCTATGTTGTCAGTGCTATCCAAATCACCAATGAACATATCAACTGTCCTGTTAAAATACAATACAGTACAATACAATACAGTACAATACAATGAGATTATAACAACATAGAAAACTTGTTCTGTCGCATTTCTTTACATACGCATTTCCAATTGAGATTTCTATGGCATCCAGACTCCGGAAAATCTCACTGTACCGCTTCTTATTTTCAGGTACTCTCTCTTGGCTGTCAAGACCTGGAGTTGGAGAAGAAATATTTTCACTAAAGTGCTTGGCCCAAAGTTTCTGATATCTACAGGACAGTTTCTGGTGATGCAGTGGAACATGGCTCAGCTCTACTCTCCTGGGTGAATTCACAGGGAAGTGAAAACTGTTGTGGCCTGGCAAAGTATAACAAGGTGAGGCCAACAATGAGATAGGATTTAAAAGAAAACATTGGAAATAGTATATTTATCAAGATTCCTTGGGCAGACCCCCCCTGGAAAATAAGTTAGTTGATGTCAATGGGAGACATCTAAGCCATTTTTAGGGCTTGCGATCTGACACAAGATCAGCTGTGAAAACTGCATGGAATTCTCTGTAATAGATGCTCTGAGCTAAAGTCAGGACACTGTCATTAGTTCAGTGTTGGCAATGCGCTGGCAGGCCTGATAGAGGGATTTACAGAATACAATGGCCTGCTCTGTACTTAGATCAAGTAAATGATCAGCTTCTTATTTGGAAGCCAGGCCCAGGTAAGCAATGCATGTACATGCTGTTAAAATGTGCATTTGGAGAACCATGTGCATATGATGGTGGAAGAGCAGACATTGGTGCAGTCAGAATTGTGGGGTACAGGCAGGGCTGAGTTGCCCAAGCTGTTCATTCCTTGCACATCACGTGCATGTTTTGCAATGTGTTTGTGTGCAGTGATCATTTCTCAGCCTTAGGCATGCTTATTTATGGTGATAATCTACATTGGGAAATATTCATCTCATTCAGTCCATAGCAGGTGCAACTTATTGGGCATGCAAAGCATAAAATGTGCATGTCTCTGCATGAGAAGTTTTCAAACTAGGCAATGCATTTCTGCCTTGGATCTTCATAAAGGCTAAGAATATTCTACCAGCAGTTGGACAAATAGCAGGGTGGAAGTGAGCGTAGGCATTTTACATGGGGTGATCTGCGCAGTTAATCTTGCTTTCCACTCAGTCATGCATTGTGACTGAGGACAGAAACTAAAATTGACTCAAGCTGAAAGTCACTGCAGAAAAGACAAAAACATTTTAAAATATAAAATTGGGGACTTTTGATGTAAGTAAAAATTCTTTGTCCCCTTGACATTCCAGGAAACAAGGTATGGTTGACCTAAATCTAGAGTTGTTTCGCTGGTAGTTGAGTCTTTGACAGTGAGCAAATACTTGCAAATGTCACTCAGATGATGCCTCATGGAAAAGTCAGTTTGTGTTTCATTTAGCTCTAGCTTGTCTGGACCTTGTGTCAGTCCTGAAAAATGCAGATTTTCAAGTCAGGTTTTTATTAGGAGCTGCCATATATTAGCCTGTCAACTTAAAAATAAAAATAATAATAAACCACTGAGGCCTGAAGAAACTGTAATGAACCATTCAGAATGGCTGGTCTGGTTTGAGAACCTACAAAAGGAATTTAAAAGCATCAAAGGAGCTAATACAGACCTGTAAATGTACCTAACCTGCGTCCTGGTTGATCTTTATAAATCAACAATTATTTATTACCTCCTGTGCAGTGAAAGCGAGCAGTCTGAAGCTGAGAACTTCAGACTCACCTCTGCTGTATTAATGGCAAGTCCCCATACTGGTAACAAATAGCATCAAGGCTCTGGGAAACAACTGTAACCCAAATGTCCAGGAAGTGGCTTACAGGGGATAGCCCAGAATACTTAGTGCAATCATATGAGTCTTGTACTGTGATGAGAAAGGCAATTCCTATAGCCTCTCATAGCTTCAGGATTGTAACCTGGATTAGTGGCAGAAGAAAGATCTTTGGGGCTGGCGGTTTCTAAGATTGGCAGCTTCTGACTGTTTTTCATTAGTAGAAATTTTCTTTACTAGGTCTCAAACTTAACAGTTCACAATTCGTTTACAAAACATCTCATTCTGGTTGTCAGGAAGAGACACAAATTGTTCATAATCTGAGGCATAACACAACAAATTAAATACACATTAGTTTAATCTGAATCCTAACCAGTCTCATTACTTTTCCTGAGTAGATATATTTCATTTCTCTTGTTTACCGTTAGTAGAGGCAGAAGGATTGTACAACAGGAAGTGACTCAACTTAGCAGCGCTGGGGATGGGCAAAATGAAACATGGTGCTTTTGAAAGCGATCATTGTAAGGTACAATAAGATAAGAAAGAACCTCAGGTTCTCACAATCCTTTTGCTTTATCGTAAGTAAGATAATATTATATGTACTACTACAAAAGTAGAAAGTTAGAAGAACTCCAAATAAAAAAGTTTTCCTAGCCTTGCCATATCTGATGTTTTAAAATGCCTTCTTACAAGTTTAAACGTATGCTCTCCCATATGCATTCCCTTTGCCATTCGGGAGCAACACCAATTTGTCCTGGTCTATTTGAAACCTTTCAAGTGGCTTTTTGGCACACGCAGGCCTGGACCAAATGCTTCATGTGCCTCATACACACCTCATGAAGGAATTGCCTTGAATGTGTTCCTTCTCACAGCTCTCATTACTCAGCCATCTGTCAGACACTTTCAAGAGGCCCCTTCCCGCTTTCACCTGATGAACAGTGCACCCTTGACTGCCCACTTGTTAAATGTGTAAATATCAGTATCATTTTCCTGTACTGCCTGGCAGGCTTGTGAGGGCCCCTGTAAATATCCATAAACTAATTCATCTTTCAAATCCCTGCTCAAATCCCTTTATCTTGTCCAGAAATGGTAAGGTGACAACAGTGACAACAGGAAGGCTAACCCATAAATTCACTGTTCTGGTGATTAAAAGTCTTCTATATTTCTAGTCTCAGTTTCTTGAAGGACAGTGCATCCTTAGTCTTCTGTGTCTGTGCCTTAAACTGTTTGCCAAACTCCCTGATGCTGTTTTCTCATTGTTTGCTCGTACTTCCAAGTGTGTTCTCCTGTCCGTTGTCTTAAACATAGCTCTTTGGAACACAGGCCACAGTTTTATTCTTGGTTTGTCACTCTCCAAATACAAATTAAGTACTAAGAATTAGAATTAAATACATTTGTAGTGAGAAACTACCTTGAGGCAAATGAGGAGGCTTAACGTCATGTAGTTAAACACTTTGATGGTCAGCAGCAGAGGAGAAATGGAATAACATAATTTTGAATGTATTGTTTGTGTGCCATATAACTTTTTTTTTTTTAATGCTATTCTTTAATAGTAGCTACTCAGATGATCTGGACTACTGAGAGAGATTGGGCTCTGATACGGAATTCTCTCACAGAGGTATACCACTTGCATTGCTTTTCCCCCTCTTTTTTTTTACCTTCAAAATATACACATGAATATATGGCAGTTTTTCATGATGCCTACTAACTCTTGGACAAAGAGTAATGCATGAAAGTTGGAATAAAAAGCCACTTGGTAAATGATTTGCTTTCGTCTGTCAAACTCAAGAGGCCTGAACATAATTTACTATGATGGACACAGCTATCCTAGCTATACAGATGAGGAAACTAAGACTGAGGCTACCCAAGCACCTAGCAATTTTCTCTTAAAGCAAAGAGTTGGTTTGAAAAATCAGTATTATATTGTTGCTAGAATATACGATGAGCATTATCTTTGACTCTGAGTCTGCTTTCAAAAATCTCTGGCCTTGAGGTCAACAATGATTAGGTTCTAAATATCAGTGTAAGTGATAGCAAATGAAAATAGTTTGCAAATATTTTCCATTTTGCATCCTCTGCAAGTGATTTTGTTTAGTTAGTTCTTATTCTCCTTGACTCTAACAAGTTCTAATGATGGAGCACAATTCCCTTCCCGCATCACCAACAGACCTGCATACTAAAGAAAAGTATCTGTGTGGCTAATGCTAGCACTAGAGTTGGTCAGCTGTCATGCAAAGCTCTGCCACATCCTTGGGTCTTGAATGAGATGAGACTGCCATTCAACCCATATCTATCTTCTGAAAAGCACATTGCTCTTTGCCTCCTTTTGCTGCTGTTGTGGAGAGAACAGGCTCCCACTGCGGGGGTGTGCAAAGCATCATGGATATTTTTAGAAGGAGAAGTTCTTGTTCTGTAAATTAGCAGAAGCATCACTTCCTTTTAAGCCACAGTTACCATGAAAAGAGGTAAATGTCTAAACCCTARTTTACTCTTCAGTGTGGCACCATTGCTAAACATCAGTATCATAAGCCTATTCCAGGAGTTCCCAGTAGCGCCTACCTCTTTGCGCTCAATTCTACAGTTTGTGACACGATACCTGAATTTTTCCACTGGTTCAGATCTCCCGTTTCTGATAATACACTCAAACTGGAAAGTTGGTGACTGCATGCATGCACTGTGCTTGTACTGGGGCTTCACTTTCGGCACATAATACATTTACATCATAAGTCATTCTGGAAATTGCATTTCCTCTGCATATAAGTACTGATGCATATAAGCAGCAGCTGTATAAAATCCACTGTTTGTTAGGTCACAATACAGTTTCAACCAGATACAAAATTCAAGTCTGAGAACTATCAAATTGTCTTCTGCCACTCCTATCCGAAATCCTCTCTCCATCCCTTAGTGACACTCTGATTGTGGCTAAGCGCAAAGAAAGCTGCCCCAGCTGCCTAGATCAGGGTCTCTCTACCTACTTGAGGAAGAAGGGTTTTAGAACAAACTAATTCCAGTTCCCTGAAAACAGCTTTGCAAAACCAAGATCCCTTCGCATCTGTCACACTGTTCTTTCTCATATTTTCTTCCTATTTCAATGGAACGAAGGCCTTAGAAAAAAATGAACTTACAAATCAACTAATTCTTTAGGAGACCGGAACTGCTACTGAGCTGCGCGCTCACCCACAACTGGCAGGAAATAGACTGGCAAGATCAGATGTCTCTAATAGTAGTACATATAAAAAAGGTGCTTACTGAAACACTTCAGGGGGGAAAAGGAGAATTTCAACTTAATACATTAATTCATAAAAAAGCGAGTGTGCAGACTCTAAATATTTCTGAGATGTCTGACAGTAGAAACTGAACACAGGTGCAATAGCCTGCAAGATAAAAATAAGGTAATTATTTCAGTGTTTTGTTCCCCTAAAGTTAGCTGAGCTGTGTCTTGATAGATGGCGGGCTTCCTACAGTTTCTTACTTGGTTAATAAACCTTGAATTTTAAGTAAGGACAAAAAACTATATTAAACTTCTAGTTGTTTGTTTCTTCAGTATTAAGAATAAGGAAATGTTAGATATGGTAAGAAGAATTCACATTGGCAGTGAAGCACAGCAGATATGTTTCTAGTACTGGAAACTAGTGAAAGGACGTCCAAATTAGAGTGATAGCAGACCCCCAGAAAATAGTGGAAGAATTAATTTAGGATTCTTTATTTGCCTAATAATAAGACCAAAAAAATAGTATCAGTTATGTTGGTTTTGCAGAAGAGCTGTCAAACACCCCCCCCCCCTTAAAAATACTAGATTCTGCTGGTAAAAGGTACTCTATGGATATAGTACACTTTGATTTCTGAAAGGTGTTTGATTTAGAGTCATGTCACATTCTTATTCCATTACATGGAATTCTTGGTCACATATTAAAAACTATTTCACTGACAAATCCAAAAATGTATCTTTAATCAATGTATGGGGCTATTTCTACCGGGATCACAGAAACTGCTTTCTGCTCTTTGGTGTATTTATTAATGATCAAGCTTTTATAAAAAAAAAAATTTCCTGGTAAAATGCTTGATGTCAGTAAGGTTGTAGACCCATAAGTTAGGCAGACAACCATGTATTATAGAGTGGTTAAGTGGCTTCTGAAATGGTTATGCTTCGACTGCAGAATGTAGCTGAATGCCTGCAAAATAGGTATGGATGTTGTACCTCCAGGCTGGAAAACTTCTCTTGAAAAGCAGAGATGGACACAACAACAGAATATTGCCTAACACAAGTTCCACAGGCGCTGCTGTAAAAAAGAGGACCTGCGCAAGCTTTGGATATATACAAAAGGGGAAGATAAAGCAGAAATAAGGCTCTGCCTATGCCTTTGCATGCAGTAGCAGTACGTTAGCTGCAGTGTCCGTTCTAGTGCCCATGCTGGCACAAAGATGTGGAGACATTGCTGAAGATACCAAAACAATCTGGAGGGGAAGGGTGGGCATAAAACTAGTCTCACAATATAAAGCTAAGCAAATGCAGATTATTCAGTTCAGCTATCCCTATGTATGATCCTGAGACTTAGAAATTAAATGTTAGCTAATGGTTTTTCCATTTTTCTGACAAAGACTTAACAAGGTCAAGTTTGTTGAAGTTTTCTAGCTACAAGGATAATGATGCATTTGAATGTGACAGCTGGGAAAGTACTAATGGTACTTATTGTGTTTCCTTCATTACAGAACCACTGAGATTTTTTTCACCACTCTCTGAAGCACCAGAGATTGTCCCCCTGTTGAACACGGGACTCTGGCAAAAGGGAATCATGCCTCCAGGTGGTACAGAGAACTCTTTCTTAGATGCTCAGTTGGTGTTACTCAGATTCAAACTGATTATCTGAAAAATAATTGGAAAGAAACATTTACAAGTTGGATTAGCAAGGACCTTGCTGGCAGCAGCTGGGGAGAAGGGACAGATGGAAAGGGCAGGGGAGGAGCAAGGCTTTCTCTGCAGCCTTGTGTAGTTCAGCTACTCCATCTTTGGGCATCTGTAACTCAGCTCATCTGTTAGCACAGGACCAAGCACCTTCAGCTACTCCTGCCAATGGTACAGTTTAGTCTCTAAAGGAATGGAATGCTTTAACTAAAATATTTGATTTTAATACTGTGCTGTAGAGGGAAGCCTTCTCTGATCTTAAGCCACAGAAGACCTACTGCTGCCCCCTGGCTTAAGCTATATAAAGTATTTCATGAAAGCAATTTATGTTCATAATTAAGAGTTTATGAGAGCAAGGATTTATGGGAAATTTTCGTCAAGGGGACTTTAACTAAAGGTACGCAAATACCAGCATTATGTATATTCCAAGTCTCTTAGGAAAGAGCAATGCAAATTCTGACTCCTGAAAAGGGAGGTTTGCATCCTTTCCTCTTACAAAAGTCAAAATCTAGTACAAATACATCAAATAACTTAACCTGCCAGAGAAAGATTCAGTGAACTGAACAGCCAACATCCTCATAGGAACCCCCTTCAGAGGAACTTACAGCTGTATAATACCCAGATTTGCCTAGTGCCTTATAGGTTGATCTGCATCTTGTGTCGTATCATGCCCCCAAAGCTTACGCTACAAACAGTATAAGGTTGTTTCGAATGCCTTCACATACCACTTGGTTCTTGGTCCCCCATGGCTGAATCCTCAGGGTTTTGGTCTGAAAGCAGCAGAATCCCAAATGACCCAACTGTGAATCACAGCTGAGTTGAGTAAAACACAAATCCTTGGTCAGAGCAGATGTTAGCAAATTATCCAGTAACCCATGATAGCTGCGCATGAAGAAGACCTGTCTGAAATATTTGGCAGCAGTGTCTATCAGTGAGTGTGGCTGCTGTAGCCAGCCTACTTCCTGCAGACACACTTCCGTGTAAGGAAACAGTGTGCAGTGCACATTTGATCATGCAATTTGCATAACTCAGATCTGTCTTGGTAATAACAAAGAAAGGACCAATTCAGACTCCTGGCTTCAGTGCATGCAGCTATCACAGCAGCCTGAGTGCTTGCTTTTGCAATTCTTGTACACAGGTAGCACTCACTCACTGTTTTCTGAAGAAACCACCACCTGTGTTTCTAAATACACACAATAACTTACTGAGAAGCTGTCAGTGATGAGGGGAAAGGGCCATTAGGTTAAAAACCTTGACTGAAAAAGGGAAGGGATCAGCATCTCAGGCTCCAGCTACCACCCTGTAGTTTTAATGCCCATTCATCACCAATGATTATGCCCATGAACTACTGGGCCTCCAATATGTTGTTAAGAATTTCATCCAAATTGATTTGCTGTGGGTGAAGAGTTACCACAAAAACATGGCCGCTGTTTTAACAGACTCTTATTCAAAGCAGTGTACTTCATGTCAGGCCGGGAGGATTGGGTTTGGGGCTGCAGGTACTGAGACGATGGCAGAAGGGGGTCTGAAGTGGTCATTATCTGCACTTCTCTCCCTCCACTCTATTCAGTGGTGTGTGGGTTTAATGGAACCTTCTCAGAGCTCACAGCCTTTCTCAAATTTAACTCAGCAAAATGGAAATGTAAGGTTTTGAGAGTTTATTCCGTAAATTAAGAAAAAAGTCCTGATCTCCTAAGTTTTGATATGCTAGAGAAAAATCTATCTCCTGCTTGCATCAATATATTCTTCAGCCTGGAAGCGTGTTCAGACTGTGAATCGTGATGTAAACCTTTAAGTCACAACTATTCCTCTTGTTAGATGTTGTGCCCTAGCTCAGTTAAAAACTATGGATTTACTGGGTGGAACCATGTAGCTGATGTTGCTGATTTTAAAATCTGTTAATTTTCCCTTCAGTTTAGAAACAGTTAATGATTTAGTGATGAAACTGTGAGATGGGAAATAGAAAACACATTTATTCAAAGGGTATAGATTGAAGTGAGCAGAACTTGTTTTTTTTTTTTTTTTTTTTTTTTTTTTTTTTTTTTTTAACAATTATTAATAAGAGAAAAAAAACAAAAAAAAAAAAAAAGTGTTAGAAACAAACTTGTGCCCAGCAGTGAAGCTCTAAATTATAAATAATTTTTTTAAAAATCAAATTTCTCTGTGCAACATAAAAATATAGTATTGCTTCAAATGTGTTAAGATCACACTACTAAATCTCCATAATTTTAGTTTCCTTCTCAATATGAGCAAAACCTCCACTAGCTGAGTTTTTTTGGTGTGTGGAGCATAGGAAATCATTGCCAGTTCTTCAGAGTCTTTGTCCTAGAACCAGCCCTTTGTTCACTTAATAAGTGAGCAGGAGAACTGTTTTTGTGTGTCATGATACAAGCAGAATCCACTGCGAAGCTCACAGCTTCATATATATTTCTGCTCATGCAGCTGCCTGTGGGCAGGTATCAAAGGCTATAATACAGACTTGAGTACAAACATTATTGTTAGAGCACAGTGGCTAAATGTTGTTCACAAATTTCTGTTTAAAATACAGAAATAGGGGTGCAAAAGCGTGACATTTTCTCTAAGTCATCCTCCTTTTCCTCCTCCTCCTCCTTTTCCTCCTTGTCCTATTTTCTGACTCAGGTTTGTGATCTTGCCTTCTCTCAAGTGTTACGATCTGAGTGGAAAGTTTGATCTATATCTACTGTGGCAACATAGAGCTGACCTGAAGGATCAGCTGCAGGCACACTGTAATTTTTTGTGGCTTTGGGTTCCCCAAACCTGCCATTTCCCCTTCCTTGACATCTGCTGGAGACTTCAGTAAAGCTGAATATTGTCTGCAAAAATTCTCACTGCAGTTGCATCGCAGACTTAGTGGCAGCCAAATCTACTAGCTCCTCTCTCACATTAACTACAGGCAGTCAGGCCTCCAACACTTCACTGGCACGAGTCAGAATTAAGACTTGCTGACTTTTCTATCATAAACACTTGTTTCATTTAAAAAATCATATAATCACAAAGCTACTGCTTTAGTGTCAAATGTTTAAGGCTCAAGCAAATGTTGTGTGTGTGTGAACTCCGAGTTCTGTTCAGACAGCAGAATTAACAGTTAACTCTTGAAAAAGAGCTGGCAAATCAGGGTATGTAACTGCAGGGAAATGCTGCTGACATCAGTGGAATGTCAACATCTGCTTTGATGAGTTTCTCCCATCAAGTCTTCCCTGGCCTGTGTCTCAGTTGCTTATGTTCAACAGGTATAATTATTATTACCCAGTTTGTAAAGTGTTTTATTTACAAGTAGGAAGTGCTAGAAAAAGTGGTTTTGTAGTGTAAAGGCATTTATAGTTAAAAGAATTGCAACATGATAAAGCAAACCCCTCTTTTCTTTAAAAAAAGGAAAAAACTCATAAATCTAATAAGTGCTAATACCCAGTGCTAACATAATAAAGGGTGTTGCTACCTACTTATCAAAACTGGAACTCATGGTCCCAATTCCCATTGTGATCAGCCCATCTTCTAGACATTCTTCCTGAATGAGTATCTTCCCTCTCCTTTTTTTTTTTTTTTTTTTTTTTTTTAAGGTAGAGATGGTAAAACCCCAACTTTTCTTTTGCAGATAAAAGGTTCACAAAAGGAAAGTATGTGAATTCTTAAGAAATGGACCGTCTTCCACTGCCAAGATAACAAAGAATTTTATACAGCATAATACTACCCAGCATTTTAATCTCCTGAGGTACAGTCTCTCCACTTGCTGGTATAGTCAGATCATCATTTATCATGGAACAGAAAGCAGTGAGACTGCCACAGATGTTCCTGGGAGCCCTTGTGCCAGTCCTAGCTCTGCTCGAGGGAGGCCCATGCATCAGAATTTTGGCATGAGACATTCAGTATTTCCTTCAGGCTCTTGAAGCTCAGTTCAGACCCAAAACAAAAGCAAGAAACCACTGTGCCTTTCTTTTGAGGTGACAGAGAATAGTTTTCAGATGAGGATTATCCACTAGATTTAAGCATACCCAAGCTCCCAAGAAAGTTACTGCTGTGCAGAACAGGAATAGAAAGAACTTGAAGGATTCCTTTTCAAATGTTCCAATCCAAGAAAGCCGTAGCAGGAGAGGACACTACTCTTACTTCCTAAACGCTAAGTTAACAGTGTCTCAGTTATAATAGTGTGTAGCTCCTGCAGATCTCCATGGGATGTGTAAGTAATATATCAAAGTAATTCTGTGGGTCAGCATAATTCCCCCTCTCTCCCGTGCACTGCAAGAAAATATGTTGACAGGTAAAAACCTTTTGTATGAGGTTTTACAGGAATTCAGTGCAGAGAGAAGATACATACCTACTTACTTTAAGAGCTAGACCAAAGCCAAGAACAGGTCCTCAGAGGCTTTCGTTTCCATTATTTGGTTTAACCATCTGAATGCAACACATCTTTATTGGTGGAAAACACAGATATGTGCAGTTTGCCAGCATAACTGCCAAGCTAAGTAGAAGAGGTCTTCTCTCTAAACTTTTCTCATGCTTTCATACATTTTAAAAGCAGAGTGTTCCCGAAAGATGAGATCTGAATGTGAGTAAACCTTCATGATTACCTGCTGCTCAGCTTCTGTAGTGACATGTGCTTTATCTGCACATGGATACCTATGTTTGTCTCTGCTGAGCCCTGTGAGAAAGTGTTCCATTCCTGGCTGAACCCTCTGCCATTGAACAGAGGGCAATAAATACAGCACTGCTTAGGTTCTCRCAGGTTATGAATTTCTCATTGATAGTGATGATAAGGGCTGCTACAGCAGGCTGAATGGCATCTCCAGTTAAAGCAGGATATGTGTTCCGGAAGGAAGAGATAGCTTGCAATAAATCTGCCAGTTTGGCTTCAGCAGGGCCTGAAATAACTTCCCCTAAAATTGAGGAAAAAAAAATGTTTTTTTTTTTTTTTCACATGCATAAACTCTCATCCTCACCTCCCTGAAGATAAAATCACTTTAGTACAGCAGCACAGGTGCCCCAGTTCCTACATACAAAATTTCCACGCAAAACAGAAAACAGCAGAGGTTGGAGACTGAAACAAGCAAAAAACTCACCTGCAGTGGTGAGGTGGATCTGGAAACTGCCCATTCTTTAGTCTACGGGCTCTTGTTCTCAGGTCTGTAATGTGACTCCTGCCTATGATGTGCCTCGTAGGTTTTGTTTCCGTTGCTTTCCACAGCTTGTGAACCTTTATTAGTTATGAAAAAGGTGTGACTGTATCTCATACTTGTGTCCAAAATACATTCATAAGCATTATGGCTTGTATTGGAAAACAAACAGGAAAGCAAAAGAGGAAATAAAGAGCTTGTTTCGCTTTATTACGTCAGCACAGCAGCACTTTCCATTGTTAGTAGTTTCGCTTTTCACAGTTGTTCAGTGCCTGTTGCTTGGCATGTTGCTCTTCCACACGATAACCAACAAGAGTAACTTTTTGTTTTGAGCACAGCAAAACATGGTGCATAAAAATGGACAGGACAGGACAATTTCATATTAATATAATTAACAAAAAGTCAAGTGGTCCTTTTACTAATGTCAAAGGTCCATGAGGGTCAGAAGCAGCACCTGACTGCGTATGAATAGTTATAATACTAAAATGGACAGCTCTTACAGATAAAAGCATTGCCCTTTGCCTCCCTCCCATACTGTCATCTCCTCAGCTCCCGATTTGTGATTTAGAACTTCTTTTTTTTTTAAAAAAAAAAAATTCTGTTGTAACAGTCTGATATATTAACTATTGAGCCCTAAGTAAATGGAATAACATTTTATTAATGTTTTTATTTATGTCATTTTATTAATGACAGAGTATATCTGACAGTATAGTTTTATTCATCCAGCAGATATGTCATCTGAAAGAAAAGTTTTATTTGTATCTCTTTGCTCAGTGCCAGCATGTCATACAAAATACAGGAAGCATCTTGAAGGAAGAAGCCTTCTTGCTGCTCATGTGGCTCTTCCAGGATCCCTTAGTTCATTTTTCTTTCTCATTTGTTTTCTCAGATTGTCTGTCACAGGCTGATAACAAGTCAACTGGTTAATCTCTTTTTCTGATTTTCAGATTTTTTCAGATTGTTTCAGATGAAGAAAGTATATTTTTTCTTTTTTTTTTCTTTTTCTTTTTTCCATAGGAATCTCTGTCTGTTGGACATATACCACACCTGCAGCTACCATTCTTTTACAAATAGAGCCAGATGACCAGGGCTTTTGATCGTTCCTCCCAATCATTTGTTTTATATTTTTTTTCCTTCATCTCTCCTCTACCTATCAAACTTGCTGGGTAAGGAGAGGGAGGATTAAGAGAGAAAACAAGTTGAACAAGCTGGCTTTGCACTGCTTCTCTGTCTGTCTTCAACACACACATCTGTTTTCAGATCCTTCATGTATCCAGTAAGGTTTTTAAAATCCTCAGCTCCTCCCTCCATCAGTGATATAATTGAGAACAAGGGACCAGAAATGAGCAAATGAATTCTTCTTTGGTCTTTCACAGGCTTACTGCTTTTCATATTCCTTAGTTACTGGAGATGCCTCCATCTCCAGGCTGCAGACTCTGCAATCAAACTTTTGTATGCTCCCAAAGGTGTCAAAATACCATCTTAGTTGGCTTCCTACTTCACCCAGTGATTGCAATGGCAGGCAAGGATAGACGGGTCTTTGACCTGACTGAAGCTTGCCAGTCGTACAGTTAGGAATATTTATGCTCAGGAATTTCTTCAGTGGAGCAAAGGCAGGATTCCTTGAAGGAAGCTTTCTTTTAAGGTTGTGCCCAATTAAACGCTTTCTAACAAGGCTGGAGCTCCTGTCTGGAAAAGGGACCTGAGTTTGCTGCTACAGTGCTCAGCACTTGATGCCTTCCAGCAGCAGATGGCAACCACGATTAGCAGAGAAAAGGAAGAGCTTCACA
Organism: Rhea americana; assembly: GCF_003343005.1. Lineage (NCBI taxonomy): Eukaryota > Metazoa > Chordata > Aves > Rheiformes > Rheidae > Rhea > Rhea americana. The sequence continues at coordinate 337,413 of NW_028186558.1, forward strand.
GGGCTGAGGCAGGTCACTGGGGCAGCCACTGAATGTCACATTGCTGGTCCTGAAACAACCTATTCATTAGCTCTCAAATGAATCTGGCTAGAATGTAAACTTGCAGCAGTATATTAGCAGCAACACGAGAGATTTCTCAGGACTTGCTCACTTAGCCCATGGATATCTTTCTGTCTCCAAAAAAAAAAGAATACATTGGCTTATTGTAAGGATTCTGTTCTCACTGTTGTTGGTTATAGCTTCTCAGTGTCTTCACAGCAGACCATGGACATGCTGTTTTCTTTTTTCTTTTTTAATACAGATTCCTTTTTTAAAAATTGTTTTTACTGACTCATTCACTGAATGCTGCTCTATAGTAGTTACCTTTCTTCTAATGTTTTTTAGTAAATGAACAATAAAGACTTTACTGTGAGATATTTTACTACAGTAAATGTAAGGGTCCTGGAGTCATAAAAACAAAATGTGATTTGACCAGGCTCGGAATGCCCTTAATATGCTAACCAATTTTCCAGATACCACAAACTGTATGTAAAAGTAGGATGCATTTGTCTCACGAGAATTTTCCTTTCCAAAAACTGGCAGACTTTTAAAATACAGATAGATGTTACTGGACACATCTATAAAGTCCAGGTGTCTGCCTCATCTCCCCACTCATATGCTGACTCATGCTAAGGCTTCTGCAGCTATCACCACGATCACAGTAAACCTTAGGGATGCAAAAATTAGATAAATAGACTTGCGTTCCTGAGACTGCTCACAGCCGGGCTGAGATAGTCATCTGAAGGAAGTCCAAAGCCATGTCAGCACAGCAGCTGCAACCTCGTAAGCCCCTAACAAGACTCTTCACCTTCCTCTTTCTTTTCTTCCTCCTTTGTCTTCTTGTTCAGTTTGTATCTGAGGCGGCGGATGGGGTCAGTGATGCTTCTTCTAGCCAGGTCATCAAAGTCCTCTGCCAAGAGGAAGTTTCTGTCTACTAGCTCAGCAGCCTCCTGCCAGTTCCTGAAGCAGGCAGGACCCATGTGCCTTATCTCTTCCACAGCGTTTCCAACAATCACCTCCCCATTTGGCTTCAGCACCACCACTGCAGGTACATCAGACACTGCAAACTTCAGCTCCAGTTCTCTGGAAGGCAATGGCAGAAGAAACCATGAATCAGGAAGAGCAGTGATCCTCCAACAGTGCTGGAAGTTCCTTGCTATTCATCTAGATGCCTACTGCTGAGAAAAGGAGGGCTACCAAGGCTACTGTCTGCATGCTGCTAGGTTTCTACTGTGAGAGAGTTTGCAGATCTTGTAGACAAGGCTGCATGATGATATATTCCTAGTTGCAGTATATAGATCTGCCTTGGGCAAAAAGTGGTCTTGGGAAGTAGTTCACAAACCCTGTCCATTAGGCTGAGATCTGTTAATTATGCAGATGTCTTATCCAGTAGTGCCAGTAAAAAGGGAAGGGTATTTACATACTGCCACGTCAGGGCACCAGTAGATGCAAAGTGACTGCTTTAACTTGTTCTACGCAAGCAATGTAAGACTTCAAAACTTAGTAAGAAGTTTGATTTTTTAACATGCTCCAATTTATCATCAAAAGGAGCCAGACATATTCTCAACATTTACTATTTAATCACAATTCTTTCTGCCACTAATGAGGTTATGTTAGATAGTGGCATGTTCCCCTTTCAGCTGAAGGTACACTTCAGTTACTTATGCAATCTTTCACTTTATTTATTCAGCCTAGAGAGATGATGTGCTGGCAGGAGTCTTTAAGACTTAAAAATCAATAGTGTGTTATAAAATAAGAATACAAATATATTAGATCAGCAAAAACTAGAAGCAGAGGAAACATTTTTTACTCTAAGCCCTTTATAAAAGTTTTCAATGAAGTAGATTTAGCAACTTGTTCTTTTTTCCTTCCAGCCAAACAGAACCATGAAGGCTGTAATATCCTCACTGCTTCTTCTCTGCTTAGTCTGTGCCTTCCTATTCCCCAGCAGTGATTTGAGCACCAGCACCACAGAGGACCTTCCTCTGTATTTGCACAGTGTGGTGCCTGCCTCAAGCTGTCAATTGAATATATGAATGCACCACGCTGACCAGTCCTGTGGGGACTGAATGTGGAGATTTTGGAAAACTGTATAAATGTTTGAAAATACAGCATGGAGTTGCCTGAAGGAAAGTTACAAGCTGATAAATTCTGTCTTGCTGCTTTATTCAGTGCTTACCTTTTGAACTCATCCTTGAAAGGCAAGGATAGCCATCTCTTCGGCATGGTTTTCAGGAATTTGGTTTGCTTTTCCTCTGTCTCATCCTGAGACACGTACACCAGGACCAGTTGCGAGGCCCTTTCCACGTAAAATTCATCTGTGAGTCTCACAAAGAAATCTCTGAGGAGCGGCGAGAACTCCTGGCATCGCGGGCACTCGCCAGACCCAAAATACAGCAGCAGCACCTTGTTGTCCAGTCTGTGGCCCAGCTCTCGCTCCGTGTCCAGCTCGTCTCGGGCACTGTTGTTCACAACCAGGACCTTCCCGGTGAAGAGTGATGCCATGGGCAAGCCCAAGGTGGGTCACCCGAAGGATTTAGAGCAACAAGCAGGGGATTTAGAGCCAGGGAAAAAGAGCAACTGTGCTGCTTTTCAGCCCCTCGAGGACATGGGGCTCCCGCCGCAGCCTCCTCCGGGCACCTGCCCTGCTCTGCCCGGTCCCGGGGTGCTCCCACCTCCTGCTCCCGGGCTATTAATAAACGTGGATTCCACGAAGTCTCCCCTAATCTGCTTAAACTGTGAGGCCAGCACTTAGGACAGAGGCGGCGGGATGCGGCAGCTGGGAAGAGGCGGGTGCGGGGAGGCGGTCGCCGGCCATGCGGGACCCCAGGCCTTGCGGGTCCTGGGCTACGCGGGATCCCTGAGCCGTGCCGGTCCCGGGCTATGTGGGACCCCGGTCCGGTCTCGGGCTGTGCGGGACCTCGAGCCATGCCGGTCCCGGGCTACGCAGAGCCCCGATCCGCTCCCGTCCCAGGACTTGCCGGTCACTGGGCCCGGGGCCCGGCAGCGACGGCAGCGCCGCCCAGGGGGCAGGGCGCGCAGCACCCACCCGGGCCACCTCCGCCCCCCGCGGCGGCGTCTCGCAGGCTTTGCCCACCGTCCAATCGCGGGGCGTCAGCGGCTGCCCTCCGGCCTATCAGAGCTGGCACTTTCGGCGCTCCCCCCCCCCCACCCTTCAGGGCGCCGCGCGCGGGGCGGGGGGGCCGCGGCCACCGGCGACGCAGAAGCCGTTGAAGCCGCTCAGGTAGCCGGGCTGGGCCGGGCGCGCGCGCACGCGGCGGGCCCGAGCCGGGCTCCTCCGGGCGTCTGGGCGCCGCCTCCTCCTGTGCCCGCCGGCCGCAGCCGGGGGGAGGAACCCCAGCACGGGAGGCCGGGCCGCCCTGACGCTTGCCGTGTCCCCGCAGCATGCGCGCCGTCGGGGCCTGCACCGCCTCCCTCGGCTCGCTGGGGCTGATGCGGTTTTTCGGCGTGCCCTGGTCGTGGAGCCTGGCGGCCTCGCTGGGCGTCTACATCGGCACCGGCGGCTGGCGGCTGCTGCGCGTCGTCTTCAAGACCGCCCTGCGGGACCTGTTGTGAGTATTGCCCCGCAGCGCTCAGCGTTTCCCCCGAGCCACCTTCGCTGCCCTCGGGAGACCCGTGCGGTTGCGCTGTCGTCCCCGCAGGACGGGAGGTGTGGGTGGGGGCAAGCGTCCGCCTTGCAGCTCGCTCAGAGGCCAAACGGTGCAAAGCGTTCACTGGAGGCAGCTTTTCTTTCTGACAGCCTTCTCTGTGCGTAAGGAGAAGCAAAGAGCGATTCGGGAGGCCCAGTCTTACAAGGAGCAGGTGAACAGCTCGCGACACGGGGGTACGAGCTGCAAAAGCGCCCTTATATGACACGAAACAAGTAGTTCCTAAAGCATTTTCTTAACCTGTGGGAAGAGTTACAGAATGAAGCGTGCTGCCGTTTCGCCTAGACCTAGAGACAGTCAGTACTGGGCCATGTAACCTAAAATGATCGTTTATGACCTACAGATTTGTAAGTCTTTAGGGCTGCCTCCATCTCCTGGGAGTCTGTCATTGCTGTCTCATTTAGTTCCGTGGTTTTTTGGGCCTCTCTGAGGAGATCCCTTTATTGTAAAGGATTTAGGGCCCTTGGGATTGCCAGGGACTGCCTGGCTTTACTGTGGCTGTCAGTGTGCTTTGAAGAGCTGTTTCCTCCTGATTGCATGGCAAGCTAGGAATAATGGCAGAAAATAAACTAGGCAGAATGGAGCCCCTTAAGTATCTGGAAAGTGCAGCTCACCAGTGAAAAGGCTCTTCTGTTCTGTATTTGGCACAGCTTAGTGTAAGGTCACCATGAAAGCCCAGCTCAGTCTGACAAATGCCAACAACTTGTTTCTCAAATGTACCCTTCCCCCTTCTCCAAGGCTTCACTGACCAAGGTTCCTGGTATTGACATTCACTCATGAGAGTTGCGGGGGTTTTAAGTACTAATATTAAATGACCTTTCAAATTTCTGGGGGTTCTTCTAAATTCTTGTTGCACAACAATTTCCTATTTGATGGTGGAAAAATACTGCCTCCGTGTTCCTGTCTCCAAAAGGAGATGGAACCCATCATATACACCCAGATCTGCTGTTCTTATTTTGATAATGATGTTATGGAAGTGTACTTTTTGGATATCAGTTATAATTTAGATCTGAAAATCAGCTTGCTAATCAAGAGAGCCAGTATGTCTCTAAATTGTAGTCATTCAGCCAGTATTCATCAGGAGAACCAGAACAATATAAGTGAGACAGTTAAAGTTCAGAGAAGGACTTTTTAAGCTGCCATAAAGCTTAAACTGTGTCAAGGTTTAACTTGCAGCTAGTGCCCAACAGACTTAAGAGAACTATGTAAATTACAGAAGACAGAAAAGCCTCCGCTTCCCTTCCTGATGTGGAAACTGATATGAGTAGTTATCCAGAAGCATCATCCTTAAAAAAATAAATAAGTAACCCCCCCCACAGAATTGCAACATAAAAGGAAGAATTTTTTCAGATTACAAAAAACCATGACAAACGTAGTTGCCCGAGAGGTAACACAGAGAATATCCCAGCACAGAGAGGTTTTTCAGTCTGTATGTCTGCACAGAAGCTTGAATCAATATGTTTTGGTGTGAATATTGAACTTCGAGACCTTCATAATTTTTGCTGGAGTTATGCCTTCTCTTTCTTTGCTGCAGTGGCCTCTCAGTGCTGTTACGAGTCAAATATAAGTTGCGAAGGCATCAAAAAGCCAAAAACACTATTCCGAAGATGTTCCAGGATGTTGTCCGCAGGCACCCTGACAAGGTGGCTCTGATTTATGAGGCCACTGGTGAGAAATGGACTTTTAGGTGGCTAGATGAGTACTCCAATGCTGTGGCTAACTACTTCTACCAGCAGGGCTTCCGTCTGGGGGATGTCATTGCAATCTTCATGGAGAGCCGTCCTGAGTTTGTTGGCCTCTGGCTAGGGATGGCAAAAGTTGGCATTGAAGCAGCTCTTATTAACTTTAATTTGCGCTTGGATTCTCTGGTTTACTGTGTGACAACCTCAGGTGCAAAAGCTGTGATCTTTGGAGGAGAGCTGTCTTCAGGTGAGTCACCTGAATGTTTGTCTACATTGTGGTCAAATCGTGCAGTGAAGTGTTAGCTTGGTTCTGAATAAGGCCAAGTCCCATTTAGTGCAGTGATCGACCATACTAAAAACAAAAAGATATGGCCACATCTGGTCATATTAAAAGTTAGGAACTATACGAGGATGGTAAATCTCCAAATGATTTAAAAATGTGGAAGTGTTCAGTTAATATTTTAGATTAAAGGAGGAGCAGTGCTCTGAGTAGAGTTGTAAGTAGCTTGGTTTCATATGCTGGTGTCTTTCTGGTGTCAGAGGGCACAAACTGAACTTATTGGTTTGATCTAGTTTCACTGGATCTGAAAGAGCTGTGTCTGGAATTTTGTACTTTAGCATAGAAATAGTGAAATGTGCCACTAGGCTTACTTATGTTTCTCTTTTCCTTGGCTAATCACCTTTGCTTATTTTTGCTTAACTTTATCTGCTGTATAATAGGTTTATCAGTGGATGCTGTTTTTAAATACAGCTTTGCTTTTCTAATCAACTTTTCTTCCAACAATTATTGTTAGATGTGATAATTTAATATTCAAAATCATCTGCTTGAAATCCTTCTAGATCATTTGAAGATCATGGCATGGTGGGTCATGTGGAAAAGTAATTTTGCCTAGTTTTGTGATAGGGTCTTTGCTGAACCCAGGACTGTGACTACAGTGATGTTACCTGAACAGATATGACATAAGTATTGTTAAAGAGTCAGTGGTTCTGCAGGTCTTTCCTTTACAGTGATGTCATTAGGCACAGTAGGACTCCACACAGTTCACTTTTACCATCGCCTAGAGTGTTGCATTTATTGCGAAAGAGACTTGTTTTGTGTTTCAGCAATATCTGAAGTGAATGGGATGCTGGGGAAGAACATGGCAAAATACTGCTCTGGTGACTATGACCCAGATGTGATTCCTGTGGAGACCAGACATCTTGATCCTCTTCTGAGTACTGCATCAAAGTCGCCTTCAAGTCAGGTTCCAGTCAAAGGTTTAGATGGTAATTTTCGCAATGTTTTTTATTTTTCAATGTGATATGAATAAGAACTGGACTAGGTGACAGTGAAACAAGAAAAATAAGCAAATAAAGAAAGAGAAATTGTTAACTTGCTCTTGGGCTCACAAATAGAATAATAAAAATAAAAGAACAGAACAAAAAATAAAATCTTGGTTCTAGGACTTTCTGGATTAAGCTTCTCGTTATCTGAGATTTCCAGGCTTTACAAAACTCATGTATTTAATGCCTAAATGAAGGAGATTGGCACATTCCCTAAGACAACTCTTCCATTGTGTAAGAATGGCTGTTGGAATGCACAGGTGCAGAAGCTTGTATTTCCCAGGCTAACATCTTGCTCCGCTACCTTTGCAAATTTATAGGATGTAACGACCTATGTTGTTGTGTACCCTCTGTCTTTTCCCTGCAACTGACTTGTACGTAATTAAAATCTTCCCTTGTAATAACCCTGTGCTGCAGCTGAGCATCAATGGGTTTATAATAAAGCAGAAGGAGGGAAAGAGGCTAGCTGTGACTAGTCTGTATTTCATATTTTAAGAGAACTAATCACATCTGAGATCAGTAAGGCAGTAGAGTACGTTTTGGTACTTTGGGTACTGTAGGAGGAATGGTGCTGCCATGGGGCTTGTGGTATCTCTTCCTTTAGATTATCTTTTTTGCTATGGAATCTCAGAAATCCTGCCCTACTGTCAGTCACAGTTTGAGACCTGTCCTCTGGAGTCATCTCCCATTAGTGTCTGACCTAGAGAGTTAACCTAGTTCCATGGCAATTTACAAGTAGAGGTAAAATTCGCGACCTTAAGGCTTTGCAAACCAGTTGTTCAGGTTTCTGTATTTACCGTCACAGATGACATTCAAGAGCACCACAGATTCCGTACTAGGGCTGCAAATTGACTTTTGTGCCAGCTTTGGCAGCCTACTATCTGCTGTGCTGTCACCATTTCAAAGCAGTTCCTCAGCTGATACGAACAAAGCCTAAAATACCAGCCCTGTGGGGATTTTTCTCAAGCAGGTGAGAATAGTCTGTCTGGCACCTGACTCCTCTTTCTGTTCTTCTAGATCGACTCTTTTATATCTATACTTCAGGTACAACAGGAATGCCGAAAGCTGCCATTGTGGTGCACAGCAGGTGAGGACCTGAAGAGGTACTTCCCCCTTGAGGTACTTTTCACATAGTGAAACTCAAGGTTTTACCTATTTTACCTCCTGAGCACGCACTGTGTTCTTACAGGTATTATCGGATAGCTGCCTTTGGTTACTATGCATACAAAATGCGCCCTGATGATATCCTCTACAACTGCCTGCCGCTGTATCATTCTGCAGGTAAACTTGCTTCCTCTCTGAGGCAGAGGTCCACCCCCATGCATGTTATGATCCTTTTGCTGCTGGGATCCTTCATGTGCCTTTACAAATGAATGAAGTAGAATGACCAAAGCTAACAGCAGCGATCCTTGTTTTCCAGGTAATATTATGGGAGTTGGCCAGTGTCTAATCCATGGCCTCACTGTGGTAATCAGGAAGAAGTTCTCAGCCAGTCGCTTCTGGGATGACTGCACAAAATACAAATGCACGGTGAGGGAGCTGATGAAACTTCTAACAGAGCAGTTGCTGTCTTTGCTGCCTAACTGTAGTCTCTCTGGTGCTGTCAGTATGCTGCTTAATTACTGATCTCCAGATAGTGTTTCCCCATTGTTAGCCTGTCACCTGTCCCTTTCTTTTCTTACTGGTCTATCAGTTTTAGCCTCCTGTGTTCCTGTCATTCCTTCCTCGTTGTTCAGTAGCAGCTTTTGTCCAGTTCTGAATGTCCTTCCTTTGCCATCTATCCCTTGACCCTTGGTAAATTTAGAGGTACTGGCACCAAAATGTGTTTGAATTGCCAGTGCCACATCAGGAACGCGGGGTTTTGCATCCGCCTCTGGCTGGAAAGCTTTTCCGGAATCTTACTGCATGAGGAGCGTGTGCTGAGGAATCTTCTTTGCATTTCATTGTCAATAAATATCTGCTTGTGTTTGTTCCAACGTTATCTTCTAACTTGAGCAACTCTTCATCCTTCTTGGTGGTTTTCTTGCCCTTCCCCCCTCTGCCTCCCCCAAATATTTATAGATAGTAATTGGATCTCCACTCAGACTTAATTTTGCCAGTTAAGACAAGCCGAGTTCTTACTTTGTGTTTGGCTGCCCATTCCTCATATCCTTCTAGAGGTCCTTCAGGACCTGTTGAAGTATATAGCCATACCTGATGTGTACGTGTAGCTTGATGCATATTGAGGAATCCCTTCTCCTCTCTCTTTCCTGATGTTAATTTGCTGGTTCCTGAGGGCAGCAGCTGTATTACCTTTACATAGCTTTTCATAGAAACCCAACTTAAACTGTGAATGTTTACAAGTTTATTAAAATGTCTGACATGTCTAGGTACATTGACGCCAGTGGCCTCTTAGTTGGCTTTTTCCAGGGCACTGTAAGGATTACCTGAAGCCTGAGCTATGTTTTTGTATTTACCACTTCAGATTATTCAGTATATCGGGGAAATCTGCAGGTATCTTCTGAATCAGCCAGTACGAGAGTCGGAGACCCAACACTGTGTGCGACTAGCAGTGGGTAATGGTTTGAGACCCACCATATGGGAAGACTTTACAAAGCGCTTTCGAATTAAACAGATTGGAGAGTTCTATGGAGCCACCGAATGTAACTGTAGCATTGCAAATTTGGATGGAAAGGTAAGGAAAGAAGTGATTATAGTGGAAGGCTAGGGAAAAGTACAAAGAAAGAAAAATCTCTGCTTGCGTTCCTTACTGCTCTGCATATTGCATCCTAACCTTCTTGCAAGGGATGACAGAGAACTAATATGATGATTAGGGGTATCATGCACAAAAATAGGGGATAAATCTTGTATTTGGGGTAAATTTGTTTGTTCCCTGTTAAATGGAGGAGAAAGAAAGATCAGAGAATTCCCAGAAAGCAGTAATACATAAACTAAGGAATTTACTTTAGCCTTTTGTTTTCCTCTACCTTTTGGAAGGTTGGCGCCTGTGGTTTCAACAGTCGGATATTGCCCAATGTTTATCCCATTCGTTTGGTGAAGGTCAACGAGGACTCAATGGAGCTGATCCGTGATTCTAGGGGGCTGTGTATCCCCTGTCGCCCAGGTGAATGTTAATCTCAACAAATGAATAACAGCTTTATTCTTAAAAAGAAAAGAAAGAAAAGAAAGAAAAAGAAAGAAAAGCTAATGAGCTCTGGTTGGTTTAAGTGGTTTCCTGTGGTTTCCCATGCAGTACATAGACTTCCACTTCTAGCTATTTCCTTCAAAGATACTTGCTTTGATGTCTTTGACGTACAGCAAGCACATATTGATGTTTATAAAGTTTAACCGTTTATGAAACACCATCAATTGTTGTCATCCTATGGTGTCTGATCCTGTTTTCTGTAGGAGAGCCGGGATTACTTGTAGGTCAGATAAATCAGCAGGATCCCCTGCGTCGATTTGATGGCTACGTCAGTGAGAGCGCCACCAACAAGAAGATAGCTTATAACGTGTTTGAAAAAGGGGACCAGGCGTACCTTTCAGGTACTGTCAGTATGAGCACTGGATTCACCAATACTGACTGCAGACATTCTTCAGCATTGTGTAGGAGATGATCTTAAATTTTCATTGATAAAATTCTAAAGGTTTTAAATTTTATCTGAGAATAGAGAGATTTTTCGTTTGAGAGACAGACTGGTGAAAGTTTAAAAGTTACTAGCTTTTGAGCTGTTCTGAATTTAATGAGAAATATTTAAATCTCAAGGTGAGTATGTTCAGGAGAGGTTTTTCCTCTGCTCTTCTAATGTTTGCAGAATCACACAGAATCACAGAATGGTTGAGGTTGGAAGGGACCTTGGGAGATCTAGTCCATCCCCCCTGCTCAAGCAGGGTCACCTAGAGCACGTTGGACAGGATTGCATCCAGGCAGGTTTTGAATATCTCTAGAGGAGACTCCACAACCTCTCTCGGCAACCTGTTCCAAAATGCTGGAGTGTTTTCTTTTTTGTCCTATAACACGGTGATGCAGTATGCTGCAGTGAGCTGAAAAGTCACTAGTCTAGCTCTGTATCTCCCTGGGAAGAAGGCAGTGCTGAATCTGCATGGCGAATCAGGGGACAGGAAGGCAGTTTTGAGTGCTGCAAAACCTGAGGTCTGAGGTGGTTTGGTGTCTTCTGTCTCCCTCCCAGGGGACGTGTTAGTGATGGATGAACTGGGTTACATGTACTTCAAAGATCGCAGTGGGGACACCTTCCGATGGCGAGGAGAGAATGTCTCCACCACAGAAGTAGAAGGAATTTTGAGTCACATCCTCAACCAGACAGACGTTGCAGTGTATGGAGTGGAAGTACCAGGTAAAACGTAGGTCAGAACTCTCAAGGTTTAAGGAGAAAAGCAAGTATTAGTCAAGCATACTAGATTTGCATCGAACTGCAAAACAGGTAGAAATCAGTCACCTCTGCTAAAACTGGGTACCCCAAAATGAGCAGGTATGATAGAGACTGACAGTGGAGTTTGACATATCTGTATCTGTTCTGAGCAGTAGAAATAACTTGACACCCGCTAATGATCCATGCTGCTAGAGGTGGAGTCTTCATTTGGAGGAAGGTATGTCATTTAGAGATTTGTGTCTATTTGTTTCTTAATAAGGAAAGTTTTTATGATGAACTTCACAGAAGCTCTTGATGTGAAAAGACCCTTCCGTAGAAACAGCTGGGTGTTTGCGCCCTTAAATCTTCAAGTAATGCAGAAAGGGAGATTGGGGAGAATGGGTCAGAGGTGGGCACAAGGATGAGAATGCAATGGCCAGTCATTTGTTCCGGGTGGTGCTACTCCAGTGGTGAAGATCTGGAAGATCTTGGCTCCTGAAAGTTTTCGTTTGTGAAGCCTGGGTTTCTGGCACAGCGAAGTAATACAGAACAAAACAGGTCTTTTGGAGAGGATGTATAAATAGCTCTGAAGCAACGTAGGTTTAAATAAAGCGTTTGGACAAAGTTAGAGTGAACAAGAGGGAATGTCCCCCGAGAGGAGAAATCTGTCTTGAGCAAGTGTTGATGGGAGTGCTTCTCGTTATGGCAGTTCGGTCCCCTAAATTTTTTATTCTAGTGTATGTGAGAGAAATCTGATAAAAACAAGATCTGTGTTAGCTTTTGGGGGCAAGGCTTTGTGGTTTTACCCACATGGGAAAACCGCATGGGAAAACCGGAAATCGCAGTCTGCACTTCTCTTCATCAAGTTGCACTTTGCTTCAGTGTGAAGGTGGAAGGGTGAAATATCTGTGCTTGAATCTGTTAAATATTCCGTACTTAACCCAATCACTGCTCCTCCTTTGCCTGTAATCTTCATTTAAGCTGTGCTGTTTTATTTCAGGGGTGGAAGGAAAAGCTGGAATGGCTGCAATCGCAGATCCTAAAGCTAAAGTGAATCCCAACGTTTTGTATCAGGAGCTACAGAAGGTGCTGCCTCCCTATGCCCGGCCCATCTTCCTCCGTTTCTTACCCCAGGTTGACACCACAGGTACCAGTGTTTCATAAGTCAACTGTTCTCTTAATAACTCTGGGGCTGTTGAGATCCAAAAGGAAACTGACAGGGTCAGTGTAGTACTGCAAAAAGCTGAGAAACCTGTACTAGACACTTTAGACTGGAGTTGATTGGTTGCTGTCCTGTGCTGCTCTTTCAGGCATTTCATAATGCAGTCCCTGAAGTGCATAACATGTAGAATGCCAGGCACATAGTCACCATTAATAAAAATAATGACTGTAGTAGAGTCTTAAACACAAAATTAGCTAGCTCTAAGTCATTAAGAGAGAAGACCTTTATAGGGAGAGGAGAAAAAAAAGAAGCCTTTGTCCATTGTAATAATTCCTGCAAGATCTGTGCCAGTGTGGACAAGTTATTTGTACAGGTCAACTGGAGCCTTTTACCCAACGGTGAAGCTCTTGTAAATAGTATCTGGTTAGCTCTGAAGTAACCTAATGGGTATGCACAAACTGCTGTTGAACAAATGTGCACAGAAGCTCTTGACTCCTTTAACTTTTTCACATGCTAACGTTTGGCCTTACTTTAGTCATTCAACACGCACATACTCTTAAGCTTTCTTATGGTACGACTAACAGCCACCTCAACCACTAAAACAGCTAATGATCTGGCTGCTTTTTGTTTTCAGTTTCTCAGGAATCCAGACACTCCTTTTCTCAACCTATGTGTAAGAAGAAGTAAAAGTTGCACAAACTTCATATAACTGAATAACAACCCATTTAGTTACAAGCTTCAGTAAGTTGCTAATTCTCAGTCAAAGCTATAAACTAAAAGTGAAATGCCAACTAGGATGTCTTCCTCACTGTTTAAAAAGGTTTTTTGATGCTAATTATTTTAATGTTTGTTTTTTTTTTCTCCCTTGAAGGTACATTTAAGATTCAGAAAACCCGCTTACAGAGGGAAGGATTTGACCCCCATCAAACATCAGATCGGTTATTTTTTCTGGATCTAAAATTGGGGAAATATGTTCCACTGGATGAGTGCATTTATGAAAGGATTTGTGCTGGAAAAGTTGCTTTATGATCTAGTCTGAAGTCTGTCTTTCTACAGAAAACTATGACTAATTGAAGGGGTGATGCTTGTGGGAAGCGGTGGATTCCTGCTTAATATGCAATGTGAGTTCCTTAAATGGTGAATCACTAGCAGCGAAAAATCTTGTGAGATGTTTCCCTTGCCTAAAGCACATTAACCTGTGACCTCCTTCAGTGAGCACTGACATGCCATTAATCTGCTGTTAAATATCTAGAGAGAGTATTTTTTGTAACCACTACAAACCTAGGTCCTTTGTGCAACCTGGGAGAAGTTTTATGGTTATATTTATTTGTGTCCTAAGGATAAATGGGGATGTTCATGCCCTGCACAGGTTTCTTCCTGCTTCAACTCTGAACTCTACTTACCAAGCTAGAAGACTCTAATAGTGTCTGCTTCGGGCAGACCTTAATCGTCTTTTAATTGTCTAAGCTCACATTTTACCCTAACTATACATTGGAAATCTCACATTGAAGTGTGTCATGCCCTTAGGGCAGGAGAATTACGGACATTAGTTAGGATAGCATCTGGAGTCATTGCAGGCTTTGATATACAGGACGAGTAAGTTGCTAGCTAATGAAGACATACTGTACGTGCTGTGGACTCCAACTGTGGAACATGAGCGGGGCGATGCTGCTCTACAGAGCTACACCTAGGAGAACAGGCGAGTGAAAACACCAGCGTGCTTTTTCCTCACCCAGGAGACAGCGTGGTAAATGGCCGTGCCAGCCAGGAGCTGTGTGGTGATGTTACACCATGCTAATGCGAAGCCTTAGGAAATGTTAATTTTGATGCTGCTGTGCTTCGATTTGCCCTGTCAGCTTTCATTGGCCGTCTACAGGAGAGGAGGCAAGCTCCAAAGACAGGCCCGGGTCACCGGAAGCAAACCAGGAGAGCAAATTTTTGTTTCAAAGGCTATTCTTCTCAATATGGGAGAAACCTACAGCTACAGGACACCTGTTTCCATATGTTGCTACCAGCACTACAACTCTGTTCTGTTCTATATTTAGGATTTACAGGCTTGGCCTTTGTGCCTCGGTCTAATCATTTCGAGGCAGGTGCCTGCCTGTGCCCCCACTTCACCCCGCAGAAGGACTGGGAGTGACTCCTACCTGGCCGTGGCAGCTCATGCATCTATCCCCCGATGCCTTAAGGAACCTCAAACGAACTAATACTTGGTAATGCAAGTTGTGGTGGAGGAGCCATGTTCTGCTGCTGCCTCTGTCACAGGGGTGGTGGCGGTGTTTGCCTGGGGAACACAGATGTGGGAGTCTGACCCGAAGCCTCTTCCTTGCTCTGTCAGAGACTAGTGCTTCGTGCACGGTCTTTTTATAAGGACCTCGCTCGTGCTTTTCAGTCATGATGTTTAAGTGTTTGGATGGTGGAAACTGAGTTAACTGCCAATGGTGTAAAACTGTAAACATGATACGTAAGGTGCCTATTTTGTGTTTTTTTCCATCCAGCTGCGGCCAGGGCAGGAAATTGCTGTGCAGCAGCGGCCAGGCGCGCTTCCCGCGGCGTGTCGCGGGCGGGCGGGCACCCGTGGGGCCGGGCGCGCTTCCCGCGGCGTGTCGCGGGCGGGCGGGCACCCGTGGGGCCGGGCGGCCTGCGCCCGGGGTCCCGCGCTTTCTCCGAGGCGGTGGGTTGCTGGGCAACGCGGCGGCGCGGGGCTCCGCCCCTTCCGCCCAGCCACAGCGGCCCGTGCAGGGTACGGCGCGCAGCTTCCGGCCGTGCCTGGCGGCCGCCGCCCCCGCCGTCTTTCTCGCAGCCGCTGTGCCCGGCCCGGCCCGGCCCGGCCCGGCCATGCCCCGCTCCGCGCCCCGCCACATCTCGGTGTTCCCCTCGCCTCAGGAGCTGGGCTCCTCCCTGGCCCAGCTGGTGGCCCAGCGCGCGGCCGAGGCCGGCGGCCGCTTCTCGCTGGGGCTGTCGGGCGGGAGCCTGGTGCGGATCCTCTCCCAGGAGCTCCCGGCCGCCGCCGGCCCCGCTGCGCCGGCCCGCTGGCTCCTGGCCTTCTGCGACGAGCGCCTGGTGCCGCCCGAGCACCCGGAGAGCACCTTCGGGGCCTACAAGGTGAGCGAGGCCGGGGGTGACACGGGCCGCCGCGCCCAGGCCGCCGCTGACCGCCCCTCGCTCGTCTCCTCAGGCCCAGCTGCTGCCGCGGCTGCCCGTGCCCGAGCGACAGGTGCTCGCCGTCACCCACAGCCTGCCCGCGACTGCCGCCGCTGCCGACTACGCCGCCAGGCTCCGAGAGGTACCGCCGGCGGGGAGCAGGCTGCACCGGCCGCTCCGGGCCGCTGCTTTCCCGGGGGACGGGCAAGCTCCCTGGCCCCGGGAGCTGGTGCCTCCTGTGGGGGTTACCGGGCTCCGCATCCCCTCGCATTTCTCCTGTGAAAAGGGTAGCATCTTGCTGGCCAGACAGCAAGCGCTATGCCTGCAGGAACGGGGCTCTTCTTTGAGCTGATGAGGTGAGCGGGCTTAAGGAAGGGCCAGGACTGAGGAGAAGCTGTTCCACCCAGCTCTGTGCGTGCTCTTTATGATGTTCTGTTCCAGTTTAGCTTATCAGTGACTGCTCTGGCAAAGAGGCGTGAACTGCTGCTGTTCTTTCTCCCCTGTCAGGTGGTTATACCACATGACAGAGTGCTCAAGCATAGAGCACCTGAGAAGCTTTAAGGCCTGACCATAGAGACTCATCAGGATACAGTAGCAGCAGCATCCTGCGCTTCTACAGTTCAGTTCCCAGCATAATTTACTCCTTTGCAAAATGCCACCTATCTGAATGACCAGAGTTTTTATCTTCTGTTTAATCTCTTATTCTTTTTTTTTATAGGCTTTTCAGGTTGAGAACCTCCCCATTTTTGATTTGCTGATTTTAGGAGTAGGGCCAGATGGTCACACTTGCTCCCTCTTTCCAGATCATCCCCTTTTACAGGTAAGCTTGTAGAACCAGGAGGGGATTTGGCTTAACAAAATATGAGTTGTGCTTATTGGACTGCTCCGAGTTTGTCTGTCTTCCTTATAACTCTGACTTTAACTGTCCTTAGTTGATGTGCGAAACATGGGACCAGTGGCTCCTCGTTTTGTCTTGTTTTTTGTATGTATGTGGTTGTGTTTATGACTGTAACTGAAAGTCATTGTCTGTCCACTGGAGTTTAACTCTGACGAGTGAATATGTGGATGTTATCACTCTGCTGTTTTGATAAGTAGCTCACAAATTGCGTTCATAAAACTAGCAGTCTGATCTTGGACTCCTTGGAGTGAACAAAGGCAATCTTGGTTTAGGCGGAGACGTGGAAAGTTTACGAATCTGCTGCTGTATCCTAGATTGTCCTCAATAACGATCTTTTGCCTCACTCATTGCTTTCAGTTAGGCAACTTACTTTTCTGTTTGGAACATATTGCATCTACCTTGATTTGGTAGTTCTCTTGCTTTGTTCTGATTTTTTTTCCGCATGTTTTTTGCCCTAATAGGAGAAAGAGAAAATTGTTGCTGCTATTACTGATTCTCCAAAGCCCCCACCAGAGCGGATAACACTAACTCTACCTGTGCTTAATGCAGCACGAACTGTTGTGTTTGTTGCTACAGGGGAAGGTAAAGCTGCTGTTTTAAAGGTATGTATGGTTTGAAAACAGATAATTAATATTTTTAATGTAAATCCAGATTATCAGCAGATATTTTGGGAGAAGAGTGCTTTACTGACTTTTCTGGAGAGCCAGGCACTATAGTTGCGCCTGCCATTTAATGAAAGGTCTATTTTCTATAGCAGTAGGGGTAAAAACATGGCAGTATTTTAGTGAAAGTCTGAAACTTTCTTTTAAGATGTGGTGAATCGTTTAAAGTTCATGTTGGTTTGTGATACTCTTTCTTTCAGTCTGCTGAAACATTGTTCTGTTTCTTTGAACAGCGCATTTTGGAAGGTGATGAGGAAAAGCCCCTTCCCGCTGCTCTTGTTCAACCTCATGCTGGGCAGCTGCACTGGTTCCTGGATGAGTCTGCAGCCAAGGAACTGACTGTTCCCTTTGAGAAACATTCAATCTTGTAGAACCAAATGTTTGACCAGGTTTCCTGGTAGGAATCTGGCAGCAGTAAATGCAGTACCTGCACAGATCAAGGACTCCACGTTTGGTTGTAGTACTTGGGGGTGGCACAAAACTAATGTTATCTTTTGTTTCTTTTTCTTTTTCTTTGTTTTTCCACTCCACAAGTGGTATTTTGTGGAGCACTGTGTAATAATCTCTTTGGCTTGGTATGGACATATGCATCTGGTTTCTAGTTGCAAATGGATATGCTTGGAATTGCACAAGGTAACAATATAATGCAGTCTGTTTTGTGGATGGTCGCTGTGATGTCAAGTGAATGTACAATATTAAAGATACAAATTTCAGCTGTTTTTCTCTTGTTTACTTTTTCACCTGGTCATGATGTTGTGTGAATAGCAACCAAGAGTTGAAAGAGCAGGTGCAGGATTTTGGATATCCTGGACTCTTGCTGTCTGTCATCTCTGTGTCATCGCACTGTCATGCAGATCGTGTTTGAACACCCCTGAACCCTCTGGTTTTAGAGTAATCTTTTGTTTCCCTTGCTGGTTTTATTGGACTGCTCTCAGGTTATTTGTCTTCATTATAACCCTGACTTTAACTGTCTTTAGTTTACATGTGAAGCATAGGGACAGTGGCTCCTCCTCTGCTGTTTTTTGTAAGTATGTAGAGGGTCTGCTCTTTAGTTTCTATTAGAGATCTTTGGTTGTGCTATTCATGAATCTAGACTGTTGAGAGGTTACCACTGAAGAAACTCATACATGTGTTTTGGTCATCTGAAGAGGGAGAGGGGCTGTTGCTCTTTGGGTGGCATCCTGAAGCTCAGATAAATTACAGTGATGCAGTCCTAGGAGTGTAACCGGTCCAAGAAGAAGAATCTGTGAATGGACTGAGGTAAGTTTTTGGCTCAAAGGCTTTCAGTCCTCATTTTTTATGCCTTCAGCTGTTGGTTTTGGAATGTTTTGAGTTTGCATGGAGTCCAACGATCTGTTAGCGCATAGCAGGAAAGAAAAAGTATTCCAGTCTTTACAGATGAAGCTCAGTCAGGAAAGAAAAATGACTTATTTGCTAGGAAATGCAGCATTTCCGTGCCAGACTTGGGAACAAAAGCCATGAATTCAGATTCCTGGGTTATAAATGGAAGGTGATGTGATTTTTTTTTTTTTTTTTTTTTTTTTTTTTTTTTTTTTTTTACAAATCAGTTGTGCGGAAGCTGGTCAGGACTTTGAGCATTTTTGTTGACAGAATTCTGGTAGGAGCTATAAAATAGGACTGGTTGGCGACTGTTCTCGTTGTTCCCATAGGCTATGTTTGAAATTAGTTACGAGGAGATCCAGACAGAATGTCACAAACTAGTGAAACATCTTCGCACCTGTGATTTTTGCTGCTGTTCCTCTCTGAGGGCAGATGTGGTCTTGGTGCTGGAGGAGGAAGCAAACTTGCCAACTGAAATGCTAGGCAGAAAAATGCATCTGTACTCCTCTGATTTTCCCCTTCGCTTTCCCCTTCCCCCATGCATACAGGGAAAGGAGCCGCGGAGGAATCTTGTGTGCAGTGCTTTCAGTGTTTGACTGCAGCGGTTTCCTCCTCTCCACCCACTGACTTTTACTGCTGCTTTCATCTTTCTGCTATTCACAGACAAAATTAAACATATTTTCCCCAACATCTGGTGAAGTTTCCATGTCTCTTTACCAAGAGCTCTATCTTCTCCGTGAGACTAACGTCTGGTGAGACTCCTGTGACTTTGTGACTGGTTATCGTGTCAACCTGCCTTTTTACAGTTGTTAACTCTTTTCCAGTATTTGAGTTCAGCATCTAGAGAAGCCTGAATTGTTTCCATTCCTTTTTGATGTTTTTACTGCTCTTTAAAAGATTGGGTGTGCTGTCAGTTTTGGAACTCTTATCCTTGTTTATGTTTTATTCTGTTACCCCTTGTTTTCATTGCCAGTTCTTTGCAGAAAAGAAGTAATGTCAATTTCATTGGTGAACTGGTGAAAACTAGGAATTGGTGAGAGTAAAAAGTGAGTTAAAGAAATACAAGCTTAACTAAAATCATGTTTATGTCTGCCTGATTATTCAGCTCTGCATCTTAAAATATGAAGTAAACCAGTAAAGCAGATGTGTACAGACAAGACTTTCAAACTCAAATTAATGTAAATTGCACACAGCATCTCAAATGACATGTATCCTCGTTCTTATGCCTGATGTACTACAGAACATTTAATAAGATAATTGTGCGAATGTGAATCCAGAAGTGCATGGTGCTAGATTTTCAGACAGCCAAGAGACACAGCTAGTTCATCCTGCCTCCAAGTGCCATGTTTGTAGAAAGCTGCTGCTTTCAGTTGTGTAGCACAGTATCACCCTTTTAATGATTCTGAACTCTTTTTCCATCTGGGTTTTATCGTTTTTTTTTTCTTGTTTTTTACCCTAAAGTCTAATGTATCGATTTCTCTATATTGGAAGTACTTTGGCTTTTTGACCAATGTAAGACTGGTCTTAGACAGTCTAGGAGTGATGCAAGTGCTGAACGTTTCTGCTTAGGGTTTCCTGTTTCTACATGTTCTGTGGAGTGTGGAAGGTATCAAAAATTGTCAGTTGCCTAACAGTAACAGTAGAAGGTGATTTAGTTCAGCTTAATTAGGGAACTGAGAACTGAGGGCAGCTGTAGAGTAAAGCAGTGACCAGTGTTGTTTCCATGACATGCGCTCAAATTTAGAAATAACTCAGAAAAATCCCCTCATCCCACTTAATTCACTTCTGCCTCACTCCCAAATTCATTACCCCCGTCACAAGCAGAGACCCCTTCTTAAGTTTGTTGTGATGTTGAGCACGAATTCACAGACTCCACAGTCTTGAAAATAAAGCGGAAATCAAGTTAGTACCCTTTTAATGTTAGAGGCTTAGGAGAAAGGGGAGTGTGTGGGCAGAGAAACTGTGGTGCTGCTGCCTCTTTAAGGTTTATTTTGTGAGTAGGGGTGTAGACAAGGGGCTGATATGAGAAATGTTATTTGAATATTTATGAGCTGATGAGCTGGAAGAGAGCGTGACAGAAAAGGACAATTCCTGCCGCTTTAAGAACTTAAAAGAATCGGTGTGTGGTATGTCCTCTGTCTTCCTCAGACCCTGACCTTGAAGCCTGGTAGGCAGTGAGCACGCTGAAGCAGAAGATGGGAGGAAGATATTCAAGCCCACTGAGTGGGAAGCAGCGCAGGTATCTGAGAGGTAAGAAATGGCTTCTAGCATCTCCATTGCCTTTTGAAGAAAAAGTTTCTGTTTATAATTGATTATAATTAATTTTGTATATAGCCTCATAATCCCCCGTACTTACATTTATGTATTACCATCTGTACTGGGCAAGGGAAGACTGCCGCAAAACTGTCCTCAGAAAACATTCACGGGACAAGTGTTAATACAATCATTAGCCTGGGCTGTAAAGAGAGGGCAAGATCAAACCTACTGGCAATCGGCTTAGCGAGCTAAGATATTACGTAATAGTTGTTTAAATAGTAAATTAAATGCAGTAGTGTATTAGTACAGGTGGTAAAGGGTCCTCTATGAAATTCGAGAGGATACATTCAGCTCTATTAGCTGCTTCCTGCTTGCACTGAGAGTAACTCGTGCTCAGGCTGGTTGTTTTACAGGACACTTTCTCTCCCAGCCTTTCCTTTCTACTGATCTACTTGATCCAAGCCTGATCTGGATATTTTCCCTGCTGTTAACATATGAGTTGCATTTTCACTGAATCCCTTACTAATAGCAAATTGTCCCTGCAAGCTGGACTCCAGCAATACTCTGTGGATAGTTCAAAGAAAGCTGACCAGCTGAAGATCATTTGTCAGGAAGTTCCAATCCTTGACAGTGTCAGGTCTGCAGTCTTTGAACTTTCATAAATTCTGAACTAGGTATTTTGTATGTGCTTAGGTTGACTGATGCTTTCAGGTGATTTGTGCCATCTTTGGTTTTGGCCTAAAACCACTCAGATTTTTCTTGCCACTTTGATTTCTTTGGGCAACATTGGGGAAGGACTGAATAACTGCAACGGTCGAGATATAGTGCAAATTCATTGTTCAGCAACTTTCAGGATCCTTCTGATACTGTTCAGCGTTTTGCTTATCGCATACAACAGTGATCATCACCAGCTGAATCCCAGTGCAGGGGACAGAGAATGTGGGTTACATGTGCGGTGTGGAACCAGCTTTTAAACCTTTTCAAGCCTAAAAAACTGGGGAAAAGCATTTGAAACAGGCAGGACAGGAGATCAGTTTCTTCCATAACAGCCCGACTGTCCTCCTGAGTACCGAATGTAATTAATCTGTATATATGTCGCAAGGAGAGTTCTGTGCGTCGACTTAAGCATGGGGATTGTACGTTCAAAATGCTTATTGATGCGCATACAGTGGTCCCAGTAAAATGTCAGGTGTGACTACCCTTTCCGATTCTACTTGTTGCTGTGTCGAACGAGTCACTTTAACAGTGATTACTTGTAAACTGGCTCCTCTACACTTAAGTGAGATTTCTACCGTTGAAGCATCATCTCCGAGGCAGAGATAAATGAACTCGGAGACATTAATAAAGGGAAATCCTTCTTCCTGAAAGTGTGATTTTTACCACCACAAGAGTACCAGTGAACTCCACAAGTCTCCAGAAGAGATAGCTGTTTCTGAATCCCTTTTCTGCCATCTGGTAAGTTCTAGTGCTTAGTGTAAGTACTTCTCAACATTGTAAGGCTGCCAGCGTTGGCTTAGTGCTCGCTGAGCTTAAATCTGGGCTTTGTGAGATGTCAGACCTAATTTAGGTGTTGATTTTAAGGCATTAATTGGACAAAAAAGGACGGTGTGTGTGTGTGAAACTAATCTCATAGCCTTCTTCTCTGGTACCTCCCTTTTTGAATGGTTCTCTGTGTGAGAATTAGGAAATGCCTTATTTTTAGACTGTTGGCTTCCTCTTGCCTTCCTGCCTCCTCCTGTTTCTTGAGCAACATATTTCTCTGCCTCTTTGCGATCCCTTATAGTAGCAGGGTAGTCACTGTGCTGTTGTTGGAAGTCTCCGCAGCTTCAAACTATGGTTTTAGGCATGACATTTCAACAACTCAGCTATCAGTGAATTTGCTCCCTTGTTTTCATCTTTTCAGCTGATGGAGAAAATGTTTAGAGAAGCAGTGGCATATAGAAGTCTTTTATTTTTGAGTAGTGTCAGACCCTCTGACATTTTGGATCCTTTTTCCACTAGACATCTTCACATGTTATACTGACTGGATTCCCAAGATGATAAAGCGTCGACAGTTTAGGGTCCAGTGGTGACTGCAAGAAATAAGGAACTTGGCCTCTCTGGACCTTCTGAGATACAAAAGGGTTGCTTCATGCCTCTGTGCTCAGTTTCCTCTACTGTAAAATGGCACTGAACTGTATCGCATTTGATGCAATTTAAGGCATTGGCTTGAACTAGTCAAAAATAGGAGTGCACATTCCCTAAACTGCCTGGCTTGGGTTAGGCATTTGCAATGCAATGTCTGCTGTAGTAGAGGTCTCTCTGAGCAAGTGGCATTATTCAGAGGTTACAAACACATAGCAGCACAGTGAGGAGAATGTCTGGATCGCAGAGGTCACGGTGAGTTTTTAACAATTCTTGCAGAGCCTGCCTGCAGCCTTACAGCAGCACTGTGTGTCAGGCTGCCGTGTTTGCAAACTCTGGGTGTCTGGAGCTTAATTAGCAGCCTTGCTTTTTGGAGAGTTGTCTTTCTAATTCAAAAGCTGTTTTTGGAGGAGAGAAAAACGCTAATTAGAAACAGAAGGCTGCCTCCTCTATGAGGAGACTACAAAGTGAACCAGTCTCTGTGGTTCTCCCCCAGGTTGCACAGCTGCCATGATGAAGAACTTTTTGCCCTATTACCAGAGGCAGCTTGCAACTGCCTTTCTGCGACAGGTCTCAGGGGAACTGGACCTGCAAGGCAAATTTGCCCTGCAGCTACTACAGAGCAAGGTAAATGATAAGCCTTCGCACCTGATGTCACATCACCCAGAAACGCTTTCCTCCTGAGGTTGATCTTGGGGATGCACGTTCTCTTATGAATGTGAAGACTGACTGCTATTCCCTATCTCTTTGCAGCTTCGTTATATAATTGTTTAATATTATGCAAATCACTGACCTATTACTAAGGGATAGTTTATTTTTTTATGGCCTAAAAAATAGATGTTTAAGAACGCATTTAAGGTGGCTGTGACAACAAACAGTACGCTTGTGTTGTCACGTGGCCGTCTATGCGTTTCATGCCTCTGTAAAGGTAGGCCAGCTCGCTTCCGAGGGACTTGCTCATTTGTAGAATTAGAAGACTAGCATCTCTACCACCTGCATGCGTATCTTCCTGACCACACTAACTCCTTCAGGATCAAGATAAATATATAAAGCGCTGTTAGGGAACCGAGAGGTGTTCTCTTTTCCTCTGAGTGACTCAAAGTTGCTTCTTTTTCTCCTAGTCTTGCACAATTCTTTGCACTTTTTTCCCCCATTCTCTCTGTCATCTTCAGATGAGAAAAGGGTTCTTGTGTTTATTAAATGTGCAGGTATTTTTTTGTTGTTGTTCAAGTGAGAGAACTTGCATGCCTCTGACCGGCACCTGGGAATAAGAATTGACACTTCCATGTTCTGATTCTCATTATTCTATTATCATTAAAAAGCTGTCAGCTTTTTGTGTGGTGTATTTGTAATACCATTTTTTTCCTATGCTAAGCATTGTGTTAATATTTTAGATGAGCAGGTGGGATCGATAGCCAAGGCTCTAACTCACAGGTTAGTGTCAAAATCACTGCAGAATCACTGCAGATTACCAAGGAGTGACACATGCACTTGATTTAGGTGCTTTGTTTGCTTTCTGTGACCACTAGGTGTCCTTGTTCAATTGCTTCTTGCAATTATTTATGCTGTGCTAATAGCAAAAGTCTTGATTGGGCCAGGTTCCCACTCTGTACTGCTCACAGCGTAATGTGACTTTTCTTTCTTACAGAGCTGACGCTTCTGCTGAGGTTTGCTCACTATTCTCTCTTGTGTATTCTCAGATCCAGAGGGCACCTCATGCTACTTTGTATGATGGATTGCTCTCTCAGTATGATGAAGATTCTCAAAGGTGGAAGGAGAATTACTTTGTTCTTCTTGGGGATTTTACCCTGGAATGGTTTGCAAGCAAAGAGGTAACTACGCACCTTTTGCTACAATTGTAGAGGTTGTAACGTCAAGGGTTTTACGTGGTCATACTCCTTGCAAACGTTCCTAGGCATACCCTGCAGGCGCGACAGAAGACAGCACAGGACTGTGCAAATGTAGATAACAGGATATAGCTGGTATCCTGTAAAAGCCTGCCACTTCACACCTGGATCTCTGGAAGAAGATTCTCTTTGCAAGGGCAAATATACTCTATCTCGTTAAAATTCATCCCGGCTTACTGTGTTGCCTTATGTTCCCTCCCTACCTACTCTAATTGTTGTCACTCTGCTGTGTAATAAGCTACTGAATTCTACAGCTGTTGGCCTTGTAAGTGAAGTCATGAGAAACAAAACCACTTGCTGTTGCCAGCTGCTCTAAAATGCTGAATTGAAATCTGTATAAATAATTCTGCTTGTAAACCTGCAGTGAGAACACTCCATTTGATTTCTTTCCCAGGCCTTGGGAAAAGGCTGTGAGCCCAGAGGCTTGACTGCTTTGTCTGGCTACCTGTTGTTGACTTCACTAAGTGAATACACCAAACTGGTCAGCAGTCTGTGCCGAGGATTTGCAGGTAATTCTATGATGTGTCGATCTTAAGAAATATATATTGGCCCATATACGAGCGGAATCCAGTTGGGCATCTCAAAGCATTACAAAAAACCAATGCCTCGAATGGCGTGTTAGCAACGGTAGCAATAATGCGAGGCAGGCTCTGTGTCCGTTTATGAGATCTTGCAGTTCCTGCCACAAAAGAGGGTAATGGTCTGACACAGAGGAATCTTCATTACACATAGACAGAGCTACAACATTTGGACACTAACCTGAACGTTTTATTGATGTTACGCGGACTCTGTGCTATCAGGATCTCAGACAGCTAAATACGTGTTTTTTCTATGGTTTTCCTTATTCTCTTGTGTGGCTTTCCCCTGGAACGTGACAGCTATGTTTAGGACTTCTGGCAGATTGCAAGACCTTACTTAGCTGGCTGAAAAACTAACAGTTTAAAATGAAGTGGTCCAAAATTAGAAGCAGATGCAGAGACATTTCTACCAATGACCAAAATTCATTGGAAATGGTTTTCTCTTTCAGTTTTTCAGTCTCACTTTTACAAGATAGCTGCATACTGAAAAAATGTATATCTGACTGTGATATGTGAATTACTGATGGCTTTTTATATTATGGACAGCAATTAAAAAATTGCTAGTGGAACTAGCGTCTTTCCAGTATGCTGAAGATGCTGCTTAAAAAGGAAGTGAGGCTTTACCAATTGCATTTAGAACAAAATATTTGTAATAGTTTACATGGTCCTTACTGTTTATAATACTATATCAGATTTGTATTTATTATTTCTAATAGTGCTAAAAAAAAAAAAAAAAAAAAAAAGAAAGAAAAAAGAAAGGCAATGACTATACAAACTCCCAATCTCACATCATTGGTTTGGCATTTCCCCTGCCACAGAGTAAAGGCTGAAATCTGGCTGGTTCTGATCACCCTCTGTGTTGTTTCCTCATTGTCTAATAAGCTGCTGATTTACAGCAGGCCTTGGATCACACATTGATACAGCAGGCCTTGGGCATTTTATTTCGTTAGTATAACGGTGGCACTCAGTGAGAGACAACAGACCTACCAATAGTTGCTGGGAAATTGCTTTGAGTTTATAGAAACATTAATTTCAAATTGTTCCTATGGTGGCATATGCTCTCATGCTCTCCTTTTTTTTTTTTTTTTCCTTTTCCTCCACCCCAAGGTGGCTATTCCCAGCAGGGCTGGAACACCTTAGCTGATCCTCCAGGAGAGTTTTTGTTTTTCCTCTACCATCCGTTCCGGAGGCACTTTTGTTTCTGCACAAACTCTGCAGAATCCCAGCGGATCTGGAAATCTGCTCTTCAAGATGGGATTCGGTATCACAGTACAGGTAATGCTCTGGAATCTGGTAGGTGTCTGCCTCTAGGTAGTCCCTCTAATGAAGAGGTATCATCCGTGAAGGGGGAGAGCATGAGCCCTCTACTATGAGGATCTTTCCATGGAAGAGCCAGCTATAAACGAGGTCTCTCTAAATTCTTGGGTTTCTAATTCCTATGCCTAGACAGTGAGAAAATTTCCTGCAGTCTTTATTCTCCCTTGGAATAATTTTATAGTTGCTAAATTCCTGCAATATCACATGATTTGGCTGGCACTCCTTTAGGAAATACTGAGAATCAGTGTTAGGCTGCTGCATTTGGATTCACTAAAGTGTTTAGAATATCTTCCCCTCTTCTTTTCCACCAGTACTGTAATTTCCTCTATGCAGTAGGTTTCATACAAAATTTGTCATCTTGGCATTTTGTAGTCATCGTGTTGTATTTACATACATATCATTTGAATGTGATTAAAATCAAGTAGGTTTTTCTAAGTAATCTTTAATTAAATGTAACTTAGGCTAACTTGTCTTTTGTCTTCAGAATTACAGAGGAGAGATTCTTTTGAAGCTGAAGCATTTCTGGAGGCTGTACGATTTTATAGACAAGAGAGAGGTAGCTACAGGGCAGGCGATCTTCTCTTGGGTGTGGAACCTGAGGTTTGTGAAGTGCTGAACTTTCCAATACCAGAACATTTAATGCAAGTTTGTTGCCTGGAACTTGGTTTAAATAGTTTTTCTGCTGGGGGGGGGGGTTTAGATTCTTGGCAATGTGCTAATGGAAGACTTGCTGCCAGTGCTGCGGTCTCAAGTGCTCCCGCGTATCAGAGGATCAGAACCTCAGAGAAAGCAGCTGTGGCTCCAGGTAAATGCACAGGTCGTTACTTGCTCCTGAAAGTCTATGCTGGCTCACCTAGTTTTTTTTTTTTATTATTATTATTATTTCTTCCCCCCCTTCTCCCCTCCCCACCACCATGGGAGAAAACTCTCTCTGCTGTTGGGAGAGCCTGATCCAATTTTGGGATACCTTCTGCCTGATGCTAGCTGCACAATTGCAGCATTACTTGTAACACTTCAGTGCGAGGTTGCATAACAGTGAACCAGTGTGTGGTTTGTTGGTCACAAACTTACTCATTTGCTTCAAGGAAAGATGAGTTCTGAGATGAAAGCACTGTGGAAACTGCTGGTAGGATCATTTTATTTAAAACTCTACAGTTGGAGAGAACAGAGGAGCTATAAGCATGACCTTCACTTACAAACTTTCAAAATAAAGAACAATTTGACAAACAATGTCCATTCCAAGTCTTCTCTGCCTTTTCTTTCTCCCGTGAAACAGCTCTCTAGTGGTACACTGTGCAAAGATAGAGAGTGTTATAGTGTGTGAAAGGTATGTTTAGTTCTGGTTTGCTGCATACGGGCAATGAGGCAATGATTATAAGGGGAATGAGGGACAATGAATTACTTCATATTTGGGCTAAGTGAGATGATTCTGGATGAGTTGAGAAGAATCTTACAAGTGTGACATGGATGGAAGACAGTCTTTTGTTTACTGGTGAACCTAGTAACCCAACAAGGGATTTGCTTCTGTTAGAATAGACAGTAATGTTTCCAAAACTTGCCTAAGGCCTGTATGATGCCTCTTACCTTTCCTTTATTCTTTCTTTCTCTCTCTCTCTCTGGTTCACCTGCTCTTTAATGGCCACCCAGTTTCTGCAGGAGGCTTACACACTGATCCTCAGTCAAGTCTCCAGTGAGTTCAAAGTTTTTCAGAGGGAGAAAGAAAAACTACAAATTCAGTTGGAGAAGAAAATTCGCCCAGACCTGGATCAGATGCTGACTTTAAAGGATCAGATAGCCAAAAAACTTAAAGGTTGGACAAACGGGGGCAAAAGGCTGGGAGAAAAGACAAAAATATCTGCAGGTTCAAAAAAAGAATTGGACAGATGGATTACATTCTTAGAGGCCTGTTAAACATGGGACCTTGTTCTAGCCCAGGAACTCCTTTTGTATGTTAGGCCTCTGCTGTTGATGGCCGTTGAAAACAGGACACTGGGTCACTTCTTTGGCCTGACAGCAAAGCTGTTCTTATTTTATGTAGTCTGTATTACAGCTGATAGTCTTTACTTTGCAATTTTCTTACAGGTGTGAGTAGCATGCATAATCTGCTAACAGTGAGGCTGGAGAAGGAATTAATTCTTCACAAAGTGCTCTTTAAACAATTCTGGTCATTTTACCGTTGCTTAACAATTTGTTTTAGTTGAATATCCATATTTATACTGGAAATTCCAATAATTTTTCATAGGAGGAACTTCAAGTCTCCTGCCCATAGTTGCAGTCCTTAATTTGTGAACTGCTGGCTTAGATATCACTGTTAGACCAACAAATACCGTGGTTGCATGTAATAAAACATTGACCGTGGGCAGAAATTATCGGGTGGTGGTTTCTACGCAGTCCGAGCCCCCGCTGTCTTGGATTTGTGCCTAGTGGATGCAGGGCAATGTGAAGTCTCGCACAGTCTATCGCACAACCCATAGCTTTCCATTTTGACAGCCACAGTGCAAAGCCCAGCAGAATCGTGCTGTTGCCAGGGAGTGGAGCCTGATCTGGACTGTGTGATGGAGGAACTCATGCGTCCGATCAGCTCAGGAGTTGAGTCGGTGCGCTCGCTCTTTGCTCAGAGAGTTGATGAGATGGTCAGAACTGTACGGAACTCTCCTATCGCAGTTTTGCAAAAAGAGGTAAAATACATGGATGATATGATGAAAACAACTGCTTTTTTTCCGGCTCCCTGCAGACCATGTTGCTGTTAAATCTGCAGACAGGAATGCAAGCATTCTACCTGCTGTGGCAGTTGTCAGTGCAGAACTGATTCTTGAGGCAGTATATGCTTTGCTGTCACAGTGTCACAGCTAATGTGCAGATATTGAATCCTGGCAAGAAGGTTCTCACTGACCCCAAGATTGAGCTTTATTAAGCATAAAGTCTCTTCAGTTGCATATATTATTGGAAAGGTATGCTAGGGAGTTGTCATAGTATGCTTTTCTCTTTCTTATACTATTTCCCTGAGCACATGTAGCTGCCTACTGTCTCGCTGTCCTGCATTCCTGAGAGAATCTGAGGCCTGACCAGAAATGGAGGAAAGGTAGAAAGTGGGAATAGTACAGAGCTGGGGCTCCAAACGAATTAGGGAATGAATATTAAAAAGGAAAAAGGACACTGTATACTGTGTAAGTCATGCACTATTGCTCTGTTGTAGCTTCTGACGCTTGGGAGAACGTCTTGGATGCCTGAAATCATGCAACAATGTTATGAGAAGGCTGATGTTTATAATGAAAGTCTGCAGGGACTTGAGAGATTTGGCTTTCACAGCGTGACAAGCTTGGTCCTCGGAGCTCAGAACCTCATGCAGCAAGTAAGTGGTGAGACTTTGAGAAAACATGCTTGGAGAAAGCTCAGATGGGCTGACCTTGTGAATGAGCTCCAATCTTAGCTATTAGTTTCACTTTTTGTGCCCTCCATCCTTAATTTCTTCTTAGGCTGCCCTGAAGGCATGAAGCAAAGGTTTGAAAAGGTTTCTGACTAAGCAGGAGAGTCACTCCCAGTTGGGGTGAGATGCAGAGTGAAACGCTGTTCCTGTGTGTCTGGTACCCACTCAGTAGACTTTTGCTTTTTACAGCTAATGCAGAATTCCGTCTATACTTTCCAGCAGCTTTCGGAGCAATGCCTTAGCCAGGCAACCGACTGTAACCAAGTCGTCCAAATGCTAGAAAATGTCAAAGATCGCGTGCTAAAGGTAAGGTGTGAGATGCCTTCTTTGTCCTTCCCTGCATGTTTGATCTTACTTGGATGCATAAATCTTTGGGCTTTTTGTTTTTCTGTGGAGTGGTGCTGCTTTAATCCAAGTATTTCCCCATGATTCCATGTGCCGTTTTAACACAACGGATACAGTGGTGGCTATAGAGAAGGCATCTGACAACAGAACTTTTTCTGCTTTGAATTTCATTGTCATCTGCTTGCAGAAATTTGACTATGACAGTAGTTCCACCCGGAAGCAGTTTGCTCAGGAGTGGTTGGTTAAGATTTTTCTTCCTTTTCTGCTGAAGCATTTGGAGTCCAGGTGTAAACTGGTAAGGTTGAATCTGAGGGAGTATGGAAAGGGGTCTGACTGCTGAGATGGAAAGGGGGCTCATATATGCAGATTTTAGCTCAGCAAAAATAAAATCACTTGGTTCTTCTGGAAAGCTGTGCAAACCCAGAAGTTTTTACTGGATGGATAAGTGATTTGTCTTCCCTTCATTACAGCTTTTCCCTCTCTAGTATTCTGGTGCTCAGGAACTGTACTGTAACCCTGAAGAAAAGAGCTTTTATATAACTGTTGCCATCACAGCCCTCTTGCACAAGGCGCCCAGTAAATTTCTTCCAAATGGACACAAGTCATATTCTCTTTCACACTGTAGATATGACTGTCGTTTAGCAATTTCACAGAACATTCTCCTCTTCCCCCTCCCCCCTTTTTCATCTACTGCCTTGTGCCAGAATGCTGCTTGGATTGATTCCTGTTGTAGCTAGTCCTAGTGGTGGTTTCTGGATTGCTCTTACTGAAGGGCACTCCACTTGGGAGAAAATATTTCTGTCTCTGGAATTTGAGAGCATTGATTGCTCTCCTTTCTTCTTCTGCCTGATTTCTAGGGAGTCTTAACTAATTTCTGTAGGTTCTTCCCATCCCGGCTGCTGATTGCAGTCTTTCCTTCTGATAAGCTGTGAATACAAATGATGTGTTATACAAGATCGTATTGAGGGAATTAATGGTTCTAATTAGCAAGGGGTAATGTTGAGTGCCTTTAGCAAAGAAGCAAATGTTAGAGGAATAACATATGTTGCTTTACTTGAAACGCTGTCAGACCAGTACTGGCCCTGATCGTATGTCTTTGAGGTGTATGTGATACTAACGTAGCCTGACTGTCCTCTCACGTGTTTCCTTTGGTAGGAGCTGCCAAAATATGAAAGTTACGTGTTTGCTGATTTCAGTGGCATCATAAATGTGGAAAATATTTATGAAGAAATGGTTCTGGCTGTATTGCTGAAAGCCATTAGCAAAGGTAAAGAAATTGTGTTCCTCTGCAAAAGGCAAAGCAGATGGATTTATAGCTGTTGTTCCTCCTTTATCTGCTAAAGAATGGAGGGAATATCCTGGCACCAAAATATTGACTGCTGCTAGGCTTGTAACTTCTGTTTTGTTGTATGCAGCTGATTTTTTTAAAGTAGTTATACAGTGATTTCCATGTTTCTATGTTTAAGTTTCTTTCCAGATGTTGCCTTGTGGTTAGAATACTAATGTTGCCAGAATACTAATGTTGAAATAGCTTATTCTTGCCAATTCTCTTTCCTTCCCCCACTGTTCCCACTTGCTCACTGTAACCTCTAAACCTCCTACCGGCCAATGTGAGCAAAAAAATCTCATTTTACAAGCATGATGTCATGGGAGGACTGCATATTTACTGCTTCCTTTTAAAGTGTGGAACAGAAGAGCTTTTATGCTAAGGATGAATCATTAGTGTGGTCTGCACATCTGCTACAACTGGTTCCTCTAAACACACTGGCCTTAACGGTCTTTTAAAATTCTATTTAGATACATTAGGGGAAGAGAAGGAGCAGAGGTACACCCTTGACAACAGTCTTTTAAGTGCCTCTAGAACAGTTTGCACCATGCTGCCGTAGTAGAACTTGGATGGGTCAGGCAGTAGTGATTTGTAGAAGTAACCTCGGATTTAAAAACAGATACGCCTGTGGCAAAGTCGGCATTTATGTTTGTTGATGTTTTACATTACTTTTGTTCCTTGTTTCAGCCCTGAAAGAGGCCTCAGGTCGTAACAAACACAATCTTTACCGTGACAGTTTCTTCTGTGTTCTGGAAAGCACCGATAACCTGCTCCGTGAAGTGACAGCCCGGGAACTCTCTGAAATATGAATGGGAGCACTGAGTAGCAATAGTGCATTCGATACTAGATTTTCCCACCTCCCAAGTCAATAAATGAGCCTCAGGTGAGAAAATAGGGTAAGGCACAGGCTCAGCGGAGGTTGCAAGTCTTTGCAAATGTGAGGCTCCCTGCTGGCATAAACAAGCAGGAACACATATAAGAGTATGGCCTAAGCATGGACGCTGGAGGCAGCAGGCGGCTTGGGAACGGGACGTCTGCGTTACAGGACCGCTGGGCCAAAACAAATACAACGTATGAAGTGTCCCCCTGTTACGGATGAAAAGCCTCTTGGATCTGGACCCCCTCCTCTGCCCTGGGGGGAGTGGGTTCTGCAGCCACCTCTGTCGCCAAAACCGCCGCATGGGAGGGGGAAAATGTGGAGCAGGGCGGGAGGGAGACGTCGCATTAAAGAGTTTGAGGTGGCAGTAGGGGCACGGGGGGGTGAAGGCAGCCGCGCTGCGCTCTCCCACGACCCTCCCTTCCCCACCCCCGGAGCGGTGCCGGGGGGGGGGCGGGGGGGCTTAAGGGGCGTGTCCCGGGGCGGGGCTTTGCCGGAGGGCGGCGGCGGCGGCGGGCCATGGCGGCGGCGGCGGCGCGGCTGCGGCTGGCGCTGCTGCTGGCGGCGGCGCGGGCCGGCGCCTACTTCCCCGAGGAGCGCTGGAGCCCCGAGTCGCCGCTGCGGGCGCCGCGCGTGGTGGTGGCGCTGCTGGCGCGCAACGCGGCGCACTCGCTGCCCGCCGTGCTGGGCGCCCTGGAGCGGCTGCGGCACCCCAAGGAGCGCACGGCGCTGTGGTGGGGCCCGGGTCGGGGGGCGGCGGCGGGCGGGGCCGGGGGGCGGCGGGGCCCGCGGCGGCGGCTGAGTGCCCTTGTCGCAGGGTGGCGACGGACCACAGCGCGGACAACACGACGGCGGTGCTGCGCGAATGGCTGGTGCGAGTGCAGGGCCTCTACCACCGCGTGGAGTGGCGGCCGTTGGAGGAGCCCCGGTGAGCGGCGGCGGGCCGGGCCGGGGGCGGCGGCGCTCCCCGCGGCGGGCCGGGCCGGGGGCAGCCGCCTCACGGGCGCTGCCTTCCCGGCAGGTCCTACCCCGACGAGGAAGGCCCAAAGCACTGGTCAAACTCCCGCTACGAGCACGTGATGAAGCTCCGGCAGGCAGCCTTGAAGGCTGCCCGGGACATGTGGGCCGACTACATCCTGGTAAGGGACCTGCCGGCCCTTAGGACCCCTTTGGCACCCAGGTGGCGACATCCAGTTTACGACCTGATGGCTTTGGCTTACGCCTGGTAGTTTTTCTTTGCTGTTTGCTGCTGACTCTTGGTCAATGTGCTGGCTCTTCAGCAGCGTCACAGAAGCGTGCAAAGAGCTAGGTGTCGCATTAGGAACTCGCAGGCCGTGGAGCCCCTGGCGTTCCATTTTGGGTTCTGGCCAGTGCGTTGCGACCTAGCAAGCGAGTTTAATTCCTGCGGTGCCCTGACAGATCGCGACCGCTCTCTCTTCTCACAGGGAGTACTCGGTTGGACTGTGCTGCTGACTGCAGCTGCTGGATAACGAGTGCTGCTGCATGCTCTTTTTCCCTAGTAGGGAAAAACAAACCGTTCTGAAAGCTCCAGTGCTTTTGCTGCTGTTGTGCAAGTCACGTTGGTTGCTGTTGAATCGTTTGAGAGCTGGGGATGTGTAACAACAAAAAATTGCTCTTGTAAAATGTCAACTTGGCTGTCACAGGTGATCTAGCTGTTGGGATAGCTGCTGTTTATGTTATATGTTTCCTTTTGCATTTCTCATTCCCCTGTGTGAAAGATTTCCTTTGGAGAGTTTTGTGAACTGCTTCTGTATCCTGAAGATGGGTTCTAGGCCTTCTCGTTGAAATATCAGCTGCTCTGTAATGTCCTGCATCCATGCTGGGTTGTGTCCTGGGCACTCTGGTACATAGTGACGCGCATCTTGGTATGCCGTGTACTTTCTGGGTGGGACCGGTCACTTTGTCTTCTAATTTCTTGAAAGAGAAGAAATGCCTATCAGTATTACTCTGGCTTTGCAAAACGCTGTGTAGGATGGAGCATGTGTAGTCGTGGGGGTAGCCTGCAGGGCACGTGGATAACCAAGCAGAAAATATTCACTGAATGGCATGCTAGACTAATGCTAAGAGAGACCGGCTGCAACATGACTAACTGCGTGCATTGGCTTTCTCTGTGCTTGTTGCAGTTTGTCGATGCGGATAACATCTTGACGAATCCAGACACCCTGGGCTTGCTGATGGCAGAGAATAAGACCGTGGTAGCACCCATGCTCGATTCTCGTGCTGCCTATTCTAATTTCTGGTGCGGAATGACTTCTCAGGTAAGAGATGGTCTGAGTCTCTAGCTCATATTATTTCTTTGCTACCCTCCTACTGCTCTGAATTATTACTAGTAAGGGTGCTAATCTTCACAGAGTTTTGTGTCTGTCTCTCCCTGGCTCCTGCTCACTCTAGAGCTGCGCTCTCTTCCCCTCTGTGCTCCTCCCTGGAGTTTCTTTCTGCCTTGGCTTGGATAGTTCTGCAAATGCAGGATGCAGAGAAATATGAAAAGCAAACCTAAAGGCTTGTGTGTCAATCTTCCTTCTCTCAGGGTTATTATAAGCGCACTCCTGCCTACATTCCTATTCGGAAACGAGATCGACGTGGCTGCTTTGCCGTCCCCATGGTGCATTCCACTTTTCTTATTGACTTGCGGAAAGAGGCCTCCCGAGACCTT
Organism: Rhea americana; assembly: GCF_003343005.1. NCBI lineage: Eukaryota > Metazoa > Chordata > Aves > Rheiformes > Rheidae > Rhea > Rhea americana. The sequence continues at coordinate 372,513 of NW_028186558.1, forward strand.
GCTTTCTACCCACCGCACCCTGATTACACCTGGTCTTTTGATGACATCATTGTTTTTGCATTTTCCTGTAGGCAGGCAGGTGAGCTAGTGGGTAATGGCTTACTACTGTTTCTCTTTAGTTCAGCCTGAAGGATATTTTTATATTTTTGTAATGGGCTGGATTTGTGAGGAAGTGGGGTTTGAGCACTGTTTTACTTGCTATACATGTGTGTTAATTTTAGAAGTCCAGATGTTTGTTTGTAACAAGGAAGTTTATGGCTTTCTTCCGGTGCCGCTAAGATCCCACAGCACCTTGCAGGATGAGATGGAGAGTTTCATGCATGTCCAGCTAGAGATCATGGGTAAGTGGTACTGGGACTGCTGTGGGTGGAACTGAGGTCTACGGAATTTCAGTTCAGATCTGCTCTGCGCTACGTTCAAGCTGTACTGCTTACCTGGGGTACGCCTTTGAGTCTTTCACCCGTCTTGGATTTCTTGGTGATTGCAGGAAGAGGTTAAGAGAGAAATAGTTAATACAGCACATCTAGAACTGATCTGTACCTTGCAAAAGTAACTCTAAGGGAGGTTTGGTGTCTCCTGTAGGCGTGAAGAGGGTGGTATAGCTAGGCCATTTAACATCTGGTTAAACATATTTTTTGGACTTTTTTTTTTTTTTTTTTTTTTTTTGTGCCACATAAAAGTAGAGCCCGTATCTTCTGGCCTTGCCTTATCGCCTCCCAACTTCCAAGGGCTGTGGTCTCTCTGGATTGCAGTTGGCTCCACTGACTTCTATTTCAGCTTTTCCTCTTCTCAGCCTCTGGTCTCAGGAAGATCTCTGTGGCAGCACCCTCTTCCCTTGGCATACACAAGCAATGTTCCGAAGTCTCATGTTTACAGTATGAGGAGGAGAATATTTTGGAGTTTGCTGTACTCTCTCTTCTCCCTTGGGTATCCTGCTGCCTCAGGTTCACAGTACATCTTTGGTCTTGTCTGCACAAAGGTTCTTTTACGAAAGTAGAGTCTCTGCTGGTATTTAAAAGGATGGGACAGAATTGCATGAAGGAACATCTTTGTAAGCGTGAACCTTTCAGGAGAGGTAGCCCAGGCCTCAAGCCAACATTGTTTTGAAACAATGTTGTAAATCTGAGGCTCTGATGCCAGAGGTTTATTTCCAGTTTTCTTTGGCCATTTGCAGACTGCATGCGTTCCTTCGTGTTTCGCAAGTTTCGTTCTCCTTGTCCGCAGAAACAGAATATTTCTGTAAATTCAGCTCTAGTCGATGGTCTCCTGTTCAAACATTCTCTTATTTGCTCATAGATCTGAGACTGGAAAGCTCTTATATGAAGAGGAAAAGTCTGAGGTGAATAACAAATGAAAGTATAATATAGTAACTTGTCAATCAGCAGTAAAAGCTAAGTATATCTTTCCTGCTGGATGTATGGGGGGATTGAGTTAGTATTACCAGTTGGGTGCTTTGCTGTTCTGGCGGCATAAAATGAGGTGAACATCACGGAAGAGATGTCACGCTGTTTTTTCTTTCTCCATCCCCAGTAGACTGACGCGACTTTTGCTTGTTTGTTACGGGTATTTGTTTAAGCAGTTGTCCTTGTGTAGCCATAGTTGTACCCTAAAAGGAATAGGCGCCACTGGTGGAGATCCCATGAGTGTGTCTGTGTGTGTTAATGCTTTGAGTAAAATGGAATGCAAACGGGTTTCTTTATTGTTCGCCTTTAGTGAAGAACCCTCCAGCAGAGCCTTCGCAATACGTATCTGTCCCACCCAAGATCCCTGACAAGATGGGCTTTGATGAGGTAAGCTCTGCGCTCTTGCTTTATATGATCCTGGCACTGAGAGGAAGAATGACGTTTAGCTTGCCTGAACTGAGCAGTTGGGCTACCCTGTTGGTCACAGGTGCTCCTCTGACCGGTCTCGATGGATCTATTGGTGAGCGGTGGCTGTTTCTGCCGTTGAATTCCAGGCAGAATGTGGCAGGACTGCTGCTTAGTCTTTATCTTCACACATAAAGCAGGAACCTCCCTGCAAGTTTGTGACAGCAGACATTCTGTTTTCAGGTTTTCATGATTAACTTGAAGCGCCGGACAGACAGACGAGACCGAATGCTGCGAACGCTGTACGAACAGCAGATTGAGTGCAAAATCATTGAAGCGGTGGATGGCAAGTGAGTCCCAAGAATCAGGCTCGTGCCAGTACACTTCCTGGCAGTAGAAGGAGTTGAAATGCCTCCAGAAAGGTCCCTGAAAAACAGAACTTGGCGGGAGGGGATGGAGGATGGCAACACGCATTTCAGAGGAATGGTGCTTTTTGGAAGAGAAAGAGGAGGCCGATTTTTGTCACTGATGCCTCCTGCGCCCATCTGAAAGAGCTCTGCCCAAAGAATTCTGCCAAGGACTGTGGGGCTTTTCTCCTTCCATTCTCCCTATCACGCTGTGATTCGAATTTTGGTGACCAGTACTTGGATTTGGATGCTCTGATATTTTCTGTGTGCATATGCACAGCCTTGGAGGGAAGGCAAAAAGATGCTGGCTGAGTAGCTCTGTGAGCCATTGCCATATTATAGTGATACGGGCTGCCTGTGTTCTACATAAACTTGCTAGGAAAGCGAGAGTCCTGAGGCCTGGGTTTGATTCTCCTTGTGGAAGACTGGTAGAAATAGCTTAGGGATTGCCTGGGAGGAAAGTTTCATCTGAGATCCAAATCTGGCAGCTGTCTTGTGTTTAATAGGAAGGTGCTAATCCTTGTTCTGTGGATTTACAGAGCTATGAATAGCAGTGAGGTAGAAGCTCTGGGAATTAAAATGCTGCCAGGTTATAAGGATCCATACCATGGCCGTCCTCTCACCAAAGGAGAGTTGGGTTGTTTCCTCAGTCACTACAAGATCTGGAAGGAGGTGAGTGAGCGAATGAGAAACTGTTCTAAAGAGGGCTTTGGGCATCTTGGTGCTTCTGCAATGAAAGAGCTCTCACTGGTCATGTGCTTGCAATCTGTCATGCTGTTGCTGATGCTCCCTCTGCTGTGGCTTTGCGGGTGGGGGGGCAAGCACAAAGGGCAAGCATGTGGACACAGGTTTTGTGGATGAGGAGAGGGGAAAGATTTGGGAGAAGTTTCCACTGGAGACGTTTGAGAAAGCGCTGTCTCTGCTTTGTCAGGAGAGGAATATCTGCAGGTGCTTTTTTGGCCAGATGATTGGCGTGAGCATTAGGAAAACGATTTATTGGATCGCACCAGAAGTTCTGAACAGGGTGTGCGTGGAGGCTGACTTACAAATTAGGCTTCTGTCTGGCTGCTCTTGGTAACTGGATGAGTTCCTAATCCTGATGACAACGAAAGGGAGCCTGTATTTTATAGCTGTCTTGAGAAGGCAATATGTAGGGATGGGGCTGATTTGCCAGCTCTGTAGGTCCCTGCGTTGTTCTTGGTTCTAGAATTTCTAGTCTTTATTGTAGTAGCAGAAGAAATAGGAAGAGGTCTTGGGCAAGAAGGAGAGGAACACGGTAGTCAGTGTTGGTTTGGGGTTTTTTTCTGATTTGCCTGTTTTTTTAAAAAAAATCTTCTGCTAAATTGCCAGATTGTTGAGAGGGGGCTGGAGAAATCGGTAGTGTTTGAGGATGACTTGCGCTTTGAGATCTTCTTCAAGCGGCGCCTGATGAATCTCATGTATGACTTGGAAGAGGAGGGTTTGGACTGGGATCTGATGTAAGTACGGAAAATCGAACGGCCCAACTTAGGCATCGTGAGGCTCCCTCTCATAATTGTAAGTAATTATTTCTGCAATGATGCATTTGCTGCCATATATTACTGCCACAAAAGGCTAGTGCCCTACGGGAAGGGTATATAACTGGTTAAGAAATCCATAATGAGTCTGCCTTCTCATTCTGGTAGTTGTCACACAGTTTTATAGGTGTTCAAGGAAAAAGATTATGGGCAGGAGGAGCCTGTTTTGAGAGGGCTCCAGCTAAGGAGACGAATGGCATCCTGGCCAACTTGGGAGCGGCTGAGACCCTGTCAGCTCCTTTGTGCTCATGCCTGGAAGCTGTACTTTTTGGTCATGGCATAGGGCAATTTGCTGAAGGTTATGCCTTTTCCTTCTGCCGTGGAACATCTTGTTGAAACTGCACCCTGCCTGCCAGAAAGTCAATTATTTTATTAAGCAGGGAAGTTTCTTTTCTGTGGTGTATGAGCACCTGGATCCTCTGCTCTCTACCTGTAGTGAATTACTGTAGAGACAAGGATTGTCTAAGTCTTGCTGCCCTTAGCTTTTGCTGTTCTTGTCACGTGAATATTCTTCTTAGTGCTTCTTAGCTCAGAACCTGGAACGTGTTTCTAGAAGGAGACTTAATTCTGCACCTTCCTCTACTCTTGCAGTTACATTGGGAGGAAGCGGATGCAGGTAGAGCATCCTGAAAAGTCTGTGCCTCATGTGCGGAACCTCGTGGAGGCTGATTATTCCTACTGGACTTTGGCCTATGTGATTTCACTACAGGGAGCTCATAAGCTGCTGGCAGCTGAACCGCTCTCCAAAATGTTACCCGTTGATGAATTTCTTCCGGTCATGTTTGACAAACATCCTGTGTGAGTCTCGATTGCCTTCTCAGGGGACCTCTGCCGGTGTCGGTAGCTGGGGGTGGGTTAGTGACAGACATCTTGGGAAGCGCGCTTTGAGGATGGCGCTTGCTATGGGCAGAGCTCCAATGCAAGTACTCCTTGTGCAAGTTTGGGAATGTCTCCAGAGCTGGAGTCCGTTTCCCCTAGAGAAAAGCTCTTAACATAGTCTTTGTCACACTCGTATCAAATTCGGAAGCACCTTTTGTTTCCCGGACTGTGACTCGTTTTGATAGTAACCTGTAGGTTTGGTCTGGAGATACCGTGTCTGTGGATCTTTCAGCTTCCTCAGGCCTTGCGAGTAATGAAAAGCTTTCAAATGTCTCTTGAAGAAGGAGGCCCCTCATAGGGCTTTTTTCTTCCTTTCTTTCTCTTCTTTTCTTTTCCTGTTTTTAATTGTTCACGTAATAGCTGTATTTTGTCAAAACTGGAACTCCTATGCTGTTCTGTATTCAGAGCCACACAATGAATTTACCGAGTTACTTAAAAGGCTGCGCACGCTCCTAGAAGCATATGCGAAAGGGACATGCCGTAGCCCTTCTGCAACTGGGCGGCTTGATGTCTATAGAGGGATTTGTTCCCTAGGTTTGCCCATTGATACGGTTTTAAAAATCTCTGCCGCTGTATCGTGGCAAGCAAACCTGCAGCAGATCCTTCACCAGGTTGAGAAGCTGTCTCACTGGGAGGAGGCTGACAATTATCTGCCCTAGTCCAGGCCTTTGCTCTTAGACATTCTTGCTGGATGTTACCTGCCTCTGGATAGCATTCAGTAGCTGCTCTGGACGTGCTGTTGTGCCGGGTAATCCCTCTCTGCTTGGCTGTATAACGTGGTCAGACCCCCACAGAACTCAGATATGACTGGAGCGTGCCGAGAAATTTGGAGCTGGCCTCGAAACATCTGACTAGCTCTAAATTCCTAAAGCTACCAGATTTTCTGCAGCTGCTGCTGCTGCTGCCCTTCTTTGGGAGAAAGAAGGCTTTTGCAGGAAGACGGTACTTCTGAAGGAGGGACTTGGTTATGCGTGCGCCTGGAGTAGTTATGAATTGAGCCCGAAAGGATCGTTGCGTTCTGCTGCTGTCCCTCCCTTGGAGAGACTGCGGATCGAGAGGTTGAGCAGGTTACGATGTGCTATGCAGGTTAAGCTAAGGCTCATAGCGGACCGCAAAGTGAATGGGGGACGTACGATGCTATTTTCTTCTGTTTTGTGCACAGCTCTGACTACATGAAGCATTTTGAAGATCGGAACTTGCTGGCCTTTTCAGTGGAGCCACTGTTAGTTTATCCAACTCACTATACCGGTGACGATGGCTACATCAGTGACACAGAGACCTCAGTGGTGTGGAACAATGAGAAAATAAAGACGGACTGGGATCGTGCCAAATCCCAGAAAATGAAAGAGCAGCAGGAGCTGAGAAATGAGGCCAAGAACTCAGATGTGCTACAATCCCCTCTCGACAGTACTGCTCGAGATGAGCTATGACCAGATCAAGCCTGCCGTAGGAGATGGACAAAAGGACTGGCTTGTAGGGAGGAGTGGGGTTAGATGATGAGAAAAGGTATAACGTTCTTTATATGCAGGGGGGGGAAGTAGGGGGATTACCGGGGCTTCATTCTCTGTTCAAGGATGTAAAGGCAGATTTGGTTAGGTGACGAAGCTGGCGAGGGTTTATGTTTGGAGCCCTGCTGACCTCCAGTATTTTGGGATGCGAGGAGGAGAATGCTGAAAAAACTTGGCCAGGCTCGCTCCACGGTTCTTTTCAGCTGTTGCTCCTTGGTGCGAGACCTTTACGCAGGCAACTGCTGTAATGTCAGTGCTTTCTTTTCCATTTTGGAAGTTGGTGCTCAATAGGCAAATTGTCTTCTGGCTTGTGCTGCTGCACACGTGCATCTGCCCTGGAAGTGTATCTTGTGATTAATGTTGACTGAAGGGTGGGAAAGCACGGTAAAATGCAGCCAGGTCTGTAGATTACAGCTATCGAAATTCCCTGACACAAGCTGAAGATCCCTCTCTGTATGAGAGAGATGTTTTTCCTCTTTTTATAAAATCTTTGGCTATGACTTGGACAGTCCCATTTCCTCACCAGTAGCCCAGAGTACCTGGGGAAGGAGCATGGCACAAGCTGAACTCTGTTGAGCTCAAACTCGCTTTTTAAGTATTTTATGGTAGAGATGCTTCACAGCCCTGGAGGCTGAAGTCAGTTTATAGTAGGGGCAGCAGTTTTGGAAATCTGCGGCTGCCTACCCTAAGCGCCTTGGGACCTGGAGGAGCCCTAGGTCCCTTTGCTCAATGTGACCCTTTCCCTACTCAGTGTCTTCTTAGGGAGGTCACTGCTATTTGTATTGTGGGTACATGTCTTACGAGCTGGAGCGAGACCCCTGATGTTTCCTACCAAAAGCAAGACTACTAAACTTATTGTTAGGGGCTGGAGTCAGCTGTGACGTATGGTGCGTTGCAAGCTAAAGGGAGAGAGGCTGAACAGCCTATGATTTGCCTGGCGTTTCCCACATCAACCCAGTCAGTTCTGCCCTGAAAAATTAGACCTACCTCTAAAATACTTAGGAAGGCTTCCCCTTTCTGAAGGGTCACGGGCTGAAGGGCTAGTGTGTTGTCCCCCCAAAGCGCCAGTCTAATAAAAGTCTTTACCTCTTGTACAGCACCGATCTGTTTTTTCAGGGTGCGCCCAGGCTGGCAGCTCTGCGAGGGCCCGGTGCGGCCCGGGGGCTGCCGCGGCTGGCTGGGCCAGACCGGGTGATGTGGGGCCCTCTCTCTGCCCCTCTCGCTTGCAGGCTGGTTTTTGTTGGTTGTGCATACCTTGTTACTGGGTTTGCAGCCAGTGCTGAAACACGGTACTATGTAAAAGCATGCTTGTTTTCACAGCCTTTTTTTTTTTTTTTTTTTTTTTTTTTTTGGTGATCAGAAAACGATTTTTGGGGTGTTTTCCTTCTTACTGAAGTTGAACTGCAAGTGGGACGTGAGCAGAGTAAGAGTTAAACTTACCGGCAGTGCTCATTTCCTTGGGCACTTGGAGAGGGACAAGTAACACAGCAGACAAGAACGCCTCACGGACGCGCACTGCGGAGCTGTTGGGGGGCGGGGGGGGGAGGAACGGGACGAACGACCGTCGCCCTGGAGATCACGCATGCGCACTGCAGCAGGGCGAGGMGGGGCTACCGCCCCGGAACTCACGCACGCGTGCTGGGGCGGGGCGGGGCGAGACAGCTGCCGCGGCGCCGACGCACGCGCGCTGCGGCTGGGCTCGCGGGGCTGTGGGGGCGGGGTGGGGGGCCCTGGGGCTACGTTGGGGGAGGGGCATCTCTGGTGAGACCAGGCAGGGTTGTCCCAGATGTGGGTGCTGTCCCTCTTGGTAATGGGAGAGGTGAGGGGGAATGTGAGAGGCTGTGCGGGCTCCTGGTAGTCACAGTTTTGCTCAGAAGTGGGGCAGTTAGACAACAGCTATGAAGAGCATCGGTGCTGGGAGGATTCAGTGCAGAACTGTGCAGTCACACAGCACAAGGGAAAGCCGTCCAGGAAATGTGACCAGCGCTGTTTGTGTCCGAGGGTCCTAAAACGGCCTGAGAGACCCTGGAGCGGGCACAGGCACTGCACAGGAGCTCCGGGGATACTATGTCACTGCCTCCCAAAGTCATGACATTCAGATACCTTTTACTGCGTGGAAAGAGCCTGCAGGAGCCCCGGCACAGGTACAGAGAATCCTAGTTGCCTCAAAGGACCTGGAGCTGTATGTGTTTTCTTTACCAAGACGTGATCTCTTGGATGCCTTGCTGCTGCTTCTGTGATGCTCTGTGGAGCTGAGAGGACCAAAAATACTAACAGTCTGTAACAGAGATGAGTTAGTGTTTGCACTGTTTCAGGTAGGCTCATTGGAAGCGCAGCTTAGTGTAATCCAGCGGCATGATTCTTGCACATGCTTACATTTGAATGTGGCTAAAACCAAGCCTGTGAACAGCAACTTTGACACGTCTGGTGCACGTCTTCCTGTTCTGCTGCACGTCTGAATGAAGGGAAAACTTCTTAAGGTATGAGCAAAACTCTTTGGCTTCGCTTTACTGTTTTCATGCTCATGGGTGCTTTGGTGTTTCTTGCTTAGAGCTGAGAGTTTGAAGTTTTTCACTTAAGGTTTCTTGTTTAGTTTGTTGTTGGGAGTCTCTCACACAGGAGTTATGGTTTATTACTTTATTTTGTAGCGGCTCAGTCTTCATCGGACAAGGGTTACAGTTTGCTCATTTAGCGATCGGGGCACAGAATTTAAATTACAACCTCATCCATAACTTGTAAAGCCTCAGCAACCACAGATTCTAAGATTTGCAGTTTGTCACTTAGGTTGGAGGGTTTAGGGTTAGGGGTTAGGTTAGAGGGTTAGGGTTCAGATAGGGTTAGGGGTAGGGTTAGGTTAGGGGTTAGGTTAGGGGTTAGGGTTAGGGTCAGGGTCATTTAGGGTTAGGGTTGGGGTTAGGGTTAGGGCCATTTAGGGTTAGGATTAGGGTTGGGGTTGGGTTAGGGTTAGGTTAGGGGTTAGGGTTAGGGCCATTTAGGGTTAGGGTAGGGGTTAGGGTTAGGAACACCATTTAGGGTTAGGGTTAGGGTTTAGGGTTAGGATTGAGAGAACGAGAAAGGTAGCGCGCGCCATTGTTATGAATGTGGACAGAGGGTGCCCAAAGAAGGTGTTGGCAGCCAAGAGAGCTGRGCTGTAAAAGGGRACATCTTGAAGAGAAGTGGCTACAGGTAGCGAACCAGCTATTTGGTCATCACCTATGAGGCAAGCATCTGAGCGTAAGAGGAATCTGGGAGCTGAATCGAAAAGGTGATAGGTCGGAAACAGAGACAGGCGCATCGAGTGCCGTCCTTCTTCCGTGTAGTTAAAGACCGAGGGAATCGTTGGTTAAGCGGGTGCGTGCGAAGGTTTGAGAAAGGGTACAGGACAGTAACGATAGTACTGAAGCAGGATAAAAACAAGGCTTCACGGAAGATGGCGTAGGTAAGCATTAGGTGAAGCGCCTGCCTGTCTAATAACCTAGCCCTAATTGCTGTACGGAATGTTTCCAAGCAGTTTACCCTGTAACGCATAATGTAAAGTGCTGTATTGAGA
>NW_028186559.1:0-12984 GCF_003343005.1 Rhea americana
TGGCATTGGTGGTTCAGTGGGAGAATTCTCGCCTGCCACGCGGGAGGCCCGGGTTCGATTCCCGGCCAATGCAGCTCTGCTTTTCCTCTGCCCGTTGTCCCCTGGCCCCCTGCGCTCAGCTAATCGCGTTCCTGTCTAAAACACCGTACTGAAGGAGAAGAGGTGCAAAGAGCTGCTGTGGTTGTTGGCTTTGGCCCAGTTTGGCCGCAGCGAGCAGCTGGTGCTGGAGCGACAAGCTGGCCGTGAAGAGGACCGGGCGTGCTCGAGCSCAGCCGCTGGAGGGAGGCAGCAGAACGGAGATGCCATCAAAGAAACCTGAAACACGACTCGAGCCTCGAAACAGCCTACGCAGAGCGAACCAGGGGGAAACGCACGCATCCATTCACCTGCAACAGGCGCTCTCAAGGTCCCGTGCAACTCCACTTTATTGCAATGCTGCATTTATTAAGTCTGATGTCTTCCTGAGATTCTGCAGCTGGAGAAAAGCCCAGGTCTTARCTGTTTGTGCTGTGCAATTGGAAATAGCAGGAGGTGAGGATCAGCATGGAGAAATACGTGCAGCAGTCCTGGTCCAAACGCCTCAGTCGTGTTCCCTTTCTTCCCCTCACACCTCCGTGTGTTACAGAGGCAGCCCCCGAATCCCGTCTCGATGCGGACGGGAGCTCCCCGGCTTTCCTCAGCACTCAGGGCGAGCGGAGCTGCGCAGCCCTCGTGCTCGCCCAGAGCCCCGTCTTACCGCTCCAGCCCCCATCCGCGCCCAGCGGGCGGCACGTRCCGAAGGCCACGGGCTGCGCTGGACCTGCCGGTGAAAGGGAGTCCTCCCGTCGCCTGAAGGGGAGACCAGACACCCGTCTCTCAAGGCAGAACTCGAAGAAAACGAGGAACGAGTCCACAGCTGCCATCGTTGAAGACAGGCAATAACTTCCCAYGGCTTAACTCAGTAATTTGTTGATACCAAGATCTTGATTTGCAACCAGCGCATGGCAAAAAATATTATTTTCCAATTAATAATGCATTTTTACAGTACAAAGAGAAGTCTGTTAACTATAAATACGCAAAGCAATGAGCATTCACCTCACGGATCTCAATTCATAAATCAGGGAGAAACATTAATTTGCCTGTTCGCGGATAACGGCGGCCAATTATTCAGCYGGGAAGGCAGAGCAAACACCAGTTAAAGGCCAGGCAGCTTTTGAGAGAAGGGTGCCGTGGGCCGGGAGCGCTCTCCGCACGGAGGGCTTCAGCATCCCCCAGGGGTACGGAGGGGCCGCAGGGCTCCCCGRCCACGTYCCCCACGCGCTGTCGGCTCTCGACRGGTCCAGCGGGCTCTTTTTCATTTCCACTGCTGCTCCCTGCTCYGGATAGGTTGAAYTGAGAAAAAAATATATATATATGGRAGCAGCGGAAGGAAGTGCCTTTGACTTCCTAACTGCAATTCCCTTTGGGGAGCTGGGTTAGAAAGGTTAATACACCCAAACGRGGTCATTAGGACTTTGTCAATATGTGACAAAAACGCATGAACCTTTTCTAAGGCCAGCTCGCAGCAACCTGCAGCGACACGGAGACGTTGGCCTGGCCAGCAACAGGGTCGGCCCTCTGTGCAAAGGCCACAGGAGGCCTGGCTCCAGCCAGCCACTACCCCAGGAGGAGAGCGGTCCACACGCTTGGGAAAAAAACACCTCAGGAAAGACTAATGCGGTCCTAAGAGAGGGCAACGGGCAGCGCAGGGGCTGGGCCGGACCTGCAAGGCAAGGTTTTCTCAGTCCTTGAGACAGCACGCTTTTCCCTTGCCAATCCTTCCCAAGTCMCCGCAGAACACCCCCCCCGCGCCCCTCTGTCGGCCTCCCCACAGCCTTCCCAGCTGCGAGGGAAGGAGAACTTGGCCTCAGGTCACTCAGCTCCTGGGGACAAGCCCCATCAGCCTCCAAGATGCACGGTGGGCGGCCAGAGATCRGGACTGGGACGGAAGGACGAGAGGGAAGGCAGTGTGCCTATAGTAGACACTTGACTAGCAAAGGAAGGGGACTAAAAGGATAAATATTCATCAAATTCAGCYTGAGAGTACCATATTCCCACCTGAAGGATGTTCCACTGCCAAACTCCATCCCTGGTTGAGGGCCTCTCAAATAGCAAGAGGAGCAAGTAACACTATTTAAAGAAGAAAACAAGATTATACGGCCTAAACCATGATTAACTGAACTCAACAGCTTGTGTAAATTCCAGCTGAGTGAATCATCACAAAAACAAAAGCCTCTGTTGCTTCCTCCCTCCGTTATCTTATTTACTCCTGAAGGGAAAGCAGAACTTGGCTCAAGGACTATCTTTATCTGGGACCTCTCACATGGAAACATTCAGCTCATTTAATCCAGGCACTGAGCAGTTCTGTCTCCAGAAAGGGCACTGCCCTCCTGCTGCTCCGGGAAATGCAGCATTGCAAAGGACTTCAGCTCCAAAACTTTGGAGACCATTACAAACTTCAACACTCCTACCCAAGACCACCAGTTTAGCCACATTGAGCTAGAAAATGCCTTAATGTCTCTGCTTTAACATGTTTTCATTGACCAGTGGGTTGCTATGGCCTTTGAGGCAGGCTGTGGTCTGCTGAGCAATGCAGAAGCCTCCCCCGCTGAAGGCGTAACCCCAAATTCCAGCTCAGTTCATGCCCTGCATCAGGACAAATGACAATCCCAGCCTTGCTGGTATGAGGTAGACTGCCATCCTCGTTTCACTCTTTAATTACCAAAAGAAGAAAAGAATCCCAGTCATTCCTTTTCTGCACCCCTTGGCATCTTACACCTGTTTTTCCAGATACAGCCACATTTCTCTTGACCACAGCAGAGATCCTATCTTCAGCTGCCAGTAAAATTGAAAAGAAAAAAAAAAGTAATAATTTTAAAAGSTTCATGGAGGTTTTTACCCATTTTGTTTGATGACAAGACAGGCGCGCTAACAGATCTGTGGGATACGTTTATCACGAGATCGGTGTCTCCATGGAAATTGCCATTCCCATGAGCAGAGCCAAGGATTTAGGAGCAGGGCGAGGAACATGTTCCATGAAAGCTGTGCTCTTGCCAGGGGGTAGCCAACACATTTCCCCTGTATTTACAAGCACTTCGGAAGTCACTGTAGCCTCCCAGTCCCTCACATTTACCTCCAGCTCCAAAGTACCAAGTGTAACACAGCAGTGTCTACTCCTGATCCATGCAGGGTACCTTCCACACCTTGAGGTTTCCTGCACACTCATTCCTCTCCCTGTAAGCCTGGTTCTCTTAACTTTGAGAAAGCCTCTTCCTGAAATTAATACTGAATTAAAAAAAAGAGGGAATCTAAACATCTTGATTCTATTCTTTCTAATGAGTACCATGTATTCGAATCATACTTTCAGTGGAACAATTTTTTTGTAGGAGAATTTCAAGATGTACTGTGTAGCCCAACTTTTTAACTGCTCCAGAAATAACAAACAGACCCAAGCTCAGATTAAATGAGTAAAATGAGTAGAGAGTGAGGAGGAAAAAAAATAGAAAAAAAAGAGGAGACATGTTTCAAACGCCACTAACGCCAGTTTTAAAACAAATGCTTTATTATTGGTCACCTTTATTTTAAGAACAGAGCCTTTCGTCCCAACAACCTGCACGAGTTTGTTGTGTAACTCAGACAGCATAGTGGCAAGAAGTTACACTCTGTAGAGTGGCAGTTCCAGACAGAGCAATCCTCTTTCGAGATGCTGGATTTGGCTTTCCCACCTTTCCTTCCCTGAACAGGAGAAAGCCTGGCACAGAACRAGAACAGCTCTCTCATCCCATACCCGCATGGATGCTTCACTAACAGTAATTATGCAAATAAATAAAGACCTGTCAATATCTCACRGAGAGGAAGCAAATAGTGACCACAGATCATCCAGAAATTAAGTTATTGCTATATTCTCTCTTATTGGACACTGTTAAGTAACTYAGTTTGTAACCACCAGAAGAGATAACAGTCTTAGATTACCCTTGTGCCCTTACTGGTTCATGCTGGACGGAAAGGTGTGGGGGAACAATGCAGGGATCCTATTAAATCCTTAAGGGCAGGAGGTTTCTCAATCTGAGTTAATCTTTTTCATTCTGATGGAAACAGAGGGCGGAATCACCTGCAGGCTCCCAAAACACTTGGAAATTCATCACGCCTGCCAAACTTTGCAAAGGAGTTCCATGTACACCGTGTATCACTAGGTGTACTTACTACTCCTGACTTACAACAGGAGCTGCTGAGCAACCTTCACGTGGCAAGGAACAGCAGGTTCAAATTTCCAAGAGGGCAGGAGCGCAGTGTCACCTTGAAAGCTAAGCCAGAGCTGCTGATTGACCAGGGATAATTATGGCAAAGAGCAGCACGCAGCAGGCAATCAATAGCAGGAAGTATCAATGAGGCTCCTGCCACGCACACGTAAGGTCAGCTTGACACTCAATTCCACTTCCCTCTCCTAGTGGGACATGCTGTGATGGCCAGTGTCTCAATATCAAGTCAAGCCACCTAAAACAAGCTGTAACATTAAGTCTAATACATAGGAGACCACCTGTCAACAAAGATTATCAGATACCCCAGGGCTGATTAYATCTGATGAGCTCACAGCAGTGTCAGTGCCCATAGTGTCCCTCCTCATGAAGAGTATTGGTTGGAGAGCATGAATTTGAGAAGATGAAGAGGACTGCAAGAAGCTCTGCATCTCAGACTGATGGAAAAGCAGGGAGTCCTTTGCATGACACTCAAAGATATCTGTTAGGCATCATGCAGCTGGTTCTCTTTCAGAAGAATCTTCTCTCCAGGTTTGAATGCTGGCATCCCCAGGTAAGGGCAGCTGGCACAGCGGAACGCATCTCCCAGGTAGCACTGGCAAGAGAAGGAAAAGCATTTTCTGTTTAATCAAAAACCATGGGCAATTTTCAGCTCTCTCCCATTGTGATATGGTTTATCCAGCTAGAGAGATGATCCACATCTCAGTACGTATCAGCACAGAAACCACTTCCCCTCTGCCTGCTCTCAACACATGCTCGGTGAGGTCTGTTAGTAGAGCTGCACAGGGCCCTGCACTCACATGAAAGAAGCCAGTTTCCACCACAGCCCCACAGGAGGGTGGCATCACCCAGATGCTGCCAGGTGCTGGGCTTCAGCAGCTCCCTAACCACCACCAAGTCCTCCTGCACTCCCATAAGGCAATCTTCAACGAGCAAATTGCTGATTAGCATGCCAGCAGGTTGGTAAAGGTTCACTGTTCACTCTGCCTCCTGTATGGGTGGTGGTGTGCTGTAACAGACAGCACACTGATAAGGAGCATGTGGGCACAGGGCAGCAAACTGTTTTAAGAGCCAAGACAAGTAGGACAAGAAGCTGTGCGGAATCTGTATGGGCAGCATTTGAAAACAGAAAGCCAGCTTAGGGAGCGGTCACTCAAAAACACAGTTCTTAAAATACAGATTGTACAGTACAAACCAGAGTACAGAAACAAAAGTGATCATTTACATTTCCACAGGCAGATTTGGGTTGTGAGCTCTTCTTCTCTTGTTCCAGCTCTTCAGCTAAGCCACATGTGCTGTAGAAAATAATAAAAAAAGTTACTTGCATCTTTCTGCTTAAAGGTTATGAGTCATCGATACCTGTTCCAGCCCTGCTCCCGCACAACAGGTAACAGCCCTCATTCTGTCGCAGGACACAGCTGATACCAGGAATTTCACGTTATTTACAAACCATGTTGTCAGAGAATAAGTGCTAAAGTACATTCCTCTGGTTGAAATAAATTGAAAAAATGAGTCTAAAGTACTTGGTGATCTTTTTAAACCTACACGGATTATTTCTTCTGGAAATCTGAGAAAGAATCAGGATTTTAGTGAAAATGATACAAACTGTGCAGCTGTCCTCTACCCCATGACCACGCCATCACTACCATGAGAACAACGCAGTAATTTCTAGCAGTTTCAGTGTAGCTAGCCAAATGGTGAGAGGAAGATACTTTTAGAATTACCTTTCTGTACYTGGATTAACTTTTTAACATGAACTGCTTAATTAAAAGTGTTTTGGTTTTTAGTAAGATTTAGTGAATGGTTAGATTGGTATTGTTAAACCTCCACAACTCTTCAAATAAAGCAAGCCCTAAGGTCTTCAAAGGACAATTAACATGCTGGACACTTTAAGAGTAAGGCAAAGCAACCTCACCTGGCCAGCATTTCTAAATTCAGTACCTTAAAAAACAACAACAACAACAAAACAAACAAACAAAATCTTACTGTATTTGGACTTGCATTCAGATTGCTAAGATAAAAATAGATACGAACCAAATGAGCTTGCTTTGAAGAGCAGAAAGTGCTACAATATTTTTAAAAATGGTGCAGCTCTAGAGGTTCAATATTACTGTTAAAGAGATTCACCAGTAAGCTAATCCCAACACTGACCAGTTCTTGCAGGCTTTCTTCTTGCCCATTTCTTTGCAAGATGGAGCTCTCAGGGATGATGGATCTGGCTTCTTCAAGTCCTCCGAATCCAATAGCTCATCTGAGTCCAGAAGATCCTGGAAACACACAACAGAAGAGAAGAGACAGGAAAGGGATTGTCAGTATATAACGACATTGCTGCATTACATTAAAAAAATGTACTACTTGAATAGCATTAACTTTGAAGTGCTGCAGCCCTGCACTCTTATCCACACTCACTGCACCTCTGGGGACAGTAGCAGCAGAGAAATTTTGCCCTARGGATATTGTTCTAGCTCTAAAGCTGTAAAGCTTGCCAAGTGGTGTGGCTGAGACCATCTAGAGCAGGAAAGAACAGAAGGGAGAGGGAACAGCAAAACTTCACAAATAAATGTAGATACCATCTCTTCATCATTCATATCGTTGGCAGAGAGAGTCCACAGCTTAGCAGTTGCCGGGTCCACAGAGGGCTTTCCTGGAGCCAAAACAAAGAAAAAGGTGGTGGCTACTCCAGTCATTTTCCTGTCTACTCCCAATAAATGGAAGTCAAACAACTCTGGAAAGCCTCACTCTAAGTTTGTACTTCTTACCGTAGCACTCCCAACCCCAAAACTGTCTCGCTATTTCAAGAGATGCTTGCCACTTGAGAGGCAGGCAATCCAAACATTCCCCATTTCTTACCTGAAGRACCAGGTTTCTTGGCAAAGGAAATTCTGAGCTGACTTGAGGATCCCACTTCAAAGTTCGGTTTCCTGCCTTCTAGCTGAACAATGAGGAGGTCATTGCCTTGGTATCCCAAATGCTCTCGGACCGACTGGGCCTCCTCTGGGGTCAGAGGTTCCTTTTGCAGCTGCAATGCAAGATCTTGGGTTAACCTCATGCAGAGCCACCCTGTTTCAGTGCCCAGTCCAGAACTGCTTTGATACATTTCATTAGCTGTGACTGGTTCCCTTTAGCTCTGGCTACCCATCCCCTATTGCAGAGGGTGAGTCAGTCCCAGCCGCAGTGTAACAGAAAGAGTTGCTCAGTGTGACACCAGACAGCAGTCACAATAAGAGACCGGTTCCTTTTAATTTTCAGCCCTAAAGAAAACCTTATTTTTGCACTAAGTTTTTATGTCAAGCAGTGTCCGCRCATATTTACAGCAAACCTGAGTGGCTAAAGAGCTAATATATAACAAGTCTTTCAGAAACCCCTGATCTACTTCTCGGGATAACAGCATGAGGGAATTTCTTAATGTAGTTAATACACACACACCTCCTTCACTTCTACCAGCCCAGAGAGGGTCAGAGCTGTAGGGAGTTTGGCTGCTGTCTTGATTTTGCTGTTTTCTGGAAGACACAAAAGCAGGAGGTAAGAAGAGGGAAGATTAAAAATAAAGGTCATTGAGAAACAGGCATGGTGCTTGAAACACAGAAGAGCAAGAACTTTGTAAGGAAGCACCCAAGCCAACGTTTTGGTTTAAAATAGGCCCTCTTCAGTTCATAACAGGAACAAACCAGAACAAAGAGTCAGCAGCTTGTTCATTAGAATGGCCTGAGGTTACAAAGCTAGTTCTAGCTGTTCTATATATGCCAAAACCTTCTGAACCCAGCTAACACCCATTTAAAAAACCAYCTCCCTCCTAAAAACATTTTAACGTATTAAAGTGAATAACTCCTGAAGTTTTCAAAACATGGACTACTACATGAACATTATCTTCAGAAACATAATATTCAAGAGCTCATTCTAGAAGGCAAAGGATATTAATCGTTGTTTAAATCACAAATTCATAACAGGCCTCTTCCTTTGGGCACAAAATAGCCTTCTCACACTAGTCTCACTTGTACTTTATCCTAAGTCCATCAGATTCCTGCTTGCCAGATAGGACTTTGGAAACAAGAAACCCCCTCTACTCCTGACCTTGCATGGTCATTTCTGAATCCCAGAAATGTTCCCCCTGTAAGGTACTACCAGCACTACAGAGCCATTACTAGTTTCAATACATTGGCCAATCTTTTTAACCTCAAGGAGAAGCTTTCTGCTTCCAGTTAAATCACCTTGTAGATTATGCCAACAAAAATAGAGAGTCAGCATGGATGCTCCTATTCTTATCAGATAGGGAGTTATTTCCCCCTTTCAGCCTAAAGCAACTCACTACACCAACGTTTGAATGCAAGCCATGCCTAAGACAGAGAAACAATCTTGTATCCACCTCCTAGTGTATTTCTCCAGCTGTCCTATGCAAYACCTGCAGGTGCTCTGGCTTCACTCTTAAGACTTAGTCCACACATTTCTACCTTTTTCTGGGTAACACTCTCAGCTGACTTCTGAGACAGTCTCTCTCAGCATTTGTTGCTAACTCGTTACATCTAAAGGCACAGTACTTTTCTCAGGWCACCTATTTTCAAAATCAGTTCAGAAGCTCTTCAAAAATATGACACCTGTAGCAATATTTAACTCTACAAGCTCTAGCAGAAGAACAATGTCCGTGAACTTTTCTGTGTGGTTTAGGAACAAAACTGTACTTTCGGGAGAAGGAGAATCCCTGTAGACATCTTGGATRGCTACCAACTTAAACACAGGATAAAAACATTGCTATTCAGGTTAGCGTGYAAGGAGAATGGAAGTCTTTATTTTGAATGTCAGTCAGCGTTCCTGCTCCTTTCATTTTGGCCTAATCCTCACAAGAATTTCTTTGRTTAGTTTGAAAGCAGAACTGATGCAGATTCTCTCACCTGATTCTGTAACCACCRGTTCCTTCAGGAGGACACGGCCCCCTGGCTTAAGTATCCGAGCTATTTCTGCCAGTACATCTGCGCTGTGCTGAACTGTACTACCTGGCACCATGCCAGAGAGAATTACATCGAAACTGGACTCCCCATGAGCCGCTGAAAAGAGATACAGATGTAAGGTGATACAATTTTATATACATACATACACACACTCTTGCTTAATACATCAGTTTCACCCCCTTTCCACATCTCTCATGCTTGTGCACAACAGCAACAGCTGATTAAAGACACTAGTTATGAGAAGCATGAGTAGGGTGAATCACCTTCTTAGCTGTATGTAAGAGTTAGCTTCTGGTGTCATTATTCTGAATGTAGATCTACAAACCAGGGCAGCTCACAGAATGAAAGTGCCCTCTCTATTCAGAGTAGAGAAAAAACAAAAGATCATTCTTACATTGAGACAGTTGGTTAACGTTTTCCACGGACACACGGATATCAGCTCCCACCAGCGCTTGAATTCTATCCACCAAATCTTTCAGCGCCTCAGCTGGTGAGGAGGTGTCCCAGATGATGGCCACACGCTGGCCGGGTACAATTCCATATTCCCCCATTTCTACAGCAGCACCAAGCCTGGCAGGGACAGATAGGAGAAGGGGTGGTGAGGGAGAGATGGACAAGAATGAGACAGAAAGTGATTAAGGGACTGGAGTTCCTCTTAAATGAAGAAAGGCTGAGAGAGCTGGGGCTGCTTAGGAYGGAGGAGGCTCTCGGGGAACCTTATCAATGTGTATAGATCTCTGATGGGAGGATGTCAAGAGGATGGGACCAGACTCTTCTCAGTGGTGTCCAGTGACAGGAACGAGAAGCAATAGGCACAAAACAAAACACAGGAAATTCCAATTGAGCACAAGAAAACGCTTTTACTGTGGGAGTAGTTGCCTAGAGAGGCTGTGGAGTCTCCATCCTTGRAGATGCTCAAAACCAACTGGATGCAGTCCTGGGTAACCTGCTCTAGAGGAACCCTGCTTGAGCAGGTGTTTGGACCAGATGATCTCCAGAGGTTCCTCCCAGTGCCAGCTATTCTGTGATTCTTTGAAGAAGGCTAGGTGCCAAGAACACCAGAAGAGCTTGGCAGTGGGAGYGTGACTTAATCCACAGAGTATTGCCTTCTTGTAATAAATGGGATTATTTTCAGGAGACAGACAGCACAGAGTTTCCACAAGCTGGGTGTTAATGCAGCATTAAAATGTGTCTACATTTAAGAGCATAATTCAGTTGCTCTGCAGTTAGAAGGCCTGCTTCTCAGGGACACTGCAAGCCTTGCTTAAAACAAAAAACAAATAAACAAAAGAACACACCCTTACCTACTTTTCTTAAAGATTTAAATAAAGATTTACACAGGATTTCTAGAATTCCAGACTAGSGATAATTATTTGACGTTAAGCACTAGCTTGCCTCTTCTGCTCCAAACATGACTCAGTGGGTGTACATTTTCACTGCCCGTGAGAAACAGTGAAATGTGACAGGCTTGAGAAAAACCGTCTCTGCACCAGTATTTTAATAAATACCGTATTTCTGATGGAGTGCAAAGAAAATCTGCATTACAAAGGTATCATTTATATAGCTTAACATAAAGGTACCTGCACTTACAGATGCACAGACTACCAAAATAAAAGCCACCTGTGCTGATTACTGAACAGGTTACMTAGCCTCTTATTTCACTCATCCAGTCCAATCTACTTCCTCTGTAATTTAACACAACCACGGGGAACAGAGAGCACTGGAGAGAATACTAGTTGCACATTGTTTCTTCCAATTTGATGTGAGCTACATGCTTGCTTTGGAAGAGCCTGTTATATGTAAGCTCTTTTGGGCATCCAAAATCATTGGGCATCCTGGCTATCTACTGGAATCACTGTGCATCCTGGAGTTCCAGAGTTGGGTCTTCCCCTTGCAATATCAAGTCGCAAGCTTTCAAAGTAGCCTCACAAACAAAATATCTCAGTAGGTCCCAAACAAAATGTCACAACAACCACTTTTAGTCAGAGCCCAAACTGCATAAACAATACCAGTCTGCATCAACCCCTGGAAATATAATCAGAAGTCAGGAAGCTWCCAGAGACCTCAAAGACATGATTATAGTTTGCCCGCAGTTAGTTTAATGGCTAGGAATGACTGTAGGACACACAGAATAAATTCTTGATAGGGCCATGGGTGAATATTTTTCATTTAAAATGCAAGGTTCTGTGTGCAAGCCTACAATCTCTTTGTTCTTTCAAGTATCTCCAGCTTTATAATACAACAACCTGGCTTGCTTAACCATCACAAAGCTTGACTTTGTCACCATGAATAAGGTGAGCACGAACTTTCTTCCACCATGAGCAAGGAGGATTCTTGCCAGCTACGATTAAGTTTCTTGGAGCCACATTAGGGAGGCTGTCCCAGGACTGGATACACGGTATGCTGGGGGGGGGTGGAGGGAGGGAAGTCCTTATCTTAATTTCACATAYGTTTAACAGCCCTTGAAGCTCAGGACAGATACTCCCCAAAACAGGGTGAGGAAAGAGTTTTAAACAATATTGGAGGTTTCCAGCTTTGACAGTTTAACAAATCTTCTGTTCTCAAAGATACCCTGTGTAGCCCATCAAAACTGCAAACCAAGAAGGTTCTAGTGACCAAAGGCTCRGTTCAGCGCAGCAGGCAACAACCAAACTGGACCTTCAGTTGCTGAATATTTTAAATACAGTCCCTCACGCAGAAAGGGAACACTAAACCTTTAAGTCAAGGAGGCAGAAACAGTTTGTAGGGACTTGGAATTAGCTACAYGAAGAAATGTCACTGCAGAGCTGAAAAGCAAGCATTTGAATAAATGGTAATAAAACCCAATTTCTCAAGGAAAACTGGAAATATTCCAGTTCATTTTGAGAAAGGAGGAGACACAGTTAGTAGATAAGTGACCGGGTTTTCACTTCTTGCTAGTCTGACAAGCAGTTAAAGCACCTGGGAGCTGCACAATGACGTGAGCAACATTATCCAGGTTATTTCTTTGACTTGCACCACAGCAGCTACACGGTCAGGACAAGCCTTGGAGCCTCTCATTCCCAAGGGCTTCYCTCCAAGCCCAGCTCTCTCACCCGTCGCTTCAGACAAAGGCCTAAAGTCTTTGATCTCAGGCCACTTGACCTTCCCAACATRACGCTTTGGGTAGATTAAAGCTTCAGGGAGGCTGCTGGGAGGGGCAAGGAGCTCTCCTTTGAGGCTCTCACTATCTCTTTGAAGGTATAACCAGCCGTGTTCCTCAGCAAGGAGCTCGAGCAGATTTTAACCGCCTTAAGAGCGGTCACGTCGGCGCTTCGGGGGGGCCCGACGCGCCCGGCAGCACCGCGCCGCTCCTTCCGCCAAGGACACGAGGCCTCCGCAACCGCAGAAGGGAGGCGGCGGGTAGAGACGGGAGCGCTCCGGCCCGGGGAAAGCGGCTCGCCTGTCGGGGCGGCGGCGGAGGGGCCGGCGGGGCTCGACCGGGGAGGAAGGGGCCCCGCACACGCACCCACCCCCACCCCCCGGCGGCGGGACCGACGGAGGGGCCGCGCCGCAGCCCGTCGCGCGGGGGGGAGGAAACGCAGGGGTTTGCCGGAGGGCGCCGCTGCGGAGGGGCCCCGGCCCCGGCCCCGGCCCCGGCCCCGGCCCCGCTCACCTCACCTCAGCGCCGCGCTCGGCTCCGTCTGACGGCGTCACCCCGCCGGGCCCGCCCTGCGTAACGTCATCGCCTCCTGCCCGGTTCCAAGATGGCGGCGGCGGCGGCAGCGAGCAGCCTGCGGCGCGCGGGC
>NW_028186559.1:13233-22162 GCF_003343005.1 Rhea americana
CGGGCCGGGCCGGGCCGCGGCCTCGGCGCAGCTCGACGCCGAAGCGGGCGGTTGGCGGCGCGGCGCGGGGGGTGCAGGCCTCGGGGTCAGGGCTCCGGCAGACCCTCCAGTAGCTAGGGAGCTTGGAGAGAGGTGACCTTGCTGGTGAAGGTCTCTTCAGGAAAAAGAAGCGGTCGGCTGAAGGGTATTACAGAGGCCTGCTCTGAAAACCCGCTGGCTGTTCGGGCCGAGATATGAAGAAACTCAGTTTGGCTGCTCAGCAGGTCGGCGGCCTGCTGAACCTTTCGACACCCTGAGTAAAACTGCCCCGTACGGTACACACACGGCTTTCCCCGGAGAGTGAGCTGGCAGGATCTCCCACCCGCGCTGTGCGCTGTTCTTTCTGAGCCGAGCACGGTTCGGTGGAAATGTTAAAACTCGCTTATGGGACAAAATAAAAAAGCGTAAGAGCCTTTCTGGCGTTTGCAAGCTGGCACTGTTAAAAAGGAGTTGTACTTGCTGCACGCTCAGTCTAGCAAAAATTGACCTCCTCTTTTAATCRAGAGAAGTTGGACTGGTGTCTGTCAGAAAAGTCACTGCTCTGCATGTAAATGTTACGTGACAATTTAGCCAGCTTTCCTTCTCAGCTGCATGCGAGTTTCRTGCTGTCCAAGTCTAGTTCCCACGCTACCACTTCCAAAGCGAGCTGTGCACGTTCTTTCAGCCGTGTTCCGCTTGACGTGGCTCTCAGAATAGCCAGCAAAGGAATTCAGTAAAACAGCTGTCCAGCTTATTCGTTCCTTTTCTTTTTTTTTCATCGCTGTGTGACRTTTACCAGAAAACTGAAGTAAGAGACTGGTTTCCTTTGAGTTTGCAAAGGAAATTGGGTTRTGTGCCTTTTAAGAGCAGGTCATGTCTGTCCCCTTAAAATATATGCAACCCAACCTTATTGAAAAACAAAACTTCAAAGCAGCTAAATTTAAAATTCTCATAGAATAGCCATAATTGAAGGTCTTTGAGTCATCTTAGAAATAAATGCAGTGATCACCATGTCGTATCTGTTAAGTTTGCTATCTCTCCTGAGTATTACTCACCCCTTGTCCCAGGCTCAGGAGTCGACACTTCCAACACATCTGATTCACTGTGGACCAAAAAGGAGAGAAGGCGTGCTGGGCCGCACTCTGATGAACGTTTGTTTGTGTGGTCACCAGCTCAAGATTGTGAAGCTCCTTTCTGTGGAATCGGTGCTGTCTGCAGGAGTCTTTTTCTCACAAAAACATGTTCTCTTTATTTTTATCAAGTAAATGTAATCCTCAGCTGAGAGGAGTTTTTTTCTTAAGTAGAAAAATACTGTCTCCCTGCAGAATTTTGGGGGTCTTTCAGCGGTATTTGCCACAGCTCTCCTCTTCACCTTACGTTCCCATGCTTTTCTCTYGTTTGAAGGAGATGTCTGACTCTCTTGGTTTCCATTTCAGTGCTCAGGTGCCAGCTCTACCCACCCCAGCGTGCCTTCCACGCCTCAGCTGTGCTGAGGAGAGTCTCAGATGAGCACAAGAAGGAGTCATCAGCATCTTCCTCTCAGCAGCAGTTTGATTCCCATCCTACAGATCACCAGCCTGAACAGGAACCTCAGGGCCCTCGCCCCAGGTAACTTACCTAGCTATTTCTAAYGCTGTCCTGTCAGCGGTGGGATTGGAAGGCCTTGCTATGCTGAAACTCGTGTCTGCTGAAAGACAGCGAGATCCAGAGTGTCAGACTGCAGCAGCTGGTGATCTGATTTGCTCTGACAGTGCAAATTCCACTTGCAGAATTCARTCACACAGTCAAGATGGGACTTGCTTTCAAGAAAGAACCTCTGCAGTCTGCAAAGYGCAATACTTCACTTCTGGATTTTTTTTGTAAATTTACAGTTAGGTTGTTCATACATGCATAAATTTAAAGGCCCTTTTGSGGCCTTATTTGGCTTATAGTTAGCGTAAGGATTTTTTGTTTGTTTGTTTGTTCTAAAGGAAGTTAATAGCTGAGCCTGGTCATTCTCCAGATAACCATCTTGATTGAGACGTCCCTTATTTCTCTCTTTTCCCCTTATGACAAAGGTCAATCAAGAGTCCTTTTTCCAGAATGGTAAGGATTTTAGAGGGAGAGGTGAGGTTTTGTACTAAATGAGCAGATCCTGAAGTGTGTCTTCACGCAGCGGTGGCAGTGAATGAACAGTAGAGTCCAGGTTGCTGATGTTTGATGGTGACATTCCCCTCACTGTAACAATACCTTCTCATAGTTACACTGGCCAGGGCGGCCAGGAGTCTGAGGAC
This sequence comes from Rhea americana, assembly GCF_003343005.1. Lineage (NCBI taxonomy): Eukaryota > Metazoa > Chordata > Aves > Rheiformes > Rheidae > Rhea > Rhea americana. The sequence continues at coordinate 15,525 of NW_028186559.1, forward strand.
TATGAGAGCGAGGAGCAGCTGCAGCATCGAATCCTCACAGCAGCGCTGGAGTTTGTGCCTGAACATGGCTGGACTGCAGAAGCTATTGCAGAGGGAGCCAAGGTATGTGGGGAGAGAAGCAAAGAACCAGTTGAGAACTGGATGGAGCTGAAGTTCAAAGACAGCCAGGCCTGCATGCTTCCCCCACATACTCTTGGGCAATGCACTCTAGCCAGGGTGGTTATAGCAGCAAATGGTACTGGGCAGAAACAATCCCAGCTGCWACAAGATAACACTGTCAAAGTTAAACGTTGTGGTAAACTAGTAGTAGTGATCCTAAAGAGAGGAACATACGTACAAGACGAGKTTTTTAATGCTGTATTGTTCTGTTTAAATTTACATAACGTCATATACAAAACAAATACAAAGTATTTCCTAGCTGGATCCTGCTTAGTAATGTATGATCTGGTCTATCCTTATCCCTTCTTCCCTGCAGACCCTGGGTCTCTCTGTTGCTGCAGCAGGGATGTTTCAAAATGATGGCAGTGAACTGATCCTGCACTTCGTGTCTCAGTGCAACACCAAGCTCTCCGACCTGCTGGAGCAGGAACAAAAACTAGTGCAGCTGGGTGAAACCGAGTAAGTATCGGGTATGAAAAGACACCTTCCTTGGCACACAGGTATTCAGGATTGGATAGACAGAGGGGTTATCCAGTAGACAGATAAACCTACCTTCTTTGACACATTTGGACTAGAGGCTGGAAGGATACAAAACAGCTTGTGTCTCTAATGCTGAAGCAGAACAGAAGATGATTTTTTTTTCAAGTTCAGAATTGAGTTTAACTTAGATGTTCGTCATATTTTTATTTTTTCCTCTTCCAGAAAGAAGACTATGGATCAATTCCTGAGAGAYGCTCTTGAAGCCAGACTAAGGATGTTGATTCCGTATATTGAGAAGTGGCCGCAGGTATAAAATGAATATAAGGATTGTCTGTCTTGTATGTATTTTAAACATCCTGTGGCCTTTAACATAGTCTCTCCACCAGACTAGTTCAAGGCTATAAATGAAATCCTCAGTAGACATTTCAAACGATTTGCAGCTTTCAAGAGGAGAGCACCCTTGGAAACAGGCAATTGAAGGTGTCTTTAGAACAACGCTATTTCTTGCAGTTCCAGAAAGGCAAACCTCTCCATTGTTCGCTCCACCCATCTTGGATCCCCAGGGGATAATCTGTCTCTCCACTTAGTTGTACTAGTTGTACTTGAAGCATCATTGCAAGTTAGGCTCCTTGCAGCACTGTTGCAGCTGCACTGGTATCACCTGAAACTTGGAAATGCAGAACTACAAGAAACTGCCCTGCTTAGCATGTGAATGAGAAACTTTTGACAATCTGAGGAGAGTAGCTCTATAAACTGAGAGGGGTTTTGCTCCAAATTCAGATTTAATTCTCAAGTCATTCTTCCCAGAGTCAGAAGGGATTTGTGCCTCAGTAAGAAATAAAGAATTTCCATTTGAGCAAAGATATTGCTACAGAGTTAACTTTTGTTGGCCAGTTTAATCATTGCTGGTCTCCAGAAGGCTGAATCCAGCGCTCCCTGGGGAGAGAGAAGATAGGATTTACACCTTTGTTAGCATAACTTGTCTTGTCAAGGATACGGTTGGTTTGTGACTTTTCCTGACATATATGTTATTACGTTCTTAAAAGGCTACAAGATCTCAGCAGGGCTATCATGGCTGTATCTATTCTACCATTGGTAGCTGGGTTTGAGTTCGAAGTCAGAGAACCAAGTGATTTGACTCCCTGCGTGTAGGGACACAGCGCAAGTGCGAGTCACCTCAGCCTGTGCTGAGTTTCCRTGTCTGAGGCGGCAGCTCAGGAGATCTAGCACACTGGCATCAAAAATGAGCAGAGAGCTTGGGCTCCAATACATACTGAGTTGTGAGCTCAGCTGCCACACTGTACATTCCTCACAAATCTCGCTTCTTGGAAAGACCGGTGCCAGCTGAATGGAGCTTGGAGGACTTGCCGTGGGAGAAGGAGGCAAGTCAGTCACAATAGGGAAAAGATACCAGAGCAAAGAAACGTTGATTTGTTTGATGCTGTGTCTTTCTCTCTTTGACTCTTCCATTTATCTGTGTATGTTCTTCTCAGGCTCTGAGCATCCTGCTGCTCCCACATAACATCCCTTCTAGCCTCAACCTCCTCACCAGCATGATTGATGATATATGGCACTACGCTGGAGACCAGTCAACAGATGTAAGTCTTTCTGCTAGGCTGGTTAGAGCTCTGCACTTCAGCAAAATGAAGGATTGAAATAGGCATTGACCTGTGTCTTTCTCGAAACAATCCATTTGTTGAATGGGGAAGACATTTTTCTGAAGCACCTAAGGGGCTTCAGAAGCTATATTCTAATTTCCAAGAAGACTTAGGAGCCCTTGGGACTCACTTTTTAGGCAAATTAAAAGCACCTACTTTCCTAGACTTATTTGTAAGCACTTTTTTCTTTAGAACCCAGACAAAATTGCTGAGATTTTGAATTAGTGACTAAAAAGTTGATCCACTATTCTATTAGCAAGAGAGGTATCTCTGTTGAAGCAGCTGTCTGTTCTTCCAACAATAGCATTTACTGATTTTACTTGAAAAGCTTTAAAGAATCTACCTAAAAATACCAGTASCTTATTAAAGCTTTCATCTTTCTGGCAGGAAATAAAAGAAAATTATAACCTTAATTAAAGCAATTAATAAATTGTTTTAATTCATGTAGATTTAGGGAGAGATGAGAAAACCTAAATGAACTATTTTAACAAAGTACTTTAATAAACTTCTTTTATGTGAGTATAAAAGAGAAGCCACTGCAGTGAAAAATAAATAAGATGATGGAAGAATTAAAGGAAAAAGCCAGAAAAGAACTGAAAGGTTGTGATTGCATCAGGAACTGCAAGTCCCTTATGGATTATGAAAGTCACAGTGACACATCAGAGTCAGTGCCTGTGCTGAGCTGTTCCTGAAGTCTCYTCACTGACTCAGGCAGCAGAAGAGGTTCTTATGCTTTTTAAAAAAATCTTTTATTTGCACCTTCTGGTTGATATGCAGAAGTTTTCTTGGTGGGCTGCAATACTGATCACACTCCCTCTTTTCCCAGTAAAGGGGTTTAATGTCATTTGCAGTAGAGCCCTCTTCAGAAAGCCAGGAGCTATGCAGTGTATATACCCTTGCCTTGGGGACCCCCTTCACATGCTTTTCAGAATTAGCACAAAGAATTCAGTTTCCGTCTCTCTGGGAGAGAACAGCTGCAAATGGCAACATGAGGGATCAAAGCTTGCAGGTTGTGGTGCAAACAGCATAGCTTTCAAGCAGACAGTTATTTTCAAAATCTAGACTGGTGTTTTTATTTCTCTGTTGTTTTTTAATCGTGAATGGAACAGCCAGTATTTTTAAAAGTACATGAATTGTGTAACCAACATAATAGCAGCAAATGAAGTTCAAAACCCATTTTGGTAAAAATACATAATTTTGTCTGCTAATGATTCAAATGTAGCTGAAAAAACTGAAGAGAGTTTCTGAGTTTTTTGTGCATCTTTGCATTGGTATAACCTATTGTTATAACGCATCTTACAGKATTGCTGCCAGCAGTATACTGATGCATTTAGAGGCTCAGCAGGCTGTACTGGTATTTCAATGATAGGATTTGGGAAAGGCGAATCCCTGTGGTCTCTTGTTCATTTCTGTCATCTATTTGTTCCCTTCCTATGTGCTTGTACCTGGTGCAAASTACAGCTGAAGTTCAGTATTTAATAATTTTTTTTTCTTCCAGATTAGATCTAGAATTGTAGCTTTGTATTTCCTGATAACAATCTTTAGGGCARGATGAACTCTTGTTCAATGCAGCTGGCCAGCTGGGCAAGGGAGAATTCCTTTCTGTATGCTGCAGGTGCCTGCTTGTAATCAGAAGCAGGTAGTGGTGACTGTCACTATTTTGTTCAGCAGTTTTATAGAAGTACTTGTGACCTCAGTCTGGTGCCACAGGAGCAGCTGTGCTCTCGTGTGTGACTGTTGGATGGTGGCCTACTGCATCATAGAGACAAGTTATACAGGAATGAATGTGCAGTTCTAGAGCTCTGTTTGCTAAGCAGTTTCTTTCACCTGGGGCTGCCCAGTTGCTAATGATGGAGAGATGCTATCTTTTTTAACTTGTTCTCTGGTCTGCTTTCGTGGTCTGCATCCTTACAAGATTCAGGTCAATTTTCTCTCTCTCAATTCACACCCTTGCAGTTTAACTGGTACACTCGTCGGGCYGTGCTCACTGGCATCTACAACACCACAGAACTGGTGATGATGCAGGACTCATCCCCTGACTTTGAAGACACTTGGCGCTTCCTGGAGAACAGGATAGCTGATGCCATGAACATGGGCAACACAGCTAAGCAGGTAATGTTATTGGCAAGCTCTATATGKAGTGTTCCTCTCTGCCATAATATATGTGCAGACAGACCTGGCTTTTCGATCTTGCAGGCCACATGCCTGCTTAGAAATTGCCTTGTACTTACTTATTTGCAGGCAATTGCATAAATGCTATCAGTTCAGCACTGAGAAATGCTTATGTATGTTCTAATAAAAAGACATACAGGCACCTGTCTCTATCATACTGGCCCATTTAACTAGGAGACCTATATTCCCATGAAATCTCTTCTTCTTTTTTTTTTTTTTTTTTTTTTTTTTTTATTAATCTCCAGTACTTGGCTTTTATCAGCACTTTTCTGTAGCAAACATATGTTTGTTACATCTCTGTATTTGGTGTAATGGCAGAAGGAAGCTAGAGGTCATGTTCCCCTCATATCTCCTAGGTACAGTCAACTGGAGAAGCTCTTGTCCAGGGACTGATGGGAGCTGCAGTTACTGTAAGTAATACTGAAACTAGCAAGGCTTTAAGGGCAGAATTGTTTCTGTTCCCTTCCGTGCTTAATGTCAGCATGTTTTTCCTCCCAAATCTAGAGGACAGCAAGAAAGAGATTTCTCTTTCATAACTTAACTGTTTGTAAGGATGACCTTCTGTGTAGCTGGGAGTCAGTTTACTATTCTGTAGTGAAAGCACTTGTGATACAGTGCAAAAATAAAGCTGCAGCTGCAGGATGAGTGATCAGGATGAGAGACAGGAGAACAGAATAAAGATATAAAACTGTTCTCCATCTCTTGTAACACAGTCTCTTCCTCTGCCAGTCTGTGCATTGGAGATCTTGACAGGGGGTCTGTGTGCCCATGGATACACAAGAGGTGACCCTTTTCACCAGCCCACACCAGGATTACTTCCTCAATCTGCATTCTGCAAAAAGACTGCTTGGGCTGGCACAGCTTGCCTGACATGCAAATGGAAGCTCCTGTCCCCTCTGGGGAGCTCGTTGTCCACATTAGGGTGCCTGCCAAATTGTTTTGGGCCAAATTGCTACCTGGCAGACAATCAYGATCATGACCTGTCTCTAGAAGTTGCTTTCATGGTTTCACTTGATTGCAATATCCTTCTAAGAATTCATTCAGTTCTTGGTAGCATCCCAGGCTACTCTGTTCCCATATAAAGATAGCTGCTATATTTTGGTGAAGTAATCCCTTGTGTACTTAAAAATGATCTTTTAAAGCGCTTCAGGGCCCATTGGGATGGTTTATTTGGACACCTCCCATTGTGTATAGTAGCAAAGTTACTTCCTTGTTGCCAGAAGTACATTTCCTTTGTGCTTACAAGAAAGATCCTGAAACATAAATAAGAAATTACTTCTACTCTATGACGCAGTTCTCAAGGATCTCTCCCACCTGCTTCCACCTGCAGCTATGGTGAAATCATTTCACATTCTTAGTGTTTCTCAGCTTCTCTCTGCATTCATACCCATAGTGTTTCTTCTGACACTTGCCAAAAGCACTGTAGGATCCTCTACTAAGGAAATTCAAATGCAACTTGTTATTGTTAGTATTCATCATATGCCAATAATGTGCTCCACTACAAACTGCATCTGTGCAGTTTATGACCCATTATTGGATATTTAGTCTTACCTGTGCAGCAAATAGTTCCACCACTCATGTAAACGAGAGTGTCTTTACAAAAAGTGCGTTCTTCCAAAGGGAAATGAGTAGCAGCCAGCTGGTTATTGCAGAAGTATCAGAGTGTTAACACTGAGAAGGAACCAGTATGGGTCTGCCAAGTCCAAAGCTGCAACCACTGGGCAGCTGTACTGAGCTCTCCGAGTTCATTCACAACAGATAAACAAGCTTAGGGTTAGTAGGCTTAAATTCAGCCTGCGTGGGTATACACAGTCGCGCAAATCAAAACAAGCTGACGCCCAGTAACCAAAAGGGCTTTCACAGCTCGCSGGGATCGTGCAGCCGCTCCCCTGAGCGGATCTAGAGCAGTGTGTCTCCAACYGTTTTTCATTAACCCTCTGCTTCTGAGCATAAATCACACCTTTCATCGTCACCTCCCAACTCTGGAACTCCCAAGCACCCCTTAACGTCTGCTTCGGCCTCGGTAACGCTCAGCCTTTTAATTGCCTTCCGCTTCTCCACGTATCCCACAGATAAAGAACCTGACGGGGCTGAACCAGCGCCGGTGAGGAGGGAGCGGCGTGTGCGCGCCTGGGCCGCGCCCGCGGGCCCGGCGGGAGCGCGCGGGGC
>NW_028186559.1:23027-35888 GCF_003343005.1 Rhea americana
GCTCGCCCGTGTGGGCCCGCCGCCGCCGCGGGGCGGCTCTGTCGGCAGGCTCGGTTCGGAGCTGGCGCTCGGTGTCTGAACGCTGTCCGTGCTCTCTCCCCGTCAGCGTGGCGAATTCTATTCGAAGAGTGTTCATAGCGGAAGTTCCCATTATAGGTATTTGCCTTTACTTATGATTTTGCCTCGTTGTGGCCGCGTTGTGGCCGCGGTCTGATACGCTGCTGCTGCAGTCGCCGTGTTGCCGCTTCCCATCTGTTTTATCCTCCAAGCACCTTGCTTAGAGGCCACCTGATGCGTAGCTAGTCCTCACGGCTGAAATCCGTAGAGCGAGTGCTGTTGCAGCCTCCCCGGAGCCTCTGTAATGTTTTGCGCTTTATAAATGCTCTCGTACCTTCTCCACACGGCCCTTTCTCGGTTTGTCTCTGTTCTCTTTACAGCCATCGACTGGGTCCAGATAGAYGCCAACTCCTCTGTGCTCCATGATGAGTTCATTGCACACAGACTGGGTGAGTCCCGGGCRACTTAGAGGAGGCCAGCGCAGGGGGAAAAAAATACGTACAGTAAGGAACTGGACACGGGCAAAATCTGTCTCTACACTACTAATRTCAGTCATGGGACTGCTCTTCCTCTGCTAGTCTTGGTAGGAGGGTCAGTGCTTCCACAGTCTCACTCAGATGAGTCTCTATAACTGCTTTTCCTTCCTCAGGCCTGATCCCACTCACCAGCGATGACATTGTGGATAAGATGCAGTATTCCAGAGTGAGTAGAGTAAAATGTCTTTGGTGCTTTCTGAGTTCAGGGCAGAGGAGTTTATCTAATTTGAACTGTTACTGATTCTGGCTAGGAGAGCTTTGAGATCAAGGCTTTGACCTGTGTCTGTCTTAGGACTGCACGTGTGACGAGTTTTGTCCGGARTGTTCTGTGGAGTTTACCCTCGATGTCCGGTGCAACGAAGACCAGACTCGTCATGTCACATCCCGCGATCTCATCTCCAACAACCCCCGCGTTATACCGGTCAGTGTCACAGTCTCTCTGCCTGTCAGCAGGTCCCCTCTCTACATTTCTGTGGGGGCTGGAGTGGTTCATACATGGGATATGGACCAAATAAGGCCTTTGAGAATATTTCATATTGCCTAAAGAGCCACTAAAGTAGTGAAAGTAAGAAGCAGGAATATCTGAGGAAAGAACAGTGTCTACAAATGCCCTCCTCTTCTCTGCTGTGTTCTCCTTCATTGGCTGTCTGATGGCATTTCTTCTGCAGGCAGTATGGTCTTGTTAAGACCTTATCTTTCCTCTCAAACTCATGGGAGGCTTTAATGTAGCTTATCCATCTTAACCTTACACACTCAGAACTTGTGCACTTGTGTCCTGCTGAAAGGATGCAAAGGAACTTAATGGAGAGTGTTTTAAAATGCTRTCGGCTGGAGGAGCCCTGTTCTGAGGCTGCATCCAGAGCTCTCAACAGCCTGGGGGCTGCTTTTGGTAGTGGCTACCTGGTTATAGCCTACTTCAGCCTTCTGTCTCTTCTTTGCTTCAGTYGTGCTGCTGTGAGCAGTGCGCGTCACCTTCCAGCAGTCTGTGAGTGGCTGGACTGTGTCACACAACCAAGCAGCTGGGCTGGGCCTAGGCAGCAGCTTGGGAGGCCAGCAGGCTGACTGAAGTGTGCTATCGATGGCATAGCTGCAACTGTCTGAATTGTCTTGATTTCCATTAAATAGGGTGGACTGGATTTGTGGCTRAGAATAAATCACTGCAGGCTGGCTCTCTTGCAGCCTCTAATTTTTGTAGGGAGCTGCCRTTTGACTTGGGGGGAAAAAAAGTGATCTCACCATTAATGCATCTGCTTTCCTTCTCTTAYGCAGGTGACATCTCGGAGCAGAGACAACGACCCCAATGACTACGTGGAACAGGATGGTAAGTATCACACTGGGAATAAACCTTGCAGAAGGGAATGGATTTTCTTTTCAGGCTTTTCAAACTCTTCCTTCATTTACTAATCAGGTAACCCTAAGGCAGCTGTAAACCTGGAACTGACATGTAAAGTGAGTAGCTGAGAGACGCCAGCATCAACAGGGTTAGCATTTGGTCCAGGACTCGGACTTAACACCACTTACATGTTATTCCCAGGGCTAATGTTTTGTATCAAAGATGTTTTCTCTCTCCTTTTTGAGAGCTCAGGCAAAGATGCAGAGTACTGTGCTGTCTGCTATGGCTTTAGGGTCTGAGCTGTGCCTACGGACAGGTGTGCAACCCCTCTTTTTACTTAGCAGGAAGTTTCCTAGTTACACTAGATAAACCCATTCAAAAGTCCAAGCAAGCACCGGCTTCTGGTGACATCTCTCTGGGCACTAATAATTACTGCCTTTGCCCTCATGTGATCCTACACACTCGTTTATCCTCTGCGGCCTTCTCAAACTCATTTGTGCTTTTCCTTAGATATCCTCATTGTGAAGCTGCGGAAGGGCCAGGAGCTCAGATTGCGAGCCTATGCCAAGAAGGGCTTTGGCAAGGAGCACGCCAAGTGGAACCCCACGGCTGGCGTAGCCTTTGAGTACGACCCGGACAACGCGTTGAGGCACACRGTGTACCCGAAGCCGGAGGAGTGGTATGTGCTTGACCCTATGGGGCCAGACTGGCCTGGTTTGGGGTGAGATATGTGGTCCTRAGGTGAATCCTGGGGTATCAAGTAAAACAACAGCTGTAGTAATGGCTCAGAACTTAAACCTGACGTTTAGGCTCCTAAACCCRAGCAGGTTTCTGCAGTGGCTGTATTTTTTTTTTCATTGCTGTTAGTCCTCTGTGGTAAGTGTGGGTCAGTCTGGAGAGACTTGAAAAGGTTTTCCAGAAGGCACTTACACTTGAGCTCCAGGGATAATTTTGGTCAGTAAATGATCCTGAGCATCCCTTTGCACAGACATCCCCTGTCCCCTCTGCTCCTATATTATGCTACCGAAGCCAGTTACTTTGTTGTAGCCGCGCACAAGGTGGACTGATTTGTGGCCTTCCTTTGTCTCTCCTCGTGCAGTGTCCTTGAAACAGTTACCGCCATTTTATCTCGCTCCCTTTCACATTCTTTCCTGCCACTCCTTCAAGTTTTTCCTTCCCTGCAGAAGTTGTATGCAGTAGAAAGTAAGATTTGAGGAAGGAAAAGAACTCCTCTAGACAGAGGAGGATGCTATGAGAGTRGAGAGAGGAAGGTTAGGTTGCAGGATTAATTTTGAAGCCCTGCCTGGTTGAGGAAGGCCCAGTGTGTGGCTCTAATTTCACCCACAGACCTCCTCACTCGTGGAGCTCATGCTGGGAGTTCCCCTTTGACCCTCTCCTCTGCCTAGCCCCTACCAGAGTGCCTTATCACTCTGCTTCAGTTGTGTGCTGAGTCTCAGCCRAAGGTAGCCTGGTTTTGCTTTCGGGAAGCTGCTACCCTGCTTTGGCCAGGGTGAGGAGTTCAACTAGCAGAATTTTTCCACCAGTAGACATCTGAGCTGCACCTAATAGTCATCCTGTCATGGACTGTGCTGGAGCCAGCAGCAGAGAGAGAAACCAGGTACTTTAGGCAGAGCAAAATGAGAGCAGAAACTAGAGAAGGAAGGGGATATACTGCTGTAGCAGCAGGGCAGTAGAGACAGCCTGAGCTCAAGGTCAGCAAGACTTTGGTATAGGAGCAGGATTTGGTGCAAGGACCGTGGGAGCGAGGGCTGAGCAAGCAGGAACAAAGCCTTGAGCGCAGCTGCAGCTGGACAGAAGGCTGAGCAGCAGAAGGGGCTCAGCAGGCTTTCCTCCTACATCAGGCATATTGCTGTCAGGCCCCGCGTTGCCAAGGTTGACTCTGCAAATGGCTGCAAGCAGTGGCAGACAGGTAGTGGGCTATAGTCCATCCATGGTTATCTGCTTTGGTCCCAGGTCCTTGGACCCACTACAGAGCATGGCGTTATGTTGCCCCTTGCTTAAGTCAGCTATCAGTAAATGATCTTCCTGGAGGAGTAAATGGCCTAGAGTTCACACCTCAACCAAACTGCTGGGGTTTTCTGCTGCCGCAGAGATGTTGTGCCAGGTTTGTGCTCTGGAGATCTGAGAAACCTTTGTCATAGAGGGCAGAGTTGCAGGTAAATCTGTAATATGGATAAAATGGGCAGGAATCTGCCTGCAGCAATTTCAGTCCTGTTTTATGGATGGAGGGAGAAAACCCCACTTGACTTTGATGAGTTCTGCAGGGCACGGTCACGAGTCTGGTTCAGTCTGTCTGGGTGAGAACAGGAGATGTCAGGCATTCAGTTCCCTCAGCAGTTCATTGGCTGATACTCTGGGATCTGCAGCAGTAACCAGGCTGACTCGTAGTGCAAGAAATTTGGAAATGGGAATGCATTTTCTTAGCATTAACGAGCTTCACAGGAAGCTGGACTTTGAGATGGCCAGCTACAGACTAGGCCATCAATGGCAAAACCCATGTAAAGGGCTGGTTGTGACMAGGTGGTGCAGAGCAGGAGGAGGCTGCTGCTCAGCAGATCTTCAGTTAGGATCCCATCACAAGAATTGATGGGCAGGTAATTCAGGACTCTTTGTCCGCAGGAGTTCTGGGAGAAGAACTCACTAATTTTGAAGTAGCTGAATGATTTGTGGCAGGCAAATTGCATCGAAACTTATTTGATTGTCTTGAGTCATACATGGGATGCTTGAGAAGCAAGAATGTCTCCTTGATCTGGATTTTCAAATCAGGGTTTAAAATAATTTTCAGTTTCATTTTGGTACTGAATAAGTCTCTGGTTTGATTGATTGTGATGCTAGATATTATTTTTTCTGACACTAATGGAGGTAGGTTTTGGAAATATTGCTTTGAGTCATGTAGACACATGCATGTAAGCTCAAGTATCAGGTTTACCTTCTTCTGGACACAGGATGTCACAGTGTGTGCTTTTGGAGCCTTCAGGGTTGCAGAGAACAGCCCCAACTGCATAGCTGAACACATATATGTCAGCGATGAGGAGCTTCCTGGTCTAGGTGGCCCAAGGCAGTTGTTAATGTGGATTATTTTGTTTCATGGTAGACTAGGCTGTGTCCTCACGAACCTGGAGTTTTATATAATAAGCTGGGTATCTGGAAACAATTTTTGAGGAGTCCTTCAGAAAACACAGGTAAAAGCTGGAGAACCCCAAAGAAATGATGATGGCCATTGGAGTTGTCTGTTCCTTGATGATATGTGTTTCTTTCTAATCTATCTTAATCTATCTGAAGACAATACAGAGACAAATCCCTCTGCTATCCAAGGATATTTATGTTTTTGGTTTGGTTTTACATAATAGCTGTTTTCTGGGGTATCTGAGCATCACAAACACAGCCAAAGTCCTGGAGACAACTAGGATACTTGTCATTATGAATGATCAGACTGGTCTGATGTATGACTGAAGAAATTGTTGGCAGAACACTGGAACACAGCTGGATGCTCAAAGCCAGCTGCCTTGGGGGTAGAACAGCAGGTTACTCTGTGCCTTGTTTTCTGTTATGGACGGTGTTGCAAGTAAGGTGAAGRTCCAGCTCCATTAACACTTTATTTCTCATTTCTCTTGGTAGTTTGTTACAGACAGAGGATTTTTTAGGGAAGTGCAGTTTGATTTAAGACAGTTGATAACAGGGTGCTAGGATCAGCCTCTCTTGACATCACTGGGACAGCTGGCAGGAGGCCTTGATGGTCGTGGGGTTTTCTGTGCTTGCTTCTCAGAYAATTCAAGGCTTTGGGGTTTTTTGTTTTTTGTTTTTTTTTAACAAGAGTTATGCACTTCCCAACAATCTCTTCTATATGATGACCTGTAAGCCAAGAGATGCAACAGGTAGAAAGATACAGCATGTTGACGCAGCCTAATTCTTTGATATTGCAGTGATTTTGGTAGTGATGTGTACAGGGGAGTGGAAGTGCRGGGCATGAGGAGTGCTGAGCTCACTAGTGCAGTTGATGTCTGAAGTACCAGCGAGCAAGCCCTAAAGCTCCAGGAGAAGGGTTTATTTCTGCTGGCCACAGGCTGGTCAGGGCCTTCCCATCTCAACTGTGCTGCAGAGACAGTGCTGGAGTCCTCCAGTGTTTTTTTGGCCCAGCAATCAGTAGCGGAGTCCGTTACTCCATAAACACGGAGTGCAGGCTTTATAAACACCATCTCTGCAGGCATCGTCATCCCTTCCCTGCAAGCGCGTTGTCAGACCCTACCAGTGCAGCTGCACAGAGCTGCAGTACTGCACGCAGAGCAGGCCTGACCTCTTTCTCCGGTGTTGCTGAGAGAGACTGGAAGGTGGCAGGTCCCACCAGGTGCAGGGGCAAGGAGTCGTTCCAGCTTTCAGAAATAAGTGCCGTGCTGTACCAACAGTGCGGCAAACGTCACTCTGAGACCTTCCAGGAGGGGAGGCATCCTCCAAACAGTGCCACTGAGTGCCTGGGTGCTCTGGGGCTAAACAGACCAGCGCGTGGGCTTTGTGCTAACCTTTCCTGCTACTTGATTTCAGGCCCAAGAGCGAATACTCCGAGATCGATGAGGAAGATGCTCAGGCTCCCTATGATCCTAATGGGAAGCCAGAAAGGTAGGAACCTAAATGTGATCCCGTTGCTGGAAAACCAGGTGATACTGCTGGGTACATCTCTTTGGCTTTTGTTGATGTGTGTCAGATACTCTGCACTGAAGTTTACCAACCCATGGAGCTGGTGTTCCTTGAAAAGCAGAGCAGGAGTTGGAGTTAACTGATGAAATGCCCCTGACTGGCAGGTTTTCCCCTCTGGGAAATACTAGACTCTTCTGAAATCATGTTAACAAGCAAGGCAGTGCAGTGCTGGGTGGAGTGTGAGGCTTGGGAAGGAGGTGGCCTGGGATGTCTGCGAAGATGTCACCAGCACCTGCGGTATTTATTCACCCATGCGGGTCTTTCACACCCTGATTGCTGATAGTACCCCCCACTCCCACGTTGTTTGCGTTGCCACAGTGCCTGCAGCCAGTGTTAGCTCCCCTGGCGCAGGGCTCTACACTGGCTTGCACGTTGCGGTGTCTGGATAGAGAAAAGCTCAGAAGGGCTCTTAGCTGGTGTCACAAGTGCTGGTGTGACCTCTGCATGGGTCTGCAGCTGTTGTAGAGGAGCAGTGCTGCCTGCTTGGGAGGTCAGTGATGCTGACCCCTACCCTCCTAAGAGTAGGGTGTGCTGGGCTGGGATGGCATTGCGGGTGCTCTCTGGTTTTGCAGCTCCTCGCAGAGCAGATGGTAACTTTTCCCCAACTTGTAACATCAGGTTTTACTACAATGTGGAATCCTGCGGTTCCCTTCGCCCGGAGACCATCGTTCTGTCTGCGCTGTCCGGCTTGAAGAAGAAACTGAGTGACCTCCAGACCCAGCTGAGCCACGAGATTCAGAGTGATGTCCTAACTATAAACTGAGGTGGCCCCGTGGCAGGAGACTCTCCAGGCACGAGTGATGCAGAAGAGTTCCTGCCTCTGCCTGGCAGCAGGCTGGGCAAAGCTGCACCTGCCTGGACTGAGGCTTTTACCTCCTCATCCCTGCCTCTGCCTTTCCTGACCTGGCTCTGCTGTTCGATGACACCTCTTCCCTTGCTTTCCTTCCCAAACTATGCCATCACAACATGTATAGTAAAGCAGGAAGAGAACTTATGGGTACTGTGAATGCCTTTGTTGGGATGGGGTTTTGTCCCTAAGTGATCCCAGTGTTTTAGCCCAGAGTTTTGGACTCCGGTCACGTGGCATTTGGAACAGGGAAGTGCATACCTTGGTTACACAACCCTATCTTATTTGCGTGTCCGTTCCTTACTGTGCTGAATAAAGCCTTACCCCCTGTGTTCAGTGAGCCCTGAAAGCACGTCCGGGGCTGCAGGAAGAGATGTCACATCATTTACATCTCTCCAATAGACATTAACTTAATGAGATCTGCTTTGGAGGGAGCGCTGCTCTCTGCTGCTGATTGCTGCTCTTGACATTATCTCCTAAGGAGACTGAAACCCCCTCCAGTATGTAGCCCTGTCATTTATGGATCCAGCACTATCTTTGAAGCATATGTTTGAAGCTGGGCTGGAAAGTGAGATGCTGCAGAAGGCAGTGCTGCAGGGGGGCCCAGATGGGCCAGGGAGGTTTAGCCGTACTTAAAGATTCCTTTGGAGCAGGCTCCATCCATGCATTATATAATCTTTACATTAGGAGCTGGGATGTCAGGGACTCTGTCATTACTAAACCTCGGCTGACAGCTTCAAATGTGCCTACGGCCCCCAAGGTACGAGGTGGCTTGTGCACTTGGCTGGAGCTTGGGGCACATACCAAGCCGTTGCCACTGTGGCAGCGGCTGAACGGCTCCCAAAGTTGCTGGGTCGCCCTTTCTCTTCCTCTCCTTCATCAGCTCCCAACAGGATTTAGGATGAGCTTCTCAGTAGCTTTTTTTTTCTTGGCTGCTGCTGGAAAGAACATGATCTAGCTGGAGGGGGAGGCGTGCATGCTGCTGCGCTCGTCCCAGCACGGCCAGGGCAAGGGAACAACAGGGTGTGGGGATGTGTCCCGTGCAAGGCTGCCAAAGCAGGGCCTCGCTCCCCCACGGCAGCCTGCTGAGCTCCTGGGTGCCATCCTGCCACGGAGACCTGCCTTGTCCCTTGTCCCTGGAGGGAGTGAGGTGAGAGGGGCTGTTCCTTGCTGCGGGGGGAAGGTGGCAGCCAGGAGACCAGGCAGCTCTGGGCGCAACCGAAGGGGTCTGCACGGCCGCTCCGGCCTCCGTGGTTCCGTCCGGCCTCCGTGGTTCCGTCCGGCCTCCGTGGCTCCCTCTTCCCTTGCCTCGAGACCGGCTCCAGCGCTCTGCCAGACAACTCAGGCGGTGATAACCTCGTCGGCGCAATCCTGGAAGAGCCTGGAGCTAGAGGGACTTGAAACGCCTTCTGCCGCCCTTGCGCGTCCCCGAGCTCCCCGGGCGGCGAGCCGTCGGCGTGCTGTTTCACCAAYGCGTGTCAACGAGGGGGACAACTCGCTACACCTTCTCCCCTCCCCAGCGCTTTCAAGGCTTCGCCTGAAACGTCCTTGCGGGGGCTGGAGGCAGAACAAAGCTCTCGGCCAAACACGCTGCCTCGTAGCGGTAGGGAACCTCCTCTCCCAATCAGCACTTTTTTTCTCCCGCTCTGGCGTGCGCTATTGTGGCTTGTACTTCCCGAGCGCATTTGGATGGAACAGACAGACAGGAAGGGTGGATAAGGATTGTTTATTCATAGAGCAATTCCTTTAAAAAAAATTTTTTTTTTAATCTTTTTTGGTAATAAATGTTAAATCCCATCTTTTCCAGACGAGGTGTGTAGCCGGGCCAAGCCAGCAGGTTCCACCTCTCCTCCCCGGGGGAGGACGCGYTACCAGGCAGTGCTGGGGTGCTCACGAACCCGTCCGCACCCAGCAGTAAGGCGAGGGGAGGGGGGTTGGGGGGAAGCAGCCCTTCTCTGGCCCAAAACTGCTCCAGCAGATCCCCAGTATCATCCACAAGCTACACAGATCCAAGACACAGTATTTACAGGCCACAGACCACAGGTTCCCACAGCACAACACTCCTTGTCCTAACAGGAAGGACCTGGAGCTTTAAGGGGGAAAAAAAACCAAACCCCACCAACCAACCAACCAACCAACCCAGACCAGAAAGAAAATTCAAAGGAAACACCTTAGTTTGTACTGCAATAAAAAGATAGCCCTTCTAAAGGAGTTCAATAAATAGGAGACCTAGAAAATCAGTTGCTTTTGAKTTCGGTATATTAAACCCGGCTCCCRCGTGCAAGGGAATTTCACCCGTTCTCACTGGTGCCCTCTGGCAGCAGCGGCGAGGCGGAGGGAGTGCGAGAGCGACGGATGGAAACGGGATGCAGCTAAGGAGAAAGACGGCTTTTCCCACCGGCGTCTCCTCCGTCTTGCCCGTGGGAGGTCCTGGGGCGGCGGAGGTGGGGGGAGCTAGGGCTCACAGCCAGCGCCTTGCCTCCACCCCGGGAATTTTTATTTCAGCAAAGNAGGGCTCACAGCCAGCGCCTTGCCTCCACCCCGGGAATTTTTATTTCAGCAAAGCTGCCCCTTTGCTCCCGGCCGGTTCTGCTGGGCAGGTAAATGGGGCGCGTTGTCTTGGGGGGGGGGGCATCGAAGCGAGGAGAAGCTGGCGATGAAGGAGCAAGAGGTGCCGGGGACCGGGTGGTCTCCCCGGGTGCTGGCCGATGAGACGCCTCCCGGCCCCAGCAGCCGCGGCGGTGCCCCCGCTGCACGTGCGAGGCCTCCGTTCGGAAGGGAAAAAACCAGTTTCTCCTGAGACGTCTCAGTTCTACAGAGCGCGTAGAAAATTCACCGGTCCGTCCGAGCGCCGTGCAGGAGGGAGCCAGGGCTGTTTTCCCTCGTGGCAGTGCTGCGCCGTGACTGCGGTTGCCTGTCCCACGAGGTCACCTCCCCGCTCTTTTCCACCTCCCAGCTGGGTCCCCAACACTTAAAAAAAAAAAAATCTCGAGTGTCTCCTCTTCCAAGGTCTCTGCGGTGGCTATGAAGTTGGCATTGGAGTGAGAAGGAAAAGTCTCGTCCTATATAATATGTATGTGCAATATATATTTAAAATCATTTAACATAGAGCTAGTTATCACCACCTTCTGCAAGGTCCGGCCAGGGCGAGAGCCCCTGTTGCCAGCACCTGCTCCCCAAAGGTCTTGGCACGGAGGATGCGTCTACCTGCCGCCGTCTCTGTCTCTGCAGTGAGGGGCTCTTCACCTCTCCATCGAGAGGGGAGGGTTCTCAGATCCTTGACACCCCCAGGAAAAAGAAAAAGGGGGCAGAGGAGCACCCGAGAAGCAACCCTCTGAAGCCGCACGTGTCCTGCGCTCCTTGGCCCCGGCGGCGGGCGCCCCGCACCGCGGGCTCACTGCGACGGTTTGGACTCCCTGCTTTCGGCCTTATCGCTTTTGGAGGGCTTTGGCTTCAGTAAGATGAACCTGTTGAGGAGGTCGGTGTCCGAGCTGGCCTGGGCGCCCGAATAAGCCTCCCCTGGGGACGAAGCACAGCTTGGTCTCGCGCTGGGACCGACGCCACGTTCCCACGGGTGGCTCAGCCCCACCGCGGGAGGGTCGGCGGGTGCCCACATGGGGCCGGAGGCTGTCGGAGGTGCGCGGGGCGGACGGGGACACTCACCGGCGTAGCTGGAGGACTCGGCGATGTTCTGCGAGCCGGTGATGTGATGCCAGTAGGCGCTGCGGGGCAGCATGGTGGTGGGGGTGCAGGGGTAGGAGTAGTGCTCGGTGCCCTTGTTCAGCAGCTGGAGCAGACGGAGAGGRGATTAGGGGGTGCTGGTGGCTGCCAGCACAGCGGTGCCCCAAAGCACCAGGAATTGCTGCCCGTGGCCTTGGGAGCTGCATTTGCTCCCAGCGAGGGCAGGGAGAGGCTGCAAACGGCCGTCAAGCGGCAACGGCGYGTCGGCACGAGCCGGGAGCACCCCAGGCAGCGCTACGCGGCACGGCGCGGCGCCYGGCTCGCCGTCCCCTCCGTCAGGCCACCCCGAGCGGGCTGGGTCCCCGTGGGCCCCGCTCACCCTGACGTTCTTCTCCATCTCCAGCAGGACCCTCTTGTGCTGCTCGGCGATGGCCAACGTGGCGCTGTGCACGCGCTGGTAGATCTGCTCGCCCTCCTGGGTCTGGAAGGTGTAGAGGCCTTCGCCTGCGTCGCACATGCTGCCGGGCCGGAGCGCAGGGTGTCACGCGGGCTCACCGGCGCCCAGCCGGCTCGCACGGGCCCGTCCCGCATCCCCCAAAGCCGGGCCGCGACACGGCCACTCCTTGCCCCCCCTCTCCTTGCTGCCTCCCGGTAATCCCCGCACCCGTCCGGCCGCTCGCGCACGCCATCGAATCTATTTCCAGCCTGCTAAAAATACCGGAGAATCGGAAGCGACGGAAACGCGCGCGCACCAGGGCTCTCCCTGCCGCCCCGCRCCGGCTCGACAGCGCGGCCGCAAACTCGGCACGACGCTCGGCTGCCTGTTTCCCMGGGGGATACCCGGCACCTTATTAACTAGCCCGTGCGAAGCGGCTCCGCCGAGCGCCGGGGCCCGGAGGGGGACAGCGGGGAGGGCCCTTCCCTGAGGGGGGAAAAAAAAAAGAAAAAAAGAAAAAAACCCCGCAAAAAACCCCGATCCCTGGCAAGCGGGGAAACGGGCGGGGGGGGGACGGGGACGGACCACCGCCTCCCTCCCCTTGGCTCCATAAAAGAGCCCAAAGCGATGAGTCAGCGGAAGCCGAGGGCCGGGATGAAAGGGAAGATCATGTTTCCTCCCGTCTGTAGCTAGTAATTAGCAGGAAAGTTCCTAATATAGTCAGGCCTGGTGGAGCCAAACGAGCCTCGCAACGGGCGCGAGCCCGGAGCCCGGCTCCGGGAGGGCTGAGGGCGCGGGTGGCCCCGGCCAGGGCCCGCGCGGGATCCCGACGGCCCGGCCGGCGCGGCGGCGGCGTCTCACCGGCCCGCCTCGAAGGTGAAGCGGGTGGCGTCGCGCCCGTAGCGGCGTAAGGAGCACAGCGGCCAGGACACCAGCTTCACCCGGGGGTTGCGCGTGTCCCAGAGGTAGATGTTCTCGTGGGTGATCTGCAGCTTGCACTCGCCGTAAACGTCCAGGTTGGGGCAGGGGAGGAGGAACACGTTGAACCGGTCTGGATGGGGGCGGGGGGGAGGGAGAGAAAAAATAAATAAACGAATCAAACAAACCAAAGGATAAAACCAGCGGGGCGGTCGCCGGGCCGAGGCGCCGCCGCCGCCGCCGCCGCTCACCCGTCTGCTCGCTCTGCACGCCGGGGGCCAGCAGGTCGGGCTCGCCCAGGCTGATGTCGTTCAGGCGGGCGCCCAGGCACTCGACGGAC
>NW_028186559.1:36668-47856 GCF_003343005.1 Rhea americana
GAAGGCCCGCTGGGGGTCCGGCCGGCCCCATCCCCGCCCAGGGCGGGTCGCTCCCCAGAAAGGCCGGCCGGCAGCTCGGCCTCCCCCCGCCGTCGATGCGCTGAGCCCCCCTCCCCAAAAAAACAGGGGGCAGAGCGGGCGGGCGGCGGAGGGCCCAGTGCCCGCAGGATCTGGCCCCCCACGGAGGGCGGGGTGGGGGGGTGTCACTCGACGGCTCGGATGTCACCGAGTGGACGGGCCCGCCGGGCAGGGCTGCCAGCGGCACGTGGCGGCGGACGGACGGACACGACCGGCCGCCCTCTCCTCCTCCTCGCTCCCCATCCCCAGCCAGTCCCAGGGGGGCCGGGCTCGCTGACGGCCCGGCAGGCTGCTCCCGGCTAGCGGGCGGCACCGGCGTGAGGAAGAGGATGCCGGAAAAAAAAAAAAAACCTCTCCGAGGCTGTGCGGTGACACAAAGCCGGGGGGGCCGGGGAGGGAGGGGGGGGCCGGGGCTCGCTCCTGCAGCCRCCCGGAGAAACCCGGCGAGCCCGCTCCGGCAGCGCATCCGCCCGGCCGCGGCCCCTTCCGACCCGCCGCTTACCCCCAGTTTCCTGCTCTTCATTTTCACGTAGCCTTGCTTGACGATGTCGTTAAAATTTGTAGCCATGGCGGAGCCCGGGCTCCGCTCGCCGGCCCCCCCCCCGCCGCCGCCGGGGTCTGCTCCCGAGAGGCTCGAGGCTGCCGGCGGCACCCTCGCCYGCGCTGCCTTCGGCCCCGCTCCTCCTCTTCCTCCGTTCACCTGTCCTCGGATGCTCCCAGCGCCCGCCGCCTTATCTCCTCCTCCACCCCAGCTTTGTTCTAGCGGCAGCCYGCATCTCCTCCCTGGCGCTGGTCCCCTTCCTGGCACCGGCTGTAAAATAAAAATGACAGATAGATTCGAGCTAGTGACATCTTTCTCKCTCTCGCTCTCTCTCCCTCCCTCTTTTTCCCCTCCTCCCTTTTCTGGCTGAACCATCTCGGAGAGGCAAGGTGGGCCGGCGGCGGCGGAGTGGAACAGTCCGGCGTTAACCCCTGCCTTCGCGGCGGTGCCGCGGCGAGCGCCTGGCGCCGGGCACCGTGGACACCCGCGCTCCGGGCCGAGCGGGGAAGATCGCCTTCCCCGTGCCCATCCCCATCCCGGGCCACGCACGGCCTCAGCCCAGAGCTTCTGTCTCCGTTCCCCCCCCCCCAATCGCCTGTGCCTCCCCCCCTCTCTCAGCAACCCTCCTTCTCCACGGTCCCAACGTGAACGTCACTTCTGGCAGGAAGGCAACCCCAGGAGCCCCAGGACACGCGCCCTGCTGTCCCCCGGCTGGGGGATGCCAACGCCAGACCTCACCCCCGGGTCTCCRTCACCTCTCGGACTTCCCCTCCTTCCTCCTAGACTGCTCGCTTTGGCAGCAAAACGGCYGCAGCCACCAATGGCGGCATCAGTAAGGTTCAGTGTTAACGATCTCTTGCCAGGAGCAGGACGAGTCGGAGCCGGGGCTGTTTGCAGAGAGGCTCCCGAACAGAGGCGTCCGCTGGCGATCCCATCGCCAGCCTGCGAAGCCCCCCGGCGCCAGCCGAGATGTTCGGCCCAGCTCCTCCTTGCCGGCCCTCCCCACGGGCGGGCGCCGCTCGCTCCCCCCCCCAAACCCTCCACCGAGAGCCCCGCGGCGCCCGCCAAAGCCACCCTGCGACCCCACGGCCGAGCGAAGGCAGAAGCGGAGCCGGCCGGCCCGGGGGCCTTCTCTGCCCTGCCTCCGCGGGGCTGCTTATCYGCTCGGAAAGACGCTTCGCCGGCGGTTTCCCCAGCCCCAGCCTGGGGAGCGGGCGCCCGCAGCCGGGTTAGCGACCGAGCCGCCGGCGCCTTCGGAGGAAACTTCCCAGGTGGAGCGTCGCGCTGCCGGGAAAAGGCTTGGAAGCGCCTTGGCCTTGACACTAGTGAAATCACCGCCTGGATTTCCTCTCCGGGGCCGCCGGCCCGCGGAGGAACCCGCCGCCTGCTCCCGGCCCGGCCGGCCGCAGGGAGAGCCCGTCGCGCGCGCCGTCCCGGAGCCGCCGCAGGCCTTCCCTCGACGGAAAAATCCCCTCCGGGAAGGCAGCGACCGGGATGGCAGCTCCTCCCCAGGGATGTTTATAACCGAGACAGCTCAAAGCAGCATGGTCCGGTCCCGGGAAGCGCTCGGGATTCTCCCGGGACAACCCAGCAGGCCTTTCCGTCGCGGCCAGACACCAGGATTACCGCCCGCGCGGGCCTTCGGCGGCTCAAACCCGGGAGAAGCAGCTCCGGGTCTCCCCGTCGGGCAGCACGGCCACCACCCTGGCCCGGCCGGCTGTCCCCTCCGCAGCCGGGCCCTCCGCTCCGGAGAGGCCCAGTCCGCCCAGTTCCACCTGGGCCGCGACCTTCCTTTGGCCCCCAAAAGTATTTTTGGGTGCTTTTCCAGGCGAGGGTATTTGTGGCCACCAAAACCGTCTGCAAGCGCTTCCACCCCCACAGGCTGATTTGTTTGGCCATAAAAGAATTAACGTTTGTGGCAAATGAAGGACGTTAAAAACAGCAAGCAGTGGAGAGCCATGCTTTTAGCTAATCAATTAAAAGGCAGAGCGAGGGAATTAGCTCACCAAAATATGAATTTTTAATAAGATTGCGTCTGAGTTCCTCCAAACCCCGCTCGCTGGGCTGCCTGGCCCTCCCCGGCTGAGCGGGGCCATGCAGGGCTGGAGCTGGTGCGACCGGCACCCATGGGTGGGTGCTCCAGGGTGAGCACCTCTGCGGGTGGGGGGGGGAAGCAAGAAGATGGCTCTGGAAATTAAATAACCCCCCCCCCCCAAGGAAAGCGTGGTGCAGGGGGGTGCATTTTAGTTACAGGGCAGGCTGCTCGTGGCCCCGTGGCTGCGTGTCCCTGCTGTCCCCAGCACCCCCACCCCTCTCTTCCTGGGGGCAGGGGGGTCTCTTGGCACAGCYGCAGGACGGCTGTGCAGCTGCAGGCAAAGAGCAGTGGGGCAGCCCAAGCCATCACAAGAGCCTGGACCCCTCTCAGCTGTATATTTATAATAATAAAAAAAAACATATACAAATACATACATATATATAATATATATATATATATATATATAAAGTAGACAGGATCAGTCTAGCTGGCTCCAGGGACCAGGTCTGTCCAGGTTAGCTTGGTCCTCTCTCCAACTTGCGTTTCCTCCTCGTGGTCTACTCAGGTGGTGCTTATTTTGGTGTCCACGGCCGTGTCCCGAGAGGAGCCGGCGGCTGATGGAGCACAGGCAGGCTGGCCGAGAGGCAGCGGGCTTGGGGCTATCAGCCCGGGCAAGTTCCTCCCCGCTGCTCTGTGCCTCAGTTTCCCCATCCGTAAGGCAGACTGCGGCTGTTTGCAGTGAARGCTGGGTGGCGCAAAGGTTTGGGACGAGCCCCGTGGTGGCAGGCACTTGTCGGGCGAGGAGAACCACCACAGCACGGCCCCATCACGGGCAGCCCTTGCGTCCCACCCGGCCTCGGGTCCAGTTCGCAAAAACCCAGGCCATGGCCAGGGAACACCTGGCCCGCCTCGYGCCGCAGCCCCGGGCGCTAGGGAACCTGGATCTGCAGGTCCTCGTCCTCGTCCGGGTCGCTGGTGCCGTCTCCGGGGTCGTCGGGGCCGAAGCGGGTGCCGCGCATCTTCCCGAAGAGCGGGGCGTTCTGCTGCCGCCGCAGCCTGCCGGAGGGGAGAGCTGGCTGGGGCGGGCGGCGGGGACCCTGCCGCCCCCCCGGCCGGGGCTGGGGGCACGGGCCACCCAAAGGCACCCAAGGAGAGCCAGGCTGGGGGCCATATGGGGCACGGGAGCTGGGGCAGCCGGCCAGCAACTCCGGCCCGGAAGGGCAAAATCAAGGRTTGCCTGGGACCGAGGTTGAGTTTTGGGGGTGCGCACGCGGTCTGAGCTGCCGCGGACGTGGGCCGCCCTGGRCACGCGCCCAACGGCGCTGCTGAGCCCCCTTCTCACCGAGTCTTCTCAACGTGGCTTTGGCCAAAAGCCTTTGGGGGTGGGGGGCGGGGGGAAGGAGGGCCTCAAAGCAAACCTAACGCTAGCGATTCTCCATTTTTTTCCCCCAAACTGCCTATCTCCAGTGGCCTGGGCACAGCTCAGACAGGCACCTTTGCACACACTGGTGGGGGGGGGGGGGGGGGGGGGGGGGGGGCGGGAAGCGAGGACGTGCCTCAGTTTCCCCAATCCCTAAACCCAACGACGCTAGCGACCACCGCGGCGGAGCATCCCAGCAACAGCCCAGTATGAAGCACGGCGCAGGCTAATCCGCGGTGCTCGGGCACGGCGCGGCCGCTCCTCTGCACGGAGGAGSTTCTCCCGCAGGAATGCGCCCGCATCCGGCACCGGTGCGGGCGCCAGGGCAAACCTCCGCGCGGTGTGGCCGGGAGCCAAAGCTCCCGGGCTGGTAGCCCCAGCGGAGCCTGCAATGAGCCGCGGGAAGCTTCCCCGGGGCCGAGAGGGCTGCGGTAGGGACGCCGGAGGCTTCGGGCTCCGGTGCCAGCCCGCGGCCTCCCCATCAATGGGAAGCGCTCGGTATTTTTAGCTCCTCACTTACCCTCGCATTAAAATTCATCAGCTGAATTTATGAGGCAAATTTGAAATCAAAGGCCTGAGATTGTGAAAAAAACAGTTCTCCCATCAGTCTCCGGTCAAAATGGACAAGTTTGCTGCATTTTACTGGAAAGCATGAATTATTTAGAGCAAGYGTGCAGGCAGGCTGGAGGGGGCAGGGAGGGGAGAAGATGAAGCCTCCATTATTCCTCTATGATTTAATGAAGATGTCCCAATAAAATAAAGGAAGAGTTAAAAAAAAAAAAAAAAAAAGAAAACCCAAGTGCCTCCCAGAGATACTTGGGTGGAGAATCGATTTCTCTCGTGGCCATTTCAGCTTTTTATTGCTGGAGAAGCAAAGTGAGGGCAGAGAAAGTTTTTAAGAGCAATAAAACTAGAGGGCCTTTAGGGAAGCTCCGGTTGCCTGGAGTAGYGGCTGCCCGGTTCCTACCTCCCTGCACGACTCCCTTGCCCTGCACAGCCTCATTCTCCGCAAGGTTTTGCTCGGGGACATCTGTGCCACCCCGGGGACAGGGATGGAGAAGCATGAAAGGTCCTTYGAAGCCACTAAAGAGTCAAGCCAGGAGGAGTCGGCGAATTTGAAGGACAGACCTTCAGCGCCCTTGAGGTGCTCATCTCCCTGTTTTTGCGCTTTTGAACGTCCTGGATAGGACAAGCACAAATGGGGTTGAGATCCCAGCACAGGGACAAAGATGCTCTTTGCTGGGCCAAAAGGACAAGCAGTGAAAAYGCCCTGAATGCCTTGTGCCCCCTCCCGAAGCAGCCCTGGACGGAGCAGGCGCCGCGGCTGGCCCGCGCACGGGGCTTTGGGAAYGGCTGCAGCATCCCCCCGCCTCTCCCTGCCCCGGCACGGAGATGGAGGGAGCTTCTCTGGCTTTTAGCTTCCTGAATGAAAGTGGCAGAAAGACGGAGCGAGCGTGCCCCCRCCGAGCCCTGCGATCCATCACCACGCGCCGATAAAGCACTCGCCCGACGTTCTTCCCTGTAAAAGCTCCCTCCCTCCCTCTCCTCCGCTCGGTAGCCGTCCCCCGGGGCCGGGAACGCTTACGTGAATTAGCCCCCTTTGGAAAGACCGCTTTGCTGCTGAGCAGCTCTTTATCATCGGCGTGACGCTTCTCCCTGGCTCCAAGGGATAAATCACTCCCGACAGATCCCCTGGCTGTGGCACAACCCTTCGCCTTCCYGTGCTTCCAGCCGAGGGTCTCCGAGCAAAGGGGTGCTGCTGGATGCAGGCCACGCTCGGCGCCCACCCGCCAAAGCCTGTTTGGGATGCTCAGAGCCTGCACCCAGCACTCCCCGTGGACACTAGCGGATGAAATCCAGTCCTGACCCAACTGTTAAGAAAATCAGGCTGCACTTGGCAGCCTTGCACAAGTCACAGTAATGCGATACCAGCTTAAACTGGTGTGAAGGCTGCCCCGAGGCTATGGGGAGCTCTGGAGGCCCGTAGCCCCCCAGTAGACACAGCCAGAGAGATGCTGCTAGAGGGATGCTTGCAGAGAACGCCCGATCCCATCCTTCGGTTTCCCCAGGTGCCTCTCTGCCGTTGCTGCCCGTGACGCCCGCGTGGCGCAGCCGCGGCCCGCCGCTCACCGGGACTGCAGGTGCTCCAGCTGCACCTGGAAGTTCTCGCTCTGCTCTGTCTGCTCGTCCAGCGACCGCTGCAGCTTCCGCGTCTGGTTGTGGGCCTCGTCCAGCTGCAGGACAGACGGGAACGGAGCTGTCTTTGGCCACAGGGAGAGGACAGAGGTCCCCACCCGCTCTACTACTCTTCCCCTTCCTCAAGAGCAACCTGTTCCCCATCTCCAGGACGGGACAAGCTGTGCTCGACTCTCAGCTACTAATCTGAGCTGGCCGAGATTTCAGCCTACAACCTGGGTGAGACAAGCTCTTGGCACATGTCCCAGGCTGCATTTTTAATGCTCTTCTCCTGGAAGATCTTGGCACCTCCTTCACCAGAGCACAGTCAAGAGTTCAATTCAG
Organism: Rhea americana; assembly: GCF_003343005.1. NCBI lineage: Eukaryota > Metazoa > Chordata > Aves > Rheiformes > Rheidae > Rhea > Rhea americana. Next base: position 43,263 of record NW_028186559.1, read on the forward strand.
CCTGCTCCAGGCTGGGATCTTACTTCTGAGAGCACTGTGGTGACAGCTCTAAGATAAGGAGATTTTCTGTTGTTAATGTAAAGAAAGAGGGAGTTTGAGTGTTGCTAACCCCAGGCCTCAGCAGCTTGCTAGCCAGGCTCTCCTCCCTGGTCCCTGAGGCGCTCCCCATGCCATGGCTCTGGACACGTTCAGAGACTCACCTCATCCTCAGCTTGGGCCAGCTCCTTCTTCAGCTCCTCCACTCTCAGGCGCAGTTTCTTCACCTCACCTTCATGCTGCTCCACGCGGCGGTTGGCGTGGGCCAGCTCAGCCGTCTTCTCCTGGTACTGCTTCTTCAGCTTCATGTGGACATGCTTCAGGTCAGCCAGCTCCTGTGGTGGGCACAGCATGGCTAGGGCTGAGCGAGTGAGCTGCCCTGGCCAGTGCATCCTCTGCTGCACGATGCCCCAGCAGCTCCTTTCCCCCTGCCAAATAACTCTCCTTCTGTGATGGTGGAGCTGTGATGGAGCCTACAAACGGGCTCCAGAACAGAGTCACTGTCACTGTTCACATGAAGGGAACAAGTGGAATCTGGGGTCAAGGGTGTCTGCAGGACCCAGATCCACCATCTGAGTGACATTACTCAGGGTTCATCTGGCAGGGGGTGGCATGAGGTTGGGGGTGGCCCAGGCCCGAGCTGCTTATCCCACCTTGTTCTTCTCGAAGAGCTCAGTCTGGATGGTTTTGAGGTCGGTGTCCAGGGCACTGGCTGTCTGACGCCGCTTCCGAGCCAGCACCTCCTCCAGGTCCTCGATTTGTGCCCGCAACTTCTTGTTCTCCCGCTCCAGGTTGAGCTTCTCGGTCTCCAAGCGCTCCCGCTTGCCCCACTCAGCCGCGTTCTCTGCCTGCAGTCGCTCCATCTGGGTAGGGGGACGCCTCGCAGGTTCAGGCCAGGGTGTCCCCTGGTGTAATGGTGGGGACTCCCCTCCACTGCCATGCTCTCTTTGCTCTCTGCACTAGCCATTGCCTCTCTCCTCACCACAGTCAGTCGTCCCAACCACCCCCTTGAAACAGCTCCTTGAAGTCCTTCCTGCCCTTATTCCAGTGCAGCTAGTTGATGYTGTCCCCCTTAGTGAGGGCTCGGTCCCACTGTCCCCACCAATTCAGCCCCACAGCCCATCCTCACCTCCGTGCGCAGCTCAGCCAGCTTCTTGTCCATGCTGGAGCGGGCGCCCAGCTCATCTTCCAGGTCCTCTGAGATGCGTCCCAGCTCGTCCTGGTGGATCTCCTTCAGGATGTTCAGCTGCAGGAAGATACAGAGTGTGAGGGAAACAGTGAGCACTCTTAACCAAGGAGATTCAAACCCAAGTCCTACTTTGCCAGCAGATCCCCACCTGGTCTGGGAGAGATGTGGCCTCCCTTGGCTACTCCACAACTACCACCTGTAGTGGGGCCAGGCATATCCAAACCTCTGGAGAGGATGGATGGACWAGTTGTAGCTAGATCAATCAAGCTAGTTAAGATAATTAATGAGTGCCTCAGACACAGGCGGCTTGTCTGGAGCAGCAGTGCCCCCTCGTGGAGTTGAGGCCAAGGGTCCCCAAGCCCCTGGGGACAGGGCAGCCTCCCCAGGTGGCAGCAGTGCCAGACCCCTCTGCTTACCTGCTTCATCACCTCCTGCTTGTTCTTGTTCAGCTCCTCATACTTGATTTTCCACTGGCTGAGCTCGCCCTCCAGCTTCTCAATGCTCTTGCTGAGCGCCAGCTTGTCCCTGAGGAGAGGCAGCCCCAYGTGAGGGCCTGCAGAACCCCCCGCCCCAGCCCGTCCCAGAGGGGAGGGTCTCTGCCGGGCTCCCGAGCTGACTATGCCTGCGTGCCCAAGACCCTTTGGGCTGACCTGGGCTCGCACCCCGTGAGGGTAAATTCCCACGACCCAGGGCACTCACTCCCGCTCCTTGAGCAGCACTTTCTGGGACTCGTCCAGCCTTAGCTTCAGGGCGGTCACTTTGGTGGCGTCCTCCTCAATGACACTCATGTCCTCCCAGAGCAGCCGGTTCCTCTCCTGGCGGGTGAAGGAGGTCCGTACGCTCACGGTGCTCCGCTGCTCCCAGCACTCAGACCCATCCTGTTTGCTCTTCAGGATGTTTTCCATCAGCTCAAACTCCTGCAGCGACACAGGGTGGCCAAGCAGAAGGAACGTTACACAAAAAGAGATGAACACCCTCAGCAGCTGACCACTACCCACCCTCACATTCCAGGACCTCCAGCCTTGTCTCCCAGCACCCCACATTGCCCCAGGGCAGCACCCACCACACCAGCCGTTCCGTTGGGGTGTGCAGCTGCTGCCCCACACCGAGCAAGGGCAGTTCTGGCTCCCTCTTTCGGCACCCCATATCCCAACCAGCTTGCACCCTTGCCTATCTTTCTGGGCTTTGCTCCATGCAGAGTTATAACGAGCAGCATCCCTCCATGCTGTACCACCAGCAGAACAAGGGAGCGTTACTGGGCCAAGCCATCCTGCGGCTGACATCTAGAGGACCCACTGCAGCAACCACATTTTCTGCCATCAGCCTCAGCAACTTGCTTTGATTACAYGGTGCATTAAATTAAGGATGGAATAATATTGATTTATTAATCCAATCTCAGTGCGACTACTGCATAGGTTCATCTTTAATCAGGCTTAGTGAGAGTGTGGCAAATTAGCTCGGTGTATAAAGCTCACTCACTATTCGCTTGCTTCTGCTTTTTGCATAAAATCCATAAAAAGCATGCCATCTCCATGACGAGGGGTGGTGGGAGGTGTTGTGCACACAACTCTACCTCCAGATCGCTGCCTAAGCACTGCYCATTCCCGGGGCCAAGTTAGGGAAAAACGGCCTCTCTGCTAATTGCACCAGGGAAGACGCAGTTGATGATGTCCCCTTGGCTTCAGCCAGCAAGATCTGTCTGCGGTGGGCCCTGCCTTGGGAGCCGGGAAGTGGAGAACGGCAAAGCCTTTCTTCCCTATCCAGTTTCTGTTATAACTGAGGAGACGCAGACGGCTAAGATTTGCTTTAAGATCAAAGCTCCTCTAGAGCAGCCAAGAATAATTTCTTTGGTTCAACCGGCTTAAAACTAGCTGGGCTTGAAAAAGGGAGGTGCTCAGGCTGCAAAGTCATGACAGTCTGCAATGAGATTTTCTGTCACTGAAGCCCATCAGACGACGGCTAGAGAAGTTGTGGCTGGAGAAACTGTGGGCATGGAAGAAGTATTTTTCCCCTCAGCCCTGGAAGAAAACCCAAGACAAAAGCACAGCAGGGAGCAACAAGGTCTACACTTGGGTTGAAGATACTCTAGGACCACAGAGCTCCAGACTGCATTTACTCCATGTGCTCACATCTGATGCTGCCACAAGGACTTGCCAGTGAGGGATGGGCCTCCCTGTCCTTGTCCTTCACGTAGGGCCTCCCACGATGTGTTGGGCAAACAGCACAAAGAAGAGCCAGACTGCACCCTCATAAGGGGGAAATTAGGTCCTTAGGGTTTTTTTTAGCAACGAGGTGTCCAGTCCTCAGGCTGATTCTTGTGACCAGCTGGGCTGTGCAGCAGCACATGAGGAGTTCGGGAAGACTCAGCCCTGCGGGTCAGCTGCATGGAGATGGCTCAGACTCATTTGATGCGACACTGGTGCGGTTGCACAAGAAACAGGAGGAGGYCAGTGAGGCACAATTGCAGACAGCTCTTTTCGGGCAGGAACTGCACTAATCCCAGCGACTGAGGAACCCCCTTTGACTCCTGYTACAGCGGCTGCAAGGTTGGCTGCAGGACAAGAGAGGGGCTAGGAGAGAAACCCTCCAGAAAAGCTTCCTAGTGGGATGCTCCATGGGAGGGACCTTGCCTGGGATCCAGGCGATCTTGCTGCACCCAGGTTACAGGAGTCTGGGGCTGGCCGTGCTGCTCGGAGAGGGGTTTGACCCCGCCAACCTACCCCAAGAGGGGGTCGTTCCCATCAGGCTGCCCCAAGAAGGGTCCAACTCTGCCACRCTGCTCCAAGAGGGGTCTGACCTTGTCACCCTGCCTCCAAGAGGGGCTTGGCCCCACCACGGGGGAGCACCCAGAGCCACCCCATTCCTTCCTCCCGGCCCCACGCGGCCGACGCGCCCTCACCTTGTTCTTGGCCGGCTTGTCAGAGCCCACATCTCGCACGGGCTCCTGCTCGGGGGCGGCCTCGCTCTCCTTCTCGGAGGCCACYCGGTTGTCCATCTCCTTCTCCTTCTCCTCCTCGCCCTTGAGGCGCGCCACCTCCTTGCCCAGCTGCTCGTTCTCGTTGAGCACCTCCTGCCGCTCCCGCTTGAGGCCCGTCAGCTCCTTGGTGAGCGTCTCCAGCTTGTGCCGCAGCTGGCGCACCTCCTCGCGCGCCTTGTTGCGCTCGGCCCGCACCTTGCTCCACTTCTCCCGCCAGTTGGCCGTGCAGTCCGACCACCAGCGCATGGTCTTCTCCATCTGGGCGGCGCGGGCCCGCGCCTCCTCCAGCTCGCGCAGCCGCAGCTCCTCGCGGCTCTCCCAGTCGCCCTCGAGGCAGGCGGCGCCCAGCAGGGGCAGCTGCGGCGGGCCGGGCGACGGCGTGCCGCTCGGCG
>NW_028186559.1:49076-50867 GCF_003343005.1 Rhea americana
CGGGGGGCCGGTCCCGGGGAGGCGAACGCTCCCCAGCTGCGAGAACCTGCGGCCGCAGCGGCGCGGCCCCGGGGCTCTGCCAAGCTGCTAAACCGCTCCGGGAAACCTCAGCGGGAGCGCRCTGCCGACGCTAATAGGATAAACACAGAGCCGGAGGGCGGTCAGCCCGCAGCCTAATGGCCTCGGCCTCCCTCGCGGCGCTGGCAGCCGCGCGGAGCTGGACACGGGAGCCGGTGCTGGGTCTCGGCACCCTGCGTTTCCAGCAGAGGAGAGGCAAAGGCTACGCGCGGCCCCAGACGCCGCAGCCCRCGCTGCACGCGCAGCCCCGAGCCGCTGCCCTCCAGGGCGACGTCGGCAGCCGGGCCCCCGGCACGTGCCGGGCCGTGCTGCAAAACCCGGCTCGCAGGGGCTGCAGCACGGCCCTTGCGCGATTTCAGCCCCTCTGCGCAGGAGAGAAAGATAAACACACGGCTTGGGACCACGAGCTTTGCTGGGAGGACACAGCCGACTTGCCAAACCTGAGATGCTGTCAGCACCCAAAGTCACAAACCCTTCCCCGCCAGCAAAACAGCATCAGGGCGGCAGGGACCGAGAGCCCGAGCCAGGGACAGGAAAGCRAGGAGAAACCTGGCACCATGGAGCTCTGCAAGCAAGAGCAGTGAACACCGGAGGGAGTTTTTCTTTGCTACTTCTTGCTCAGAGCACTCAATTTCCTTCTTGGGATACAAAAGAGGATTTGGGAGTTGCACATTTGCCAACAACGCGGTCATCCCCAAAGTGCAATTCCAGCAGGAGAGGTTGTCTGTGCTCCAGCTTGCCTGCTGGGACAGCTGAGCCCAGGCTCGATGCAGGGCCCGAAAGGGGATGYGCACAGCTCCGGAGAGGCCCCGCGGCTGCCAGGGCAGATCCCCTTACTCCGGAGATGAAGCAGCCCGCTCCAGCTTGGGAACCAGCCACACGCTTCCGTGTGTTCCTCAGTTTCATGACAGCACAGCCTCGACCAGGAGTCAAACCCTGCCAGCCTGAGACCCATTCCCAGAACACAAGGCAGCAAAATCATCAACTGATTGCAATTACACATTTTGTGCTGGGGAATAATACACTTCTTGGACCTTATTCACTAAAATAGTTAAGAGCATTTTTTGCTGAAACACTCCAGAAGATCCAGGCAAATGACACAGAAAACACAAGCCTCATGGCTCTAAGTTGGGAAAAGTTACAAAGCAACGAAAACCAGGGTCCTACAACGGCCTATGCCAGGGAATTGCAGAGATGACTTTTGGTATTTACTTTTCTGCTCTCCCTACAGACAGTTTCTCCGGATAACAAACCCAGGTTGCCAGCAGACAGACCCCAAGCAATGCCTTTGGGAAGCCTGCACGCAACACGGGACACTACGCAGCATCCAGAGAGCAAGCACAGGGCACCTGACGCTGTGCAACATCCCTGGGGAAAATGCACAGTCCGTGGAACGTCACGCGGTGCCCACTGGGCGCAGAGCACGGGGCGCTGTGCAAAACCTGCGGGGAGCCACGCGATGCCTGCGGAGAGCACGCGTGGAGCGCCCCTGTGGACATCGCGCAGTGCAATATCCACGTGGAGCATGCACGCTGCATGGGACGCCGTGCAGTATTTGCGTGGGGGGGGGCAGGCGTGGAACACGGGGCGTGGGGCAGCCCCCACGGAGAGCGTGCGCAGCACCCACAGGGCAGCGTGCGTGATCCCCGGGAAGCCACGCACTGCCCTTGGCGAGCGCGACCAGCGCAACACGCACACGGGGTGCGCGGGGAC
>NW_028186559.1:51592-69262 GCF_003343005.1 Rhea americana
GGTGCCGCCCCGTCGAGCTGGCGCGGGCGCTCGGAAGCGCGGCGCAGCCGAGCGTTTGCGCCTAGCGGGGCTCGGGCGCGGAGCCTTGCGCSCGAGCGTGTTGCACGCGGGGGGTTTGCACGAGGAGGCTCGCACGCCGCTGCGGGCAGGCGGCCGTGCTGGCGCGTGAGCGTTTCCACGCGGCTCTGCGTGCCCGCGGGCGCTTGCACGCCGGCGCTTGCACGCGGGCGCGTCGCACGCCGGCGCGTTGCTCGGGCGCAGCCTCGCGTGCGGGCGTACCCGCAGGCCGGCGCCCGAGCACGCCAGCACGCGGGGCTTTGCGCGGCGGCCCGCTCTCACGCGGCGCGCTCGCGCCTGGCGCTGCAGCTGCCTGCCTTCGACGCAGCCCGGGCTTGTTCCCGGCCCCTCCGGGCTTGAGCGCTCCTAGAGCTGGCGGAAACGCGGCGGCGGCGCTGCAGGGGGACCAGCTGCGACAAGCGGGCTTAGAGCTCCTTCCTGGTGCAGGCAGCACCGGCGCGGCGCTCGGGGCGCCAGGGGTTCCTCCACCCCGCGACTCCGACCGGGAGCGCGCGTCCTCCGCAGCAGCGCCTCGGCCTCTGAACCGCAGCGTTTTCCCTCTGCTGGTTCATCGTCCTGCCGGCACCGCTGAGGTTTGATCAGTGCGAGGTTTGAGGAGCTGTCGGCTGCGCGGGCACGGGCTGGAGCAAACATCTCTTAAGTTTGGAGCTCCGCTGCCCACCACTTCCACCCTGGGCTGTTGCAGCTTTCTATTTCTGGAGCGAGGGAGGCGATGATGCCAGCGGAAACCAAAAGCCGCMCGGAGCGCGTGGTTCAGGGGCTCGGGCTCGCGCGCGCCCTTTCCTGCGCTCCGTATAGCAGGTAGACGCACACCGCTTCCGCTGCAGAGGTTTTCACCGCCGTGGCAGGATGGGTCCCTCTCTCCTCGATGGGGAGAGACGCCGAGCTTCGGGGCCCTGGGGGGCCGGCGCCGCGACGTCCCCCCGAGGGGCCCCACGCAGAAGGGGCAGAAGCATCGGCTCAACCCTGTATTAGACATCAAAGAATCCACTAGATGGACAGGGAGATGTTATGAAGTTACCTAGAGTTGTGTCCTTGCAAGCCTGGGAGGATTTCTCAGCACAGTATTCCTCTCCTATCTCATCTTTCAGTCGTGACACCGTTTTTCCTAGGTAGTTTTCCCTTTGCTGGATGTATTTCATCAGAAAATACTGAAAAGCAAGAGGCCAAAAGCATTCGTTTCCCACGAGAACAGGAGTGTCACTAATACCCTTTTCTCCCCCCAGGATTTGTTGCATGGAGAAAATTAAGTTAAAGCAAAGCCAGGAACGTGTGTGCATGTTTTCACCCCTTCCCTCCTAACCCAGCGTTTTTTCCACTGGAAAAGCAGTTGAAAAGCCAGAGAAAACRGATCGCCCTCCCACGTTCGTTTTTTGGTGGTTTGCCTTAGAAAAGAAATTCGTTCTCTCTCCACAGCGGGGCCTTTCCCAAGCCAGGACGGCAGGAACCCTCGGCTCTGCCCGACGCTGTGCCGGGATGCAGCGCCCAGCTCCGGCCAGGCTCTTGGGAAAACCTGAAGAGGGACAAATTTGCAAGCTGAAGTGTGCTTAACCCGATGTAGTAAAAAATAAACTTGCATGAGATCTGAAATGAAGTTCCCTGTTTCAGCTGGAGGGAGAGGTTAAAGTCATTTATTTAAAGAAAATAAAAGTGAAAGAGTGGTTTGCAGAAAAAGTCATTTTGGACCAAGAAATTCAAAAAGTTTCTTTAGAAAACACCAAAATTAAAAGTGCCAAGTGTTTCTTTGCTGTTTGTTTGCATGTCAGCATCGTGGTAAACCCAAAAGATCCAAGGACGTGTGCTGGCATCACAGCATCGCTATTTTTACCCCCCCTTTGCAAAAATCAAGACATTTCAGCCACGGCGATGTCACCTCGAGAGCTGYGTTGCCCTTTCGAGCACTCTGCGGGGCGGCTGAGCGTCCTGCCGGGATYGCAAAGCCGGAGCGCGTTTGCGCCGGGGAACCCCGGGGCTGGCATTTCCGCCTGCCGGATCCCCCGCAGCTAGACCTCGATCCGGTCCGGAGGACGGGGCATGGGAAAGGTCCGTTTTGGCGATGCCGGATCCGCCTGGAAAGCAAATCGCCTTTGGGCCGCGCTGAATAGCATCGCTCCTCAAACCCGCAGAGGAGCCGCCCSAGTTTGGCGCCGGTGCTGAGGCTCCCCGCGTTGCTCCGGCTGCTACCCTGGACCCTAGCGCTGCTTTTGCAAAGGATAAGCCAAAGGAAATATAAAAGCGCCGTAGATGTTATCGGCTCATCCGCGTACGAGACTTTATCTGCTCATCTGCATCGAGCACTTCCTTTGCTGCTGCCGGGGCCTCGCGGCACAGGCAGCGCCGGAGCCCCGCGGGCTGCCAGAGCCCTGCTGCGCTGCCCGCCGCTCCGGAGACGGCCGAGCGCCGGGAGAAGTGCCCCGCGCCCGCCGGGCACCGCCGAGCGGGTAAGGGCTTCCTCCGCGCTGCTTGCATCTCGCTGTAGGAAGGCTGGTGATACAGGAAAGTGTGCAAAGGTGGGTTTTTTTTCTTTTTTTTTCCCTCCCGCCTTGGGGAAGCCGGAGCAGAGTAGCAGGGTGCTGGCACCGCACCGGCGAGCTGCTGCTTCCCGTGCCCCGCGGTCGCGCGGCGGTGGCAAGCTTTCCCTCCCTGCTCTTGTATTTATTCATTTTTTTTTTTGCGCTTTAACCCCCGCCGTTTCCCGTTTTCTGCCCAAACCGGTGCGAAACGAGCTGCGGAAGTCCCCGCCGGGCGTCGAGGCCGATCCTCCACGCCGGCTCCCGCGCGGCTGCTCCAGCTCGGGGCTGCTCCCCTTTCGGCTTCATTTGGCTTCCAGGCTAACGTCACCGATGGCTCCGACCCTGCCAAATTGTGCCCAGAGGCGACATTTAAAAAAAAAAAAAAAAAGAAAAACTCCCTAAAATGCAAATGCTGCAGTTTGGGGGGGGGGGGAAGAGGAGAGTTGAGCGGGCTGCGGAAAAGCTGCACCGCTCGCCGTCGCGCGGCCCCTTTCCTACCCTCTGCAGCTCGCTGCCGGCAGCCACACCGCAGGGGGCAGCGGCCCAGCGGCCGGGCTGGATTTCTCCCGCAGCAGAGCCYGTACGGGCGAGGGGCTCTCTGCGCTTCCTGATATCCAAAAAGCGTTCGGCTTCAGCCTCACGACGGGGCGCTGCAGCGTGCCGCCCCGGCGCGGAGGGGAAACCACGTGTTGGTGGTTAGCACAAGAAGTAAAACGATTATTTATTGCAAAAAGGAAAAAAAAAAAAAAAAAAACATTTTTAATGAAGCGCTGGGAGAAACCGCGTGGAGCATCCCTAGCCGGGGCTTTGCACRTGCTACGCCGCGCGGCGATGCCCCGCTGCAGCGGCAGCGTTTTGGGAGACCTCGGTGTGCGTGTCCGGGGAAGGGGGACGACGGCGGTTTTCGGGGCTGCTGCCACTGTGGGTGGAGCTGGGAGCGGAGCCGTGTTGCAACCCATGCAAATCGTGCCAGAGGCCTCGCGCCCTGGGGCGGCAGGTGCTTGCACTCGCGCTCGCGCTCGTGCTCGGCGGCAGCTCGCCGAGGCGAGGGCTGCGAGCGGAGCGCCCCGGCGGCGCCCGGGCTGTCTTTGGCAGGAGCGACGGTGCGGAGCGCCCCGGAGATGAAGCCCCGGCTGCTCGCCGTCCTCATCCTCRCTGTCGCCGCCCCGCCGTTCCACGGTAGGGACCGAACCGACGGCAAGCTTCCAGCCTCTGCGGCTCGATTTTATCCTGGGTGGCACCGCGGTGGCCGCGCAGGGAGRCTTTCCCGCCCGCTCGCCGGCCCAAATCGAGCAAGGCGCCTTGGTGCACGGGTTTCGGGGCAGCCGCTCTCCCGGGCAGCCCCAAAGCTCTTGGGACCCCCCCCTCCACTCCTCTGCCCCCCTCTCCCTGCGAGGGCCGCTCACGTCTCGCCCCCGCAGGCCTGGAGCGGGACGTGGCCGAGCTGGATTCCTGGCTGCAGGATGACTGCGACGCYGCCGGCGCCAACATGGCAAGGTGCGTTGGTGCTCCGCCACCTCGCCGCCGTGGCGGTCCCCGGGCACCCCGGCACGGTGCCACCGTGATGTCCCTGGAGTGGTGCAAAGCCCGCAGACCCGCGGTTTTGGCCCGCAGGTTAAACGCGCTCGAGCGAATGCTGGCCAAAGCCGACTTTGAGCAGGAGAGCCTCACCTTCAGCTTCTCCACCATCCAGACCCACGTGTTCAAGCTCAGGGCCCAGGGCTTCAGAGGCCTAAATCTCACCAGCAAGCCGGTCAGTACCCRCAGGCCTTAGAGAGGTTTCAAGGTGTGGGAGCCATTTGTGCTGGCGCCAGTAGGTTGCCATCGGCATCCGCGGATGATTTTTGCAATGGAAACCCCACGAGATGCCACTGTGGTGGAGCTCCCCTGGCAGCRGGTGGTGCAGATCTCCTTGTGCTGGACGTGGGATCAAACACGGGGCTTTGAAAGCCAGGAGGATCTCTGCAGGGAGCTGGGATTTGGGTGACACATCCCTGTCACTTGGTATGTGCTTGTCCTAAAGACTGGGAGATCTCCGATGGTGGGACTGGAGAAACTGCAAGGTCTGAGAGTCTGAATGCATCCCTGGCACCTTGGCAGTGAGCTGGGGACATGTGTGCTGGGCCATGAGCTGTCACTTGGCCAGGGGAGGCCGTGATGGCCCACGCTGATAATCGCAGGTCACAGCGTGGGGAGGGTCCAGCCTCTCGCCAGGGTGACCTGTGTCCTGCGGGCCCCCACAGCCGTGGTGGGTGCCTCCACCACCACCTCCTCCAGCTGGGCACTCCTCCACCAGGGCGGCACCCAAGGGTGACAGCAGGGCTGGGCGTCCCCGGGACAGCACAGGCCTTTGTCCTCCTCTAGTGGCCAGTTGGAATCAGAGCTTGGAAATCACCCAATGCCTCTCGGCAGCCCGGTCCCTGCTGCCAGCAGATCCTGTGCTGGAGGCGCTGTGCTGGCCTAGCCCAACTTGGGGATGGAGATGGCAATCACTGTCCCTGCGGCTCTCCTTGGGTCTCAGCCAAGCTTTCTCCTCCTCCCCAGTCACAGGTGAAAGAGCAAAAAAGCATCCCGTGGCATGCCATGCGCTTCCCAGCGGAGCTGATGAAGGGTGTCCAGGGAAAAGAGGTCCAGCAGAAACTTGTCTGCATTTACATCCACAGCCCTTGCATCTTCCAGGTGAGCCGCCCGCTTCACACCCATGGGCCAGGGTGACGTGGAGGAGCGAGGGCAGCCCCTGGAGGTGTCCTTCATGGCTCCTCTCTGGTGTCCTGAGAGCAGCTGCATCCCCAACCCACCACCAGCCTCGTCCCTCCTGGGAACTGATGGGCACCCCAACTCTTTGCAGGATGCACACAACAGCTCTGTGCTGAATGACAACATCTTGGGAGCCTTTCTCCAAAACGTCCGCGTCACCAACCTCAGCCAGCCGGTGGAGATCCAGTTCCGGCACAACAAAGTGCTGGTGAGTGAGTGGGTGACCRGCCAGCCCCACTGCCTGGGGCCACCAATGCATGGGATGCTCTGGGAAGGATCGAGCTGGAAGGAAGGGGCCGGACCTGATCCCTGCAGAGGGGAGCAGTGTAGCTCCGTTCCATGCATGCATGATGCCTGCTAAGGGTGAGGGGTGTGAGGGTGACCCCAAGCATCAGGATTTTCGTTCGAGTTCAGAAAAGAGATTTTCCCCGCTTTGCATTAGAACCAGGATGTTGCTTTGCAGCTGACGAGTTCTTTGGGGACCACAGACCTTGCCCCATTTCTAACCTCCTCCTTCCTCATCACTGACCCCTCTTTCTTGCCCTTCCCACCAGAACACCTCCAATGCAACCTGTGTCTTCTGGCTGCCTGGAGCTGGTAAGTGCATTGGCAGCTGGGGCAACAGAGTGAGGCCACCACCTAGGTGCCACCGTCCCTGGTGGCACTGCTGAACTGCCCCACGGCAGCTCTCACTGAGCCTGAGAGAGTGAAGGTGGACCAGGGCTGGGGCGGGAGTGCTGAGACCTCACYTGTGCACTCAGCCCTTCACCCCCATCAGCTCCATGGGGTGTCCTCAGGACCCCCTGGCTGCCTCTCCGACAGTGTTTCTCCCTCTGGCAGGCAGTGACGACTTGGGAAGCTGGAGCTCAGAGGGCTGCGAGACCAGGCACAGCCAGGGCACCGTTCTGTGCCGGTGCAACCACCTCACCTACTTCGCCGTGTTGCTGGTAGGATGGACGCCCGCGGGTTGTCTGGCTGTTTTCACCTAGCTAATCCCTTGTAAAGGCTGGTCCTTCACTGTGGCCCGATCCCTCTTTGGGCTCTTTTGCCATAAAGCGCTTTGTTTTTTTTGATGAGAGATACCTTGTTGGGGAACGGAGCTTCTCTGGGCTGTCGGCGAGGGGGTGCAATGCCGTGATTGCTACAGGGCTGGCGTGTCCACACCGGGGTCACGTGCCGCTGGCCCCTAAGCCCGACACTTCTCTCTCCTTCCTGGCCAGATCACGCCGGGTAACATCAGCCAGGCCGAGTTGGTGTCTCTCACCTACATCAGCATCGTGGGCTGCTCCGTCTCGGCTGCTGCTTCGCTTTTCACCATTCTTCACTACTGCATTTTCAGGTAACTCCGGCTGCAGCCACCTTGGCCCCGGGCCCTGCAGCATCAGTGCTGGCTCTCCTTTCCCAACCAGAGGGGGCCAGGTGAAGACTTCTCACCCCTCCAGCATTGCCCCTTTTCTTGTCCCTATCTTTTAGGAGRAAGAAGAGTGATGACACGACCAAAATCCATATGAACCTCCTGGGTGCGCTCTTTCTCCTGAACAGTGGGTTCTTGCTCAGCGAGCCGCTGGCCTTGGCCCCGATGGGGCTGTGCCAGGCTGAAGCTGCCTTCCTGCATGGGTGCCTCCTCTGCACCTTGGCCTGGGTGGCTGCTGAGGCCTTCCATCTCTACCTCCTCCTCATCAAGGTCTACAACGTCTAYGTCCGGCGCTACCTCCTCAAGCTCTGCTTATTTGGTTGGGGTGAGTGTGGCCTCTCAGGTTGCCGCCACTGCCATGTTCGTCCCTATTAGCACTGATGGGTGGAGGTGTGCAACTGGGGCTGGTGGGAGACCCACCAGGAAGGAGGCCAGTGGAGGGAATGAGCATGGGTGCTGTTGCATGGGCCAAGGGTCACGCTCATGTTGGAGRTGCCTGCCGCGGTGCTCGGCTCTCTGCAACGCTCCTGTGCTAGGACCCTTGCATGGTGCTGCAGCAGTCACCTTCTGCAGGCCCTCTGGGCTCACTGCCCCTTCTCCAATGAGCACAGCTGGGATTTCTTGTCCTGTCTTCTCTCCGACCATATTCTGTCTCCTGACCCACAGGTCTGCCAGTGTTGGCAGTAGTTAGCATTTTGCTCTTCAAGAAAGACACCTATGGATACCTTGACATCAAAACTGCTGATGGCTACAAAAATGCTACAATGTGAGTGCTGGAGGCATGCGGTGTCTGGGGCACCATCGTGGCTCTGCTGACATCAGGATGAGGTGGAGCAGAATTAGTTTGGCTGGAGAAGGAACCTCTTTCTCCTCCCTGAAGGGYGCCCACCTCTCTGGCCATGGCCATTTCCCCGAAATGGGGACTTGCTACACGCGTGGGGAGGCATCTCCTGCTGTCCCCTGTCTTGGCCATGGGTCAGTTCACCCTGAAGCAGCTTCAGAGACATTATCCCACCCATGTGTGAGTGCCATGGGATGTCTGGTGTGCGTGGCCATGCTGGGAGACGCAGAGGGGATGGCTCCATCCCRCCCTTGCTCTGCTGCTGAGCTGTGACTGCGCAGCACTGTCCCTCCTGCAAACACAGGTCTGTCCCCCTCCACACACAGGGCTTTTCCATGCAGGCTTGGCTCCCCAAAACCCCTTCTCAGGGGACATTAGCCCTTCTCCCCAAGCAAATATCCCTCCCGGCTGCTCTGGGCTGCATCTGCCACCCCTGAGTGCTTCTCATGGCTCTCCCCAAAAGCATGGACTTCCTTGCACAGGTGCTGGATCACCAGCCRCGCAGCTTACTACTGCACCCTGTGCTACGCTGGCCTCATCCTGCTCTTCAACACCCTSGTGCTGCTCACCGTCGTGAGGATGCTGAGGAGCAGCCGGCGCCACAAGGGGACGGCAAGGAAGGACTGGGCAACGGTGCTGGGGCTCACTTTCCTGCTGGGCACCACCTGGGGCCTGGCCTTCTTCAGCTTCGGCGTCCTCTACGTCCCCCAGCTCTACCTCTTCACCATCCTCAACTCCCTGCAGGGTCAGTGGGAGCACTGGGCCTGGGAAGGGGTTTTCTGGGGGGAAAAACCCATGCACTGGAAGCAGCAGGGTCCTTGCAAGCTCCGTGCTCTCCCTGCGGCGGGAGGGATGAGTGACAGGCCAAGACCCCCGTGCTCCAGGAGAACCTGGAGGGGCGTGAGCTGGTTGATGTTGGTTGTCCTGGTGGATGGTGATGGCCAAGGGGCTTTGCTGTGTTTCCACCTGCAGGTCTCTTTATCTGCGTGTGGTACCACATCGTGCACCGCYGGACGGACCGTGGCTCTGTCAGCACCTCCTCCAACACCACCAAATGAGCTGGCCTGGCCAGCAGGACCAGAGGCTGGCAGGGGACTTCRTGGGGACACCACGCCAGAGCCCCTCCATCGCTATGAACTGCACAGGGAGCAGGTCTCCTGGAGACATGTGCTCCCTGGTGCTTTTTCAGAGCTGCCCGGACACATAAACTGACTCTGCGGMGGAGGATTTGCCCTCTGTGCCTCCTCCACAGCCTGTTCCCACCGTGGGACCTGGSAAGACGCAGGTGGCTCTGAGGGGCAGAGCTGCTCCCCATGGGCACCTGGGGGCTGTGCGGGGAGCTCCCGCAGGTGCCMGGTGTGGAACGTTTGGGCAGCCGGAGGCAAAACGCTTAGCCAGATGTTTTTCCRGGTGTTGTCAGGGCATGCACAAGTCCCCCACGGGAGCGGGCAGCCTACGTTTGTCTGCTCCGAGCAGGAGCACCCCARCCATCGCTCCTTGCGGATGCCGCACACGGCGTGGAAGGACTCCCCGGGCTTGACAGCCTGAGACCGGGAAACGCTTGGCTCAATCGGTGGCCCAAGGTGGGCAGACCCCGGCAGCGACTTCCTCGGCTTGACAGGGTTGTCATTAATGAAGGTCCCACTAGATGGCACAAGGAGGTTTTCAAARATTTTCCCAGCTCTGGACTGCTCACACGGCGGGGTCAAATGCCCAAACACCTCTGCGCGCTCTCGGAGGCCAGAGCGGCTGCAACAGGCAATGCCGGATTGCAGCAGTGCCCAGGGCCCCTTCCCCAGTGCTGCTCGGAGGTTGCTTTTTGGAGGAAGACGTTGGTCTCCTTCATCCTGCCCCACTTCCCGGGCGGGGGGGAACCCAGCTCGCTGCTGCAGTGCATCCCGGGGGCGGTTGGTGGTTTCTCTTCTCGCACCCTAGGGATACCTGTGCGTCGGGCTTTGACACCGGTCCCCTCCGGGGCTGCAACGTGGGGAAGCCCCCCGGCTGCCAGGGTTTCCCCGGGGCTCGGGGAGCGCAGCGAGCTTGCCGCCAGCGCTTCTTCCTGCGTCCCCACGACTGTGGCGGTGCTGTGACACGTCTAGAGCTGGCGGTAAAAGGGGGGGGATTTCTGATTCAGCCCCGTCGATGTGCTTTAGCGATGCAAATACAYGCGGAGCCGCCCGGCAGGGCTCCCGGCAGCGGGCGCCGTTGCTGCAGCCGGGACCGTGCGGCAGGCAGGAGGCCTCCTCGGGCTCCCGGGCCAACGGCTCCGCGCCGGAGCCTGGTCTACCAGAGACAGGATCCAGGTCTGCAAAAGCACGCCAGACCCTTGGTATTTTGGTATTCGGTATTTCAGCAGGGACCCCGGTGGGAACACGATAGGATCGATTTATCCAGCAACGTAGGGAGCGATCGCCATCCCAGATCCTCGACTTCGGTGGGTAGCAGCCCCGCGCCAGGCGCTTCCCGGGCAGCACAGGCATCGGCACGTCCGCCCTCGTGGCCGCTCCGCTGGGCACGTAGCCCCCCTCCGGGCTGCCAAGCACGGCCGTKTCCTCAAGGTCAGAGCCGAGATTGCGGCCGGCGGGCTGCTGCCTGCTCTCGGCTCTCCGCGGCTCCAGCGTCTCGTGGGGCTGCGGCAAAGCGCCGCTGCGCCTGCCCGCCGCGATGACTAAAGCGCTGCCCGCCGGCGCTTCGGGGCCGCCTTTCGAGGCCCGGGGCCTCGCCGGCRCGGCCCACGCGTTGTGGCCGTGAGCCGTGCGTGCCTCATCGCTCCAGTGCCCGCCGGTGGAAAGAAAGGCCGGCTGTTGGCGAGGCGCCAAGCCGTGGGCCCCCGCGAGCCCGCGGGAACGGTCTCTCGGCATGAGTCAGGCGCATTCCCGGTGACGGCGTGTGCGCTGACTCCGCTCCGTTAATGCACCTTTTCCTGTTTCCGGTGGCGGYAGGGAAACGGCCGCTTTGTCGGCGCCTCCAGCGGCAGCTCTCCCGGGAACGCGGAGGGCGGCGGCGCGTCTTTGCGTCTTCTCGCCGGCGGTACCTGCCGCAGCGTCGCTCCGGCAGCCTCCCTCCCGGGCATGCGCGCCCCGATGGGCTTTAAACGCCCCGGCGGTTGGCCAGCGGGGTGCGGGACGATGCCGCAGCCCGTCTCTTGGAGCTCGGCGCCTCTGGGCCGGCTGCGAAAGCGGACGTGCCTGCAAGGAGGACCTGCTGCTACAGTGGGCGCGTTGGCCGTAGTGAGCCTGAAATGCCAGCTGTGCCAGGCACGGAGAAGCAACGTGTTTTTTATTTATTTATTTATTTATTGCGATCAGAAAGAGTTTCTGCTCTTCTCTGCCTGCGTGGCACAGCGTCTCCTCGGATTTCCCAGCTGAGAAAGTGCAATCGCGTTGGGGATCACCCCCAATCCAGAGCCTGGCCTGGCTCCAGGGGTCCTGCGAGCGTGCCGGAGGCTCGGCGCCGGCACTGAGCCCTACGCGGTGAAGCGTGCCGGCCACCGGCCGTGGCACCGGTCTGGGGGAGTTGTTCCTTTTCTTAGGGCAAAAAAAAAAAAAACCGTTTGTGGCATCGTGTTCACACGTGCACTATTGGCGCCGCGCTAACCACCCCGGGCTCCAACTCCGGGCAAATCCAGAGGGACAAAACCTTGGAAATACAAACCTTGAAGTTTTGATGAAACAGGCAGGACCAAATTAATCCAGGGAGAGGCAGCAGTGTGGGCACGGACCTTGACTCCCAAATCCCTTCCAGGGACCCAGCCTYGGGTCCCCGCTGCCCTGGAGGCTGCGGGAGAGCCGAGACACACTTGAGTTTCCCGTGTCCTGCGGAGCATCCTAAGCCAGCGCTTGTGCTAGCCTCGCATAGCCTCAGGATCGCTTTTCATCCAGGCTTCACTAACATCATTTCAGGCTTATTTGCAGCGCTGAGYCCTGCAACAAGATGCTTTTATTGCTCTCTATGGTTGGACTTTGCCACTCTGGTGCCTGGCGAGGAGCTGCTACTCCTGCTGCCTAACAGAGAAACCCGGACACGGCGAGGACCTGCAACCCGGTCGCTCAGCGATGGAGTTTTTTGRCCGCTACCCGTCCCACCACTAAGATGGTCCCTGCAGGAGGTGACGTGGCTGCAGCCTAAAGCCTCCCAGCTTTGCCCTGATGTTTTGGAGCAGGGCTCATGCAGGGGTAATTAAACGAAACAGCTATTTCAATATGTTAACTAACTTCAAAGCTTCTGCTGCAGGGTGGGCTTGCCTAGACATCAGCCGCTTGTGCACGCACGCGCTCAAGCTGGAGACGTGAGGTTCTCCGGCGTCGTTTGAGTTGCAGACCCTTGAGGTCCCGACGGACGGGGAGAGGCACGGTGCCTTCCTTGCTCGGCTTTGCCAGCCCTCCTGCAGCGCCTGCGTGTCCTCAGACCGGGAGCAGAAAATCGCTGCCCGGGAACCCACGGGCTGGTTTCAGCGGGTGATGCTTTCGGCAGCGGAGCCTCAGGGTTTTTATGGGGAGGTTTAGTATCAGAATTGGGTAGGCATTTTACAGCAACATTTTCAAAGTCGGAACACCTCAGTTAGGCAAAAGTGATCCCAGAAGAAGGGCATCAAAAATACAGGAAAATAAGGGTTCTGTTGGTTTTCATGCAAAGTGAAAAATCCATTTTTATGCTGGGTGCTATTTTTCATTCTGAAGTTTAAGCAAACGCACATAAAACCAGAWCACATGCTTTATGAGCGTGTTGAGGCAAGAGCTGATTTTACTGCTAAGGGTTACGGAGCCGGGTCTGACGGGTCAAACAGCGCGGTGAAGCCCTGCTGTGGCCGTCCCGCTCTGCTGAGCCCTGTGTCCATGAGCAAATGCTGGGGCACGCTGAGCCCCCAGCCCAGCTCCTGCGCAGGCACCGGGGAGGGATGGAGCGGGCAGACTGCGGTGGGTGCAAACCCTGCATGCCCGTGGTGATGGCCACCCACTACGAAGGCTGAAAGGCACGGGGCCAGAGCTGTAAATGAGCCTGCTGTCCCTTCCAGGCATGGCTACAGGCCATGGGCAGCCCCTCTTGTTGACAGTCAGAAGGGCTGCAAGGATCCTGCTTGCCATGGCCACCGAATCACCAGAAGACCCTCTGGGGAACGCTGACCATGAGACCAAAACCGAGGCTCGCTCCTGCTTCTGTGAGGCTGGCATTTTGGATGTAACTGCTCATAACATGGTCTGCTCGAGCTCCTCCGAGCACAGCCCCAGCTCTTCCAAGGCTCCTTCTTGCTCATTTTTTTGTGGTCTGTCCCAAAAGATGCCTGTGTTTGGCTCCTGGGAGCTGTCTCAGAGCCAGGAAGGATGTTTTGTCTTATGCCGACTGGCAGGTTTGGGCACGAAGGTGGGCAGCTCTCAGCAGCCAAGGCAAAGAGACTGTAGGCAGGCTGGAGCGGCTATGGGGCAGATCCTCAGGTGCAATAAATTGCTTTTTCCATAGGAGGTGCCAATTCCCAGACCCATTAGCTGGCACCCGCAGCAGACTGCTTGGCACCCCTCTCTACTTCTCCCTCCCACTTTCCAGCACGTGCTGTGGGGCCCCCCTTGCTGCAGCTCAAGCCCAGACAACACTCAGCCCTCCGGGATAGCACATATTTTATGGAGAGATGCTGATAGAGCTGGGCTGGGTTAGTCTGGCAGAGAGGCAGCGAAGGGGAGAGCTAACAGCAGCCTACAACTACCTGAAGGCAGCTGCAAAGACTTTGGGGTCAAACTCTTCTCGGTAGTACCGGGTGATATAACAAAAGTGGCATCGGCCATGGGTTTGAGTTGGGAGGTTCAGCTCAGACACAAGAAAGACAGGTTGACTAGGAAGATTGCATAGCCCTGGAACATTTCCCCAGAGATTTGGGATCTCCATCTTTGGAAGTCTTTAAGACTCGGCTAGACAAAGCCATGTCTGCCTCACCTAGCCCTATCCAAGCAAGAGGTTGGACTGGAGACATTCAGACAGCCCTTCCAAACAGTGCTGTGATTCATGCTGCTGCATCATCCCTCTCCCCCTCCTCCATCGCTGACTATAGCTGGATTCAAGGCAGCTCAGCTCATGGTTGCACATTCCCTGAGAGTGTCTCTCCAGTGACTGGTACAGGACCTGTAAGCCCCAGAGCAACTACCACTGCTGCAGCGGTCAGCCTGAGCAGCAGGAGATYAGCACCAACCTCTTGAGAACATCAGTGGACCATGTAGCAGCTGAACCTGGGGACAAATAGCAGTGGGACAGTGAGACCAGTGATGAAYAATGTGAGGCCAGCTCAGGCCAGATGGGAGCAGATGAGCCTGGCACTGACTAATCCCACGGATACCAAGGGGGCCTCYGAAAGTATCACCAGCATCCTGGCACCACGTGTGGGTAACACCAACTCACACCTTTTCTGGTGGTCCAAAACTGTTCTGAGATCAGAGTAGAGCTTTGCATGAAACTTCCCCCTGGAGATAACCAGCACAACCCACCCAAACTCCTCAAACTTGGCATTTATTGTGTTGCTCTCCTGCACCTTTGCTGCCGCCCATGTCATCTCACCCACGGAGCAGATGAGAGACCTCCACCTACCTCCCAAATGTGTAGTGAGGCCCCTGGGTGTGGGGAAAGCYCCTTCAGCACCTGGAGCCTCTGAGAGACCAGAACTGTGCAAAGGAGCCAGTGTTTCTCCTGCCCAGCTCTCCCTCACTTTCCCTTGCTCTTAAAACCCTTCTCTCCCCTCTTCATAACCACAACCTCGTGCAACTTTGCTTCCCTCCCCACTACTCCTGATGGCCCCTAGCCAGCCCCCCAGTCAGGAAAGGCCTCGGAAGCACACGTGCTAGTGCTCATGGAGACCTGGCTCCTGCCTTGGGCCACCAGCTCTGCTCACCACGCAACCCTGTGGTGCTGGAGTTGGGTGGCCCAGCTGAGGTGCTAGCGTGGAGCTCCCCTAGGTCTCCCTCTGGCTCTCGAGGCAGGTCTGGCCGATCYGTGCCCTTGCCATCGCCTTCTCTCCTAGCCCTTCTCCATGTGAAACTGCCGAGGACTTGTGCCAGGAACGCTCCGCCTGGTCGCTCCGAGAGGTGGCCGTGTGCCGGTGCATGGGGCTGGTGCGTGGTCCGCTGACGTTCTCCAGGGCTTGGTGCCCGTCTCCGGCTGCTCTGGTGCAAAGCCCTGCCGGCGGCGATGCCGCGGTAGCTGCGAAGCTGCCGGCAGCGGCGATCCCAGCCCTCGGCGAGCCGGGCTGCTGCCGCTCGCAGACGGCCCCCTGCCTTTTGGCTCTCCGGCGGTCACGAGAAGCCCTGCGGGCGGGCTGACGTCACCTGCTAGAGCGATCTGATCCTCAGGGCTCCGTCGCTGAAAAACACAAAGCTCTTTCGCCGCCGCGGCGCGCTGCCGTTGCGGCCGGCGGAGTGGGAGGCGCGTCTCCCTTTGCAYGAGTTTCCTTCCCAGGTGCGGCAGCCCGTCGGCAGCCCTGCGCCGCCGGGGGCGGACGGGGCCTCCCCGCTCCTGCCCGCGGTCTCCCAGGTGGGCTCCCCAGCACGGCGTTCCCCACGGGGCCGCGGCGCCGTCTCCCTCCTCCCTCGCCCGGCTCGCGATCGCTGCTCAACGCCGGGGCGGCGACCTGGCGATGATTTTATCRGGGACGCGTTGAGCCCGCTGCCTGCCTGCCTCCTCCTTTTTCCACGCTTGGTTTTCTCTGCTCCCTTTCCCCCGGCGCTCGTCACCTGCTCCCGTAAGCGGGAGCGCTTAGTGCATCCCAAAGGCACGGTCCCGGCTGAAGCGCCGGGCAGGACGCAGGCGATACCCAAACAGCCTCGTTTCTCCACCAAGAGGTTGCAACTTTTCTCCGCGACTCTTTAAAACACGCGGAGCAGGTGGTTTACCACCGACTGCAAGTACCCGGAGAGGGTCAGCAGCGGCGGCGCGGGGGCTTTTAGGAACTACCTTGAGCAATAAACTCTTATCAGACAGACTGGCTGCTGCTGGGCTGGTGCCAAAGGCCAAGTTCCCTGGTGAAGGACAACGCAAGGATTTCCTCCCCCCCTGACCCCCCCCCACTCAGCCAGGGCCTTTGAAGCAAGGCCTTAAAGATAATCTGATAATATCAAAAAGTGCAGACGGCAATCTAAAAATAACTCTGCCAACCTCCTGATAACATTGCCTGCAGACAAAAGTCTCTTTGTTCCCCAAACAGCCGCGAGGGGACAGCCTGAAATGGCCTTTTCTCATCACAAGGATGATCTCAAGCRCAGGAAAACCCAGCAGAGACGGTAAGACACGGGGAAGACACCTGATCTGCCAGGAGGGGCCCGATCCTGCTCCCCCCAGTGCAGCCTCCGGGTGAGCAGGTCTCCGCTGGAAAAGGCAAGGAACGTGAAAACCTTTGGGAAGTGCAAGCACAAGGAGATGGGAAGCGAAAGAGAGAGCACGAGGCTTTTTCTTGCTCATTTTTTGTGTCATTTCTTCCCTGCAGGCAGATTTACAGCGTTTCCCAAAGAAGGGCAGCGAGCTGGTCACGATGACCGCAGCCGAAGGCTTGGCTGGAGGCAGCGACGCCGAGGGAACGCGCTGCAGCACGCCGGAGCCCGCGCCGCGGCGGCTCCCGTCCGGAGCCGCTGGAGCCCGGCGCGCCGCGGGGCTCAGCTCCGGATGCCGCGGCGCTGCTCTCCAAAGGGAGCCTCATGCACCGTCCGGCTGCGTGACCGGCCGCGTGAGCACCCAGCCCCGCGGGCGAGCTGCGGGGCGACGGGCCGCCCCGGCTTCCCGTGGGAACGGGAGCGCTGCCGGCAGCACGCGGCCAGCGGCCGTGAGCCTGCGGCAGCTTTGAGCTCGGGCCTCAGGATTTGCAATAAATTTGGGATAAGCTCGCCGGCAAAGCCCACGGAGGCACGAGAGGCCCCGCAGGAGCTTCCCACGGCGCAGCACACAGGCGGGAGGGCTGAGACCACGGRGACACGGAGGGATGGCGTTGGGGCCGCCGGGGCCTCATCCAGGCACTGCCTGCTAGGAAACAGCACCAAGGATGGAGCCCGTTGCCCAGCGCCCGTCACCTTCGCTAGGCTCGCGGGAGGTTCTTTTCTACCCTTCCCCCAAGGAGAAAGAAAAGTCCTATTCAACCAGTTGCAAATATCTGCAAGTGTGACTATTTACTCGGGGCACTTCCTGGAAACCTCCCAACTCACTTCTCCTCCCCTCCACATCTCCTTGGAGCCTTTTCTTTTCCTTTTTTTTTTTTTTTGGTTTCATTTCATCCTGGCGGCTTCTTTTCAGCGCTCACAAAAGGCTGGTTTTGGTGGAAGCTGGCAGCGCTCTCCCGCTGCTCCGCAGCCGCTTTGTTCCCTCTGCTCTCCCAGACTTCATCGCTCCCAGCCTCGGCTCCTGCGGCGCGGGGCAGCTGGCAGGCGGGGGACCCTGCCCTGGCACCGAGCGCGGGGCTCAGATTTGCTGTCCCCCTCATGCTGTGAAGGCCCCGGGACCCCTCTGCTCATGGCTCTCTGCGTGGTTCAGCCCTGGAGCGAACCGGCCTGGCGGCGCAGGTTGCTGCTCTTTGCCCTGCTGCTCCGTCTCCTTCATTTCCTTCAGGGGACAAGGATAATGTTCGTGGGGACACACTGTTCTGGCTCCTTTTCTATTAACTTATTTTTAAGCCTTTTTTTGCAGCCAGGCCGTGCAGCTTGCCAACCAAACAACTCCTTTCCTGCCCTGAACGCTTGCCAGGCTCCTGCGCGGTATCAACTGAACTGGAAATACCCTGGAGCTGGCCCTCGCTCTCAGCCCGTCCTTCCCTGGTCCCGCATTTCTGTGCCACCTCCTGTTACCGTTCCCCCTTGCGGCCGTCGCCCCTGCACCCCCCTCAGGCTCAGCGGGACTGGACAGAACCGAGCCGAGCCGGGCTGGGCAGGGCCGAGCCGAGCCGGGCAGGTGCAGGAGCCGGGGGCCGGGGACCGGGGACCGGGGAGGGCGGTGCCGCCGCCGCCGGCCGCGGGGCCGGAGGGTCTCGGCGGAGCCGGTGCGGCGCTGCCCGCTCGGGTCCCGCCCCGCTGAGTCACCGCCTGCCGGGGGGCGGGGGCGGAGCAGTCGGT
>NW_028186559.1:69617-126074 GCF_003343005.1 Rhea americana
GGGGAAGGGCCCGGGGGGGGCGGTGGAGCCGGAGCAGCTCTGGGGAGGCTGCGGAGCAGCAGCGACGGGGCACGGCGGCATCGCGAGCGGGTGGGGGCGGTGGGCAGGCCGGCGGGATGGGGCCGGCGCAGCAGGTGCCGGCGGGGCTTGGACRGCGGGGAGGCCCCTCGCTTTCGGGGATCCGGGGTGGGGGGTCACGATGGCGGGGTGCTCTCTCCTTACTGGGAATACGRGGAGGGGGTGCTGCGGGGTCCCTGGCCCTCTACGCGCCTGGGGCGCGGGCAGGGGGCTGGTGTTGCGTGCACAGAGAGGGCCTGCCTGCCCCTGCAGCGGCCAGCGCGACCCCGGGAGGCCGTCACCCACTGGGACTGGTGCCACTGGGGAAGCACCTCCAGGTGACAGGTTGCCTGGTGGGCAGGTTGCCTGTCCAGCCCGCCCGGCCAGAGCTAAGCGGGGACTGATGGGAGGCTTTGGGGTGTACGGCGATGCAGGCTTGTGACGGGACGTTCGTCGCGCACACGTTTGAGCTGGGTGCGTGGCACGTCTCGATGCGGGCAGAGGCAGGGCCGCTGGGCTGCGCAAGTCGAGACTGGGGCGCAACCTCTGCACTGAAGCCTCCATCCCTGTGGGCCGTTCCTCTCCTTGCTAAATCGGGCTCTCCCTCGCCTGCCCCGGCACCCGTCTCCTCTGCCCCCGGAGCCAGGCTGAATTCCTGGGCTGGGAAGTCACGAATCCCCCCTGTGCCTGACCGGGGCCAGCTGCTCCCGGCTGCTCCCTCCGGCACAGCTGAGCGCTGCAAAGCGCCCYGGCGCAGCGCAGCGCGTGTGGCCGCCGCTTCCCACCCCAACCAGCCCCGGGGCAGCCATGAGCGCGCTCAGCCATTCCTTCCACGCAGAGGGTGCAGCGTGCGCCCAGGGCGACAGACTTGTCTCGACAGGGTGATTTCTCTCCCCGAAAGTGCCTGCCGGGGGATTCCTCATGAAAAATTTYGATTTGCTTCTGCTGGTTCTGGCACGTTGCCAGAGTCTGCGGGGCTCGGAGCTGGTTTAGGGTGCTCGCCGTCTCCAAGCTGGCTGAACTACCCCCGTGAAGCCAGCGAGACCCAGCTAAAACCCAGAGAGACCAACCAGGGAACTGGAATTAAGTCTCCTAGAATAACCCCTTGGCAGCGAGTCTGAATCGCTGTTCGGCAGGGAACACGGCCAGAGCTCATTTCATGGTCTGAGGCCTTCRGTACCCTGCTTCAGTCTCTACTGGGAGCTGGCACCTAGACGTAGTTTTGGAGAATGAGCCCAGGAGAGAGAGGCTGGACCTTGAGCAATCCTTGAAGCGTGGTCCGGACCGGGATCCCAGGCACGACAGGTTTTGCYGTGCCGCTGCACCGTTTGCAGCTCCCCACATGAGTCAGGCCAAAGCCTAAAAACACCCGTTGCGTAGTTGATTGCGATCCAGCTCTTAATCCTGCAGGCCGGGGGCTGCTCTCTGTGCAGCAACAGGTTTGCAAACAACCGCGCGCTGCCGCGGCTGGACCCCGGGGCTGGCAGCGTCCGCACCTTTCGGCAGCACCGGCGGGTGTTTGAGCAACGCGGCTCTGCAGGGCTGGGAGACAAACTCATGCGGGCCGTGGCCCCGTGGAGGGCAGACGGCCACGTCGAGCCTGTGCCAACGCGGTACCAGCTGGGCAGCAGCCTGCCGGCACCTGTTTTTCGGGAGGGCTTGGACCCGCCAACTCTTTTCCCACCAGCTCCCCGACAGCTGGGGTTTGGCAGGGACCTGGCGGGGATTTGGCCCCYAGGGCCTCCTACCTGGCTCCTCAAACCCAACGGGAGGCAAACGCGGAGCGGGGAGGGCAAGGCACGCCGAAACRCCGACCCACGCAGGAGTGAGCGTTCAGCGAGGGCACACACTGGCCCTCTCCTGGCTGGGCGGTAATATTTAACGGAGGTATTAATCAGTGACAGACTCCCCCAGCACCCGACTAGTGAAAGGCCCTGGAGCAGGAGGAAGCTTGCAGAARGATCAGGGAGATGGGGCACGTAAAACCCTGGCGGGGGCCGGTTACCCCGCTCGGATGCTTTGCTGCTCGGGGCTGCGCAGGTTTTGCTGCTCCCTGGCGCTTTGCTTTCGCGGAGACGCTGCAGCCTCCCCGCAGATGTGCCTGCTCTTTTTGCAGCGGGGAAAGCCCAGCAGGCCTGGTCTAACCCAGCCTCTGCAAACCTTGCACAGCGCCAGTTTTGCTGCCACCCTCAAAGCTTCCAGAGCCCAAAATGAAAAGGCTCGGAGCCTGATCCAGAGTCGTTTGGGCTGCTCTGCTTTGTGCTAACCTAAATCTCCCTTCACTGGCACCCACGAGACTGGGAAGCGATGCAGAGCTGCTTTGTGTGGCCGAGGAAGAGACCTGGAGGAACTGCCAGAACTTTGCCCAGACCTACAGATCCCCAGACCTGGACGCGTTCAGGCGGGATCTGGTGTAGGCAGGAATGTACACCTGGTTGCATATAAAAGACCTTTTTTTTCCAGCCYGCTGACCTGCGCCTGCACCCCAGCGAGCCAGCGCTGCTGCTGGGAGCCTGCCCCTTCTCGCGAGGTCCCAGGGATGTGGGTGTCCACCTCGGTGGCACAGCAGCGTGGCTGCAGAGCGGGCAGCAAGCACGGAGGCACCGGTGTTTCCTCCGACTCTTGCCAGTCCCACTGTGCCTGCTCTGGTGACCACTGTCACCCGATGGTCTCGGGCACGGACCTGCAGCCCCTGGTGTTAGCTCCCCCTTCCTCTGCACCAYGTGCTCCCACGGGAAGCAGAGCAGCAGCATCCAATTGCACTGGAGCTTCACAGCTGTCTGGGATAGGACACAATGGAAGCTGTGAGACCAGAAGGGTTTTTTGGGTGGAGAAAAGATGCAAGCTGTCCCAAGAGGAGGAGAAGGCAGCCAAGTRATTTCTCATGATGACAGCAGCTTCAAGAACAGGCTAGCACGGAACAGACACAGGTGGCTTTGGTGGGTGCTACCCCATGACTGGGACCTGCCTTGTAAAGGCCAGGATGGTGCAGTGGGTGCTGGCAAACACCGATTTGGGATGTTCTTCCTGGACCACCTCACTGTTGTGGTCAGTGCTTGGCCAGGGGGAGGCTGAAGATGTCTAGGAGGATCTGCCCTATTTATGGGTCCAGTCTAGGCCACCACAGGACAAGGCCCTCAGCAGATCCGTTGCACTCGCCGCTGTTGTCAATTATCGAGGGTGGAGGAGGACGGAACATTTTTCTTGACCATTTTGGTGTCTGAAGGAAGGACACAGATCYGACCATCTTAGGTGCCGTGTGTTCCCCTTTCACTATGGACGAAGTGAGATCGCACTGGTTGGTTGAGTTAGCTGAGGTGTTCATGGCCCTGGCGTTTTTTTAGGAAATGGAAATTTTGTAATTTTGAACATTTGAGATAAAGCCCTAAGCAAAGCCGCTGCCTCCCGAGCCTACGATAGCAGCCGTCCATCTGTGCCCTCCTCCCCCGGTGTCCTCCCCGTCAGCTATCGGGTGAGACTCCCTCGTCTTTCTGCGGAGGAGATGTTTCCTAGCAGCCCGTGAAGGACAGGAGATCTGGAAAGAACCTAGGCTGGACCCGTGGGAGTTTTTATCTTTTTTTTTATTATTACTATTATTTTTATTTTTTTATTTTTTTGGGCCTGTCTGCAAAATTCAGCCCGTGCCCACCGAAGCGAAGCGCTGCGTGCAGTCCCCAGCGGAGCCCCGAGCCGGCTGCAAACGGGCACGCCGAATCGCAGCCCCGCGGCCGGGCGGGGGGGACGCCCGGCGCTGGCTGTCATCTCGGAGACGGGAGCGCCGAGGCGCGCAGCCCCGGCACATGTCCTCCTGAAAAAAAACCCTCGAGGCAAAAGCGAGAGGAAAAACCCCTGGGTCTCCTCGTTTCCGGTGTTTGTTTAAGATATGAGAACATCTTCCTTTCTCCTTGGAAAAGAAAAATAAATAAAAAAAAAGGCATGTGAGAAGCCTGAGCCGCTGCCAAGCGTCCAAATACCTGGCGCTAAGTGACCCGGACGGATTTCTCCGTAGTAACAAATACCGCCTTTTTTTCCAGGTTGAGCGGACCTAGGGGTTTCGTAGGATGGGAACGCTCCCGCGAGAGCGGGCGGCCTCGTCGGCGCCGCTGGGGCCGCTGGCCGGCGCGAGGCAGAGGATGGGCTTCGCCCGAGGAAGGCTCCCAGGGAGCGCTGGGCTGCGGAAAACCGGAGGTACCGGAGCGCATCGTCGTCCCGGCTTTGGGTAGGGAAGGAAACTGCGGCGGGCGCTCGCTCCGGGAGCCGGCAGGGAGCAGCCCCCGGCTCGCCGCAGCCCGGGCTCTTCCGGCCGTGCCTTTTGTGGGCGCAGATAGGAACGGAGTTGTCCCGTCGAAACGCCCTTCCAGGGGATTTTATCTCGGCTATTGTTTCGGCTCCGGAAGCAGCAATAAAGCGAACATGACGTTGCATCTGGGCGAGCGTCACATCGGGGTGAGCCGGGCCGTTCGGTCCGGAGGGGAAATGCCAGCTGCCCTTCCTCGGGGGTTTTGGCTCTGGGGTGAACTTTCGGTAATGGTTGGTGCTAAAAGGGGCCGACCCCTTTCCGCGCAGCTGGGAAGCCTGGACGGGGCAAGCGCGGCAGGATGGGCCGAAGCTCATTCCTCCCGCTGGCCCCCGAGCCGGGATTCCCGCCTGGAGAGGCTCCGGAGGACGGGCACAGCTTGGCTGAGCCCGGGTGT
Organism: Rhea americana; assembly: GCF_003343005.1. Taxonomy (NCBI): domain Eukaryota; kingdom Metazoa; phylum Chordata; class Aves; order Rheiformes; family Rheidae; genus Rhea; species Rhea americana. The sequence continues at coordinate 74,369 of NW_028186559.1, forward strand.
CGGGGTCTCGTGCTTCGCACCCCCAGTGCGTTGGCTCCGCACCACGTTCTGCATTCCCAGACCTGCTGCTCCCGGCGTTAACATCGGCGTTGGCACTGCATTGGCACTGCGTCAGCACTGCACTGCATTGGCACTGCACTGCATTGGCGCTGCATTGGCGCTGCATCGGCACTGCACTGCATTGGCACTGCATCGGCACTGCACTGCATTGGCACTGCATCGGCACTGCACTGCATTGGCGCTGCATTGGCACTGCGTCAGCACTGCACTGCATTGGCGCTGCATTGACACTGCATTGGCACTGCATCGGCACTGCACTGCATTGGCACTGCATTGGCGTCGCATTGGCACTGCATTGGCATTGCATTGGCGGGGGGTGGCTTTCAAACAGCCCCGGTGCTTCCCTTTGCTTCCCGTGCGGTTATCAGCGCCTCGCGCGCCTCCTCCCACGGCGTCTTTGGGATCGGCTCGGCAGCCAGCCTCGCTCCGCGSCTGGGTGCGTTTGCCTTCTGATCCTCGTGCCGTTCCCTGCCAGGCTGATTTGCCACAAATCGCCTTTGTTTCGCCCTCCTCCTTCCGTGCTCCCCACGGCAGCCGGCTGATTTACAACCCGATGCCCCCGTTTTCCTGGGATGGCAAATTGCTACCTGGAGCAGACGGGGAGGGAAGATAAGCGACGTCTGCCTAGGGCTGGGCTGCCGCGGASCGGCTCCGGCAGGCGATGTGCAGGCGCAGGATGTGGCCACGGAGCTGAGCTGGCCGGCGAAGCTTCCTCCTCCTCCTCTCACCAYGGCAAGGCGGTGAGCAGCTGCAGTGCGCGCGCCCGGGGATGAGGACGCTGCTTTCGACGGGGCTGTAAGCCGCTTTCTAACGCTGCGGACGCGCGCAGCCGGGACGATTTTGAGAGCRACGCTGGAGCGCGCCTCGGCTTTGGGCGTCGCTGAGCACCGCGGGGTGCAGGGACAGCCCTCGTGTGATGCTTTTCTGCTCCCAGGAGGCTCCGTTGGAGGCTTTCACGGGTTGCATTAGGCTGTTTGCAGCCGATGGGGTCCTGCGGGAGCGGGTTTTTACGTGATCCGCTCCGGTTTGCAGATGTGGGCTGTTTTCAGACCGGGCTTTCCCCACCTAGGGTTTGCAGCAAAGCGCATTTCCTTGGTGCCAGCGCTGTCAAGACCGACACGAGTGAGGTTTCTCATCAGGCAGCTCCTCCGAAGCGTTGCTCGGCGGCCGGGCTCGGGGCCGGGGGCTGCTGGGGTGAGGCTGGCTCACGGGCCCTGCCCCAGCGCTGTCGCTGCRGCGTGGGAGGCTGAACTCGTGGCAAGGAAAGGGCGAGAAGTTTCCAGAGCAAGCGGCATAGCCAAGACTGGTGTGGCCCCGAGGCCTGGGGCGAAGCGAGATGGGAGGGCCCGAGAGCGAGAAGCGTGTGGTTAGCGAGGGCACGTGGGTCCGTTAGCACCTTTGGGCTCCCACCGCCGCGTGAAGCTCCGGGCTGGTGTGACACCGCCTGCCCGGGCGGTCCCATCCCTGAGGTCCCCCATGCCCGCCCTGTCCCCCGGGGCCACCCCGCCGGCGGCGGCTCCCCCGCTCGCCCGTGCGGGGTACCGCGGGCCGTGCCGTCCCCTCCTGGCGCCCGCATCCTTCCAGGCATCCGCTTTGCACCTCTTGCAAGGGGGCGGCGCGGGACGACGTTGCCAGGCTGGTCGGAGAAAGGCGACGAGGAGCTCGCAAGGGCCGACGGACGGACGCGGTGAATTCAGAGCGGCGGCTCCGGCTCCCCGGGGCGGCAGGCGGAGCAGCTCCCCGTGGACCTCGGACCCTGGCGCCGCTCCGCAGGGAGAGCACAGCTTGCTATAAGCATCCGCGCAAAGGCGGCGGGTGCTGCCGAGCCGCGGGCAGCTTTTGGCAGCTGCGCTTGCTGCATTGGCACCGGCGAGGCCGCGGCAGGGCAGCACCGCGCGGACTGGCACCCAGGGCAGGGAGAGCCGGCGTCCGCGTGGCTGGAATGACTTTGGCAGTAAGAATGAACATCAGGTCCGGCCCCCCCTCCCCCCCCTCCCCGCCAGCGGCGTTGGGGGATGCTATTTAGGGAGAACACATGTGCCTGGCCGATTTCCGCCGAGCGTTTCCCTCRTACCGCCCCGCACCCCGCATTGCTGGGCGGGCGACGGCCGCGGGTGCATCCTTTCCGCATCTGTTCATGGACCTGCTCTCCGCGAATGCGCCTGGTCCCTTTTTGACCCTCGCCTCCGCCGCCTCCGGGGATTGCCGGAATTCCCTCTCTGCGCGCAGAAGTTGCTATTTTATTCAGTTTAAACCCATCTCGTAGTACTTTTSTCTTAGTTTTGCTGCGAAAGCCGCGCTGCGACCCAGCGACTGCGGTTCTGGGCCGCGAGCGGGAAGTGGAGAAAGGCTGCCTTCCTCAGATGAGGGCAGAGCCCCATCCGCCCCAGGTGCTCGGGGCCGGGCGAGGAGGCACGTTGGGTGGAAGTGGCTGTCGCTCGTGGTGGCAGGCGCTGCAATAAGGCCACCAGTCCCTTCGAGCCTGGCCAGGGGCATGTTCCCATCTGCATGACCCGTGTGGCAGCTGTAGCGTTCCCACGCTCTGCTTTCCTCTCCTGAACCGGAGCGGGTTGCACTCAGCTCTGCTGAGCGTCGCCGGTGGTGGCCCACACGCTCCRCTGTCCCTGCCGGCGTGGCCCCGTGGGGCAGACCCCCGGGCGTGTGGGACGCGTGGCCCCAGGTGGGCACTGCAGCTCTGCGATGCATAGGTTGCTTTTTATTTTCTTTCTTAAAGGCTGTGAAGGGACCATTCGCTCAGGCCACCTGGTTCGTGCGAGGCAGCCACAGGGCTACCTCTTCCATAACACTTGTGTCCAGGCAGCTCCTTTCGCCTGCAGTCCCGACCAGACCTGGCAGTGACCCGCAGGCGATAATGTCTGAGGCGAACCCAGCTGGCTCGGGCCATGTTCTCAGCAGCTTTACTTCTATGATGCAGGAGAAATCTGCTGCCTTTGCAAATGGGAGACCCCGAGCGGGTTATTGCTCTGGACCTTGCTCCATCTTCATCTCCGCTGGCCTGGCTGCTCAGGATTTATCTGTCAGCGCAGCTCTGTTTGCTGGCCACAATGTGACCAGCCCTTCAGCTAATCTCTAGGAGCTGAAAGCATCAGTGAACATAAATCTAGACCTRGTGAAGTAGGAAACCGCCGTTTCCTTCTGTTCCTATCGCCCATGTTAACAAGCCAGCAAATGAACTGAGAGCTGAAGCAGCAAGAGGAACAGGAATCCCTTGCTGCRCTGAGCTGTTGGCAGTTGTGGTGCATGCAGAGCGTGGTAGGCACCATCTCCATGCTAAGGGCACAAGGACAGGGCCTCCTCACACCTGAAGTCCTTTCAGCTGTGCTGAGTGTCCTGGTACCCATGGCTCTTCCGGGTGGCGATGGCACCAGGGAGCTCTTCCTGCAGGACCTGGCTGATAGCCCCTTCTAAGGCCWGAAAGGCGAGCAAGGAACTCCTGCTTTCCCACCCAAGCAGCAGCTCGCTTTACTCTCCATCCCCTGACCCTGCACTGTGGCTATGGGCGATACTCCTGGCATCCCAAACTAATCAATTTTCTTTGTGACCTTCTAGGTGATGCTTTCTCCTCAGAGGCACCTGAAGCGAAGAGAGCCATCCRTGATGCAACTCTTCCTTCTGCTCTTTCTCTTCCCACTCCCAGGTAGGCTGCCTCAAGCCATGTCCTGCCCTGGGCTGGCCAGATTTGGGCTCCTGGAAGGAATCAGCAGCCCCAAAATGGGAGGGCTAAGGGGTACCTAGAGATATTTGCAGTGTGGTTTCTAGAAATGTTTTGCGGGCTTGTTTGAAAGCTTGAATTCCCCTCTTGCTTCTGGTCCATTGGGGTCTCCAGGGCAGGGATCTGGARGTGGTCTGATACTTTCCAGAAACACTTTGGAGACGGAGAACTCCTTTGCTTTATYGGGCTCTGTCAGCCCCAGGGACCTGCATCTGGGAGAGGCCGGGGCCCAGAAAGGGAGGGGAGGTCCAATGTCCTGAAGAGCCTGAGCTCACTGTTGAAACCTCCAAGCGTAACCGTAGACAAGTCACAGAGCTGGCTTAAGTCACTCACGTCAGCCAAGGATGAGGTCATGCATGTTTTGGAGACAGCCTGGGCCAGGGGGGTGGCAGAGTTGAAACACACCTGACTGCTGATGTCGCAGCAGTTGGTTTGCCGGGGGTGGCTGTCCCGGACCCTGGAGCCCCTCTGGCTGAGGTGAACATTTCCCTGTGTTTGTGCAATGCAGGGTTGGGGGAGAGAAGCCACCAAGAAGAGGACTTCCGCTTCTGCGGTGAACGAAACCAAACTGAGAACAGCTCTGTCATCTACGAGCATGGCCCTGCCATCATCTCCATTGAGAACACGGCCCAGGCGCTGATAATAAAAAGGCCCTTTTTGCCAAACCAGAGAAACTCTTATTACAAGTACAGTTTGCCTCCGACTTTGGGCAGATACCGCTTCTGTGTCTACTGGTTCAAGCCCAACAAGACTCTCAAACTTGCGTATGGAAAACAGAACTTTCTCCTGGGAAAAGACCTGTCTGGTAACATCATCTGGGGCAAAGAAAATCAGAAGACTGAAAAGAACAACAGCTCTATCTTCAATGTGTCCTATATTTTGAAGGGCCAGAAGAACACCTCCCTTGACAGTTCACCCTATTACTTCTTCCCTGGTAAAGGCAACTCAATGTTATTTTAACGAAAGAAGAGTTAATTTTATCCCCAACCCACTCTTCAGCACAGCAACTGTGTTGCACTGATAATTTGTTGTAGCACAGTGTTCTAAGGACACAGCTCAGGGTTGATAAGTAGTAGAAGTAGTTTTGCTTGAAGCAGCCTAGAGGCAGCCCCTGATACCCACATTTCCCTAAGGTAAGCAGGTTCCTAAAGATGAAAGCAGAAGATCCCTCAGATTTTCAGAAGTGCCTCGGCCCACCAAAATCCGTGGGACTCGTGTGCCTTGCAGAGATCTCCAAGGCTCCCATCTGCACTGCTAGACACCTAGCTAAGCTTAGACAGCCTGGCCTTGATATCCTCTGCTGCAGCTGAGCTCCAGCTGCTTGTTCTGGCTGCCCAAGGCGACCAGGAGAAACCCATTGGGTCCTAGTCTCTGGTTGCTCTTCCAGGTACAAATCCTGAGGGCCTCCTCTGCTTTCTGCTCCCSATGGTCTGCTAGAGCTTAGTCAAGGGGGGAGTCAGCCCACAGCCCAAGGGTGGCTYGAGGCATGGAGGAAGCTGGCTCTGGTTGCTTTTCCCACAGTATTTCCTTTTGTGTCCCCACCAGCTTCTCCAGAAAACATGCCTGTCTGGGAGCAAGATGTGGAAAAAGAGCTAACCGACCTAGACAGCCTCATGGTGCAGTCCCCCACAGTGGCTGCGGGAGTCCCGGTGCACAGGACCTTTCGCAAGTGAGTTCCTAGCTTGAGCCATTCCCAGGCTCTCATCAGGCTCACAGCTTCTTACTGGCCAGCCCAGTGCAGCCCACTGGGCCCCTCCTGGTGAAGGCCAGGCAATGACTTTATTAAAGCAGAGGATATTTATTGAGCCTGCCCACGGTGCCAGAGCATTTGCACGTCTTTTTCTGGCTGGAYGATGGAGGCTTTCAGAGCAGAGCTTGTGCCTTCTGTCTCCCACTCACTCTGCACCCTGCTTTTCCCCAACAGCAAACTGCAGGAATTTGAGAAGAAGCTGGCCAAGGTGGAGTTTGAAGGCCAGAATCGGACCTTTGGGCAGGCTGCCATGCATGCAACTGTCCTGAAGATCGAASCCAGTCAAGCTCCTCAAGACGTGGCCTTTGCTTCCCAGAGAGAGGTGAGTTCAGGCTGGGAGCTGAGCAGCAGAGCATGCAAGGATGAGGGCTGAGGAGAAGAGTCCYGTCAGCGAGAGCTCTTGCAGGCGAGGATGCGTGGCTGTGACCCTGTGGCCCAGAACAGCCATTGTGGGAGCTTTGATGGAGGCACTTGCCAGAGCCCTCCTTGTTCTTGGTCCTTTATGGAAGGTGGTGAGGGACTGCAGTGATGCTCTGACTTCCTGACTTGTAACCTCTGGGAAACACCTTGCATCACCTCCCGGGGCCTTGGTGGGAAGGAGTTAGCAGAAGAGAGAGGCAGAGAGGGGTAGGGAAGTGTCCCCTCYTCTCAAGTGCCTGTGAGGAGCTGTGACTGGGACAGGAGGAAGAGCCACAGAATCACAGAATGGGTATGGTTGGAAGGGACCTCGGGAGATCATCTAGTCCAACCTCCCTGCTCAAGCAGGATCACCTAGAGCATGTTAGACAGGGTTGCATCCAGGTGGGCTTTGAACATCTCCAGAGAAGGAGGCTCCACAGCTTCTCTGGGCAACCTGTTTCAGTGCTCCGTCACTCGCACAGTGAACAAATTCCTCCTCATATTCAGGCAGAACTTCTTGTGGTTCAGTTTTTTCCCGTTGCCTCTAATCCTTTCTCATGGGACAAYTGAAAAGAGTTTGTCCCCATCCCCTTGACACCCTCCCTTCAGGTACTTACACACATTGATAAGATCCCCCCTCAGTCTTCTCTTCTCCAGACTAAAGAAGCCCAGCTCTTGCAGYCGTTCCTCACAGGGCAGRTGCTCCAGCCCTCTGATCATCCTTATAGCCCTRCGCTGSACTCTCTCCAGTAGCTCCATGTCTCTCTTGTACTGGAGAACCCAGAACTGGACGCAGTACTCGAGATGAGGCCTCCCCAGGGCTGAGTAGAGGGGCAGGATCACCTCCCTCGATCTGCTGGCAACACTCTTYCTAATGCACCCCAGGATCCCATTGGCCTTCCTGGCYACAAGGGCACAYTGCTGGCTCATRGTCAMCTTGTTGTCCAAGACTCACAGCTCCTTCTCTGCAGAGCTGCTCTCCAGCAGGTCAGCCCCCAGCCTGTACTGGTGCATGGAATCATTCCTCCCTAAGTGCAGGACTCTGCCATTTCAGAGGACAGAACTGTAGTCTGGAGATACCTTCTCCTTCACTCTGCAGCCTCTGTGTGGACTGCGCAGGGGGCCAGGAGATGCRATCAGGCACTGTCGGGCTCCCCAGCTGGCACGAGGCAGCAGGAACTCCCTAGCCACGCTATATCAGCTGATGTCCCGAGCTCCTGACAATCTCAGTCCTCCAGCATCCTTAGACAACTTCCCAACTGATCTTCTCCAATGGGTTTCTTGTTGCAGGAGGGTAGAGAGGTCCATGGATTTTCAGTGGAACTGCCAAGAAGCCTGTTCACGAAGGTGAAGGACAYGGAGGAGAAAGCGGAGCACAGGGTGCTCCTCATGGACATCAACAGCCAGACCATGTTCCAGGTAATGGCCAGGTATGGCACAATGAGGTGCCTTTGCTGTGCAAGGAGGGGCTGGTTGTACAGGACTGCGCAGAGTCAGCTGGAGCAGGAACTGGTCTTACAAATAAGTGCCAAGCATCCACCTGGGCTCTTTGCTAGCCTTGCCTGGTCACTCTTGGCAGAGCTGCACCCTGTAACATCACCTTCAATTCAACCAGGCTTTGCTTTTTCCTCTGCTCCTCCTGCAGCCCTCTGTGATCCTCAGCCAGCCCCAAACAGATTAAGCCTGTGGCACCTAGGCCAATGGGCGGCTGCTCACTTGGAGAAGGTGCTGCAAAGATGCTGAGCTGAACACAACCACAGGGCACCATGGGGGCATGAGAGTTAGAACAAACTGCTCATTGGGATGTGCTTGACTGCAGCCAGTCTCTAAGTCATGGAGAAATAGTGCAGGGAAAAGAAGACACGAAGCCAGGTTCAGTTGCCAGGGTGGCATTCATCTTGCTTTGCTTTATAGTTGGCAGAAAGGACCTAGCATGTGTCGGGAGAGGGTTTGTGGTGTGTTTTAAACATTTGCCCACTGTGGTTGAGGTAGATGATCACAATGTGGAAGTGCTTTTGCCTCTACTTGAACTGGAAGGGATGAGCAGGAGTGCAGACATCTRTGCTCAATAGATACTGCTGACAGGAGAACCTCAGTCCCGGTGTGTGAGCCATTGATCTGGGAAAGAGGCCTGGGCGTTGCAAGCGTGAGGTGGAGACATGACAAGGAAAGAGGCACGGGACCTCTCTCTTTGGGTTTCTGGGAACTCTCAGCACCTTYATGCTTGGCAGCTCTCTTTTCCTATGTTGTCACTGTCTCCTCTTTCTCCACAGGATAAAAACAGCAGTCGTGTCCTGGGAGACAAGGTGGTTGGCATCTCCCTGGTGGACACAGTAGTGGCCAACCTCTCCGAGCCCGTGGTCCTCACTTTCTTCCACAGCCAGCTGCCGGTAGGTGGAGGAAATAGCCTCACTAAACCTGACCCCTCCGGGAATAGAGAGGCAAGAAGGGCTCAGACCCTGCCAGCTCAGAACRTAGTCACAATTCAGCAGGTCCATGTCCATGCCCTCAGCCTGCTAGTAAAATCTGCTAGGTGTTCTGAGGCTGTACTACAACCACATTTGCATCTTGTGCTCTCTCTGTGGCTCTTCCTGCTCCTGTCCAGGAGATGCTGCTTTGCAGATGCGTCAGAGAATGGTGTCTGTCTTGAGCCCACACTCATGATATGGCCCAGTTTGTCTCCTGAAAACTTCTAACCTCCTGCCCCATCTTTCCCTCTACCAACCTTGCCATCCGTGTGTCAAACCCAGAGATGTRTCCTGATCAGGGACCATGCTTTTTTTGTTTCAGAAGAATGTGACCCGTCTGTGTGTCTTCTGGCAAGAAGACATCACCAGTGAGTATTTGAGTGTGGGAGCTTCTGCATCTGGGTGTGAAGTAGAACATTGTCTTTGCTCATTCTGCTGTTGCAGGTACCAGCAATGGGGAACCAGCAGGGCTGACCCAGCTGGCATGTAGCAGTGAGAAAAATATCCTCCTCACCTTCACACACYCCCTGTTAGCGATCTCTCTCATTTGCATCTCTCTTCCCTTCTCTAATTCCAGGGAGCTCTCTATAAAGTTGTCCCAGAGGGTTGTTTCAGGCTTTTCCCTTCATAGTGCCCGAACAGCTGTTACTTGCTCCCCAGGGGTGGGTGCTGATGCCTCTGAGGGTGGCAGTCCTACATATATGTATGTTCTTGCTGTGTGCTCTGTATGGGGCCAGCWAGGACCCCCACCTTTGTCCTCTCCCCTGCCATGGACACCTTGCTCTGAAGGTCAGAAAACTTTTCCGTTGCATTCCCACTGCTCACCAGGCTCTCTCCCTTGCAGCACACTTCGGTAACTGGAATAACTACGGTTGTACAACAGTGAAGGGGGATAACCAGACAGATTGCAGATGCAACCACCTCACCTACTTTGCTGTACTGATGGTGGGTATTGCTTTCCTGGAGCTCTCTGCATCCTTCCCCTCTGCAGAACTTCTCCCTCACTACAGTTCTTGTTCCTCCTTCTCCTCAGGTATCCTCCCCGGAGATCACCTATATACACAGGGATTACCTGAGTATCATAACATACATTGGCTGTCTTATCTCAGCTTTGGCATCCATTTGCACCATCTTCTTCCTCTACTTCAGGTACAGCCCTGGAGTCTGGGTGCAGARATGAGTTAGCAGTCTGACAGGTCACCCCAGGCTCAGTGTGTGCATCGTTCTGTAGGTGCATCCTTTCCTTTGCTATTAGACCTACATGGGCTCAAGCTTTCCAAATGCAGTTGAGAAGCATGATGAGGGAGCCARATTTGCAGAAAGCACTGAACCCTTCTCTCCAGAAATCAACCCCTTTTGTCAGGTCTCCTGGAGTGCTYTCTAAAACATCTACTTTTCAGTGATTTTGGAACATCAGTTTGGTTATTATCATGGATCCAGCAAGCAGAGGCTTGCAAAGATCTTTTCAAGGGTCCAGTGGAGAACAGAAGGGTGTTCTCTCAAGTAGTGTCATTGATCCTAYATGGATGACAGGCAGAAAATATGTCACTCTATTCCCCCCACACCGTGATCTGGATTTGCAATACAGAGCTAACTGAAGGGATCTGGATTTGTATGTATAACAGTCGTTCCCATGTGCGGGATTAGCGACTTAGCCCCCCTGACACTAACAGAGGGTCTCCTTACTCTTTTGATTATGGTGAGTTACTCCAGCTGGAGTCTTGGGGTGTTGTGGGGCACCAAGCTGAGRGAAGTGGCCAGGTGTGGTGGTGAGACTCTCCCTCTCACTTTTCCAGAAGCAAGCAACGAGACCAAATCACAAGCATGCACATTCACATGAACCTACTGGGCGCCATCTTTCTCCTGGATGTCAACTTCCTCATCTCAGAGCACTTGGCTTCCAGCAGTGAGGCAATCTGCAGAGCTGGGGGGCTATTTCTGCACTTCTCTCTCCTGAGCTGCCTGACGTGGATGGGCATCGAGGGTTACAATCTCTACCGGCTTGTGATTGAAGTCTTCAATGCCTACCACAATCACTTCCTCCTCAAGCTCTGCTTAGTCGGCTGGGGTGAGTTTGGGAGAGGCAGAAACATCCCCAGGGTAGAGGCAACAGGATATAGGAGACACACAGGTAGACTCAGATTCTTCTCCTAGAATTCTTTCTTACTGTATGTGGTGCCTGGATGGGGATGTAGATGTAAATATGGAGGAGCAGATTCTGAGAGCAGAGGGGTCTTTCTGTCAAGGCGGAAGACAGCGACGGAGAGCAGAAGCTGGAGCCATAGCTTCAAGGGCAGTTCACCCTTGGGGTGGCACAGCAAGGGAAGCATGTGGCAGCCACTAGTTGGAGTCTTTAAGTAGCGATGGGATGTTCTCTTTCTAAAAGAAACATTCAGGACAGCCAGGAGAAATAGCTTTGGTGAAGGAAATCCCTGCCTCGCTTTGCACAGGAGGCTGCAATAGCAAGATCTTATGATCTTTTGTGGCCTAAAAGTCTATGACCCTGGGAGACCCACCAGCTGTGGGCTGTGCAGTACAGCTCACTGCCCATCCAGGGCAAATGCCAGGCATCCTTGTTGCGTGCTCTATCCTTGATTCTCCCTGAGGAGAAACTGCTGTTTCATACTGCATACAAGGAGAAAGGGACAGTGAGTCCTTCCAGTAGGTGTGAGGGCCAGGAGATTATGGCTGCTGCTTCATTCTGTTCTTGATACCCAGGTCTCCCCTTCTTTTGCGTGACGCTGATCTTCTTTGCTAACTGGACGAACTATGGCCCATTCTCCATTCCAGTGTATGAATCCACTGGTGGCAAATACACCAACGCAACCATGTAAGTCATGGGAAATGTGTTACTTGGTCCCYGATCTTAGATAAAGTCAGCTGGTTGAACCACCAATGTGTCCTATAGACTTTCCATAGCTTGCCAGGCTGTGGTTTTACTGGCTTCTTTGGGATTTTGCATAAGGTGGGGGGAATCCCTCTCCGTGTTTAGCCAAGCTGGGTGCTGAATTTGTCAGGCACCTTCCTGCCTGCTTCCCCGACCTGTCCTGCTTGTGCCCTTGTAGGACAACAAAGCATAACTCTCTACCCTTTCTCCACCCTCTAGATGCTGGATCACAAGCCCTCTGATCCACAACATAGTGAACCTGGGTTTCTTCAGCCTGGTGTTCCTCTTTAACTCGGTCATGTTGGGGGCTATGCTCCGGGAGCTCCTCAGGCAGAACAAGAAAGGCCACAAGTTCAAGCATGTCCTAGCCCTCTTTGGCCTGAGCGTCCTGCTGGGCATCCCRTGGGCACTGGTCTTCTTTTCCTTCACCTCCGGTGTTTTCCGCCTTGTCTCCCTCTACATCTTCACCATCATCAACTCTCTCCAAGGTGAGCCTGTGGTGATGGGCTCCCCTGAAAGCATTTGTGGGGTATTGACAGTGCCAGTGGTGATGGGTACAAGAGGAGCTGGCCTTGGCAAGCTGGCCGGCTCATTCTTGCATCCTATTTTTGCTGATCCCTCCAAGGGGTTTTCACTTACCCTTTCTTGCACCTCTCCTAGGTTTCCTCATCTTCCTCTGGTACTGGACAATGGTGCTGCAGGCGAAAAAGTCCCCTGACTCCCAGAGCAGTTCTGACAGTATGAAACTGCAGCCCAACAGCAGCCAAAGCCATCCTGACTGAGCCCTCATGCTGCCAGCGCCACGGAGCTCCCTCGCCAGCCCRGTTCCAGGCTGGCACCAGGTCTCCCAGCAAGGAGGATGGCTATGGGGAGGGAGCTGAACCCATCACGCTTTGCTACCACACCTGCCCCACATGGCTACTAGGAATGCAGAGAAACCTGCACGAGGGTCTGGCCGTGCGGAGCCCAGCACCATCCGTGGCTGCACTCTCCTGCCCGCTTCCCGCTGCACCCATGCACCCTGGCCGCGGCAAGCACTGCCCCTCGCCCAGCACCCACTGATGCCGCCTTGCCTGTCCTTTGCTCTGTGCCATGGCCAAGGCTCCAGGGTCCCACCAAGGCAGCAGGTGCAGCTTTCGATGGGGCAGCTGCCTCCCTGTGCCACGTGGGGCAGAGCCATGGGGGGACAGGGCTGGCTCCTGGATGGAAGGATGTGTATGGCACGGGCCAGGCCATCCTCACTCGTGCTGGGAACAAGGGCTGTGATGATAAGCGGAGGACAGAACTAGGGTCTCCAGTACCGCCTGATGTCTCCTCCATTGTGCCTGGGCTCATCCTCTGCATTTGTTGTGGGGCAGTGGGTGGGAAAGGCCCCATCTTCACCCCATGCAGCAGTGGTGGTTACCAAGAGGGTCCTTCCCCAGCAAAGACTGAATAACTCTGTCCCTGCAACACCCACTAGCAGCTGGAATAATCTATTTTTGTTATTTTGTTGAATGTTCTATATTTTTATATGGTATAGAAATTTAACGTTTGCGCTCATACATCAGAATTGTGCCCATTAAAAATGTTCCTGCTCTGTTGGTGGCTGTCCCGGGTCTCTCTCCCATAGGTGCGTGTGTAAGCTATCCATGCGGGTGAGCCTCCAAGAGCTCAGCTGGAGCCTGGGCTTACAAGTCTCCTTGGAGCCACAGACCCAACCGGAGTCTCTCAATGCCGTGCAGTTTCCCTTCAACCAGCCTGGTGCCGACCGAGGCGGCGGCGGCCTCAGCGGGCCCGGGAGCATGAGCAGCATCATCCTACAGCAAGAGAAACGGAGGCATGGAGGGATGGTGGCGTGGGTCGCTCAGAGCCATGCCCATTTGAGCACTGAATCTCTCCAAGGATGGAGGTTCCCCACCTCTCCGAGCCCCTTTTCCAATGTCTTACCGCYTTCAGGGTGAACTTTTTTTTTTCTAGTATCTAATGGGAATTTCCCAAGTTCCAGCTGGTCCTTGTTGCTTCTCGGCCCTCTACCACGCCCTTGCATGGGGGTTCTTCCACCCAGAGGCAGGTTTTGGTATTCGTCTTTGCTGAACTTCATGAGGTTTCTTGCAGCCCATTTCTCCAGCCTAGCGACGTCCCCRCATGCTAATGTAACCTTAACAGCCTACGATACCTTGCTGAGGCTGAGGCAGGTAACAGCACTATCAGCAAAGCACCAYGAGCACAATTTTGATAAGATACGAAGTGACAAAGGAGGCAGGAGAATTTTTTTCAAAGGGACAGGGAGCCGTTACGATCCCCTCCAGTGGCTATTGCTAGGCAGGCAAGGGGAAGGCCAGTCGAATGATTCATTTTGCAGCGTCCCACAGGGCCGGGATCTCTCCAGCGGGTCTCTTGCTCCCTCCTGTGCTGAGCACAGCCACGATGCAGGCCTGGGCTTGCGGCCAGAGCTCAGATCTAAATGTGCAGCTTGCAAATGCAGTTTTTAATCTCCTAACCCACCGGCTTCTTTGCAAAACTCTACTCCTGCTTGTGGGTAATCCACCTCCGTCCTGGTCCGAGCTGTTTTGCCAACAGAAGCATTGCTTGCAGCCGTGGAGGCAGACCTTCTCGGTGACGGTGTTATTTCTGCTTTGGGGTAAAGCCGGGCTTTCGCCTCCCTGTCCCCACTGGTGTTGAGGAATCCTAGTGGTTGGCTAAGTGGGAGAGAGTCTGTCCGGCCACAGACTTACGTCCCACCTCCTTGCCGCCCACAAGCTTGGGGTCGTCCGGCTGCCGGGCGCAGCCACTGTGCCTGCAAGACGCTCAGGAGACCAGGGCTTGGCTGGCGGCAGAGATACCCTGACCCCCGTCACCCCCCCTCCCTTTCCGGGACGGGGGGGTCATCGGCAAAGTGGGCTTTGGTGCGGCAGGTCGTCCTCGCCACGGGAGAGCGGGGTGAGGGGCTCCGGCAGGGCGGGCAGGAGAAGTGCCTCCGGCCGTTATCGGCGTTGCTGCGAGGTCAGAGGAGCGGGGTGTTTGCCAATCCACAGGAAGGAGCGCAGTATTCGCGTAAGGGAAGTGAAGACACTGCCGTTGCCTCAGGAGAAGCCACAAACCCTGGGGGAACCTCCAAAAGAGCGACGTAGAGGGTGAGGGAGCAGAGAGCGGCTGGCGAGGGTCCCGGGCTGCCTGGAGACACAGAGCAGCAGCATGAAGCGCCTGCTCCTGAGCTCGGTCCTGCTGCTCCTGCTGCTGCCCGGTGAGTGCCTCCCTTGGGGCGATGGGTTGGTTTGTAGACCACAGCCGTGCTTCAGCCCACAGGGAGCGAGATGTGGACAGGGCTGGGCTGGAGGGTCCGCTCCTGGGATGCAACAGAGAGCTGGGAAAGAAAAGGGGAGCAGAAGGCTTTTGCTCGAAGCCCCTCTGATCTGTGTTGCCTGGGCTGTGTACTGCACTGYAGTGAGGTCTGCACCAGCAGGGTCCTGAGCAGAGTCTGGATGGGTCCCGGTTTTAATAGCCATCCCCAGCAGCATGGGATCACTCCTGCAATGGTGGCAGGAGGCTGGACAGGCTGCTGGAGGGCAGCTCTCCAGCTAGACACGGTGTTCTTGCGTTTACCAGCCCGCACGTCTGCCCACTTGTTTTTTGAAAGCTTGCACATTTTTAGTATCTAAGCCAGCCTGCAGCCAGGATGGTCCCAGCTTAACTGAACGGATGAAGAAACCTCTCCTTTTGTTTCTTGTGAACCTGGTACCTGCCAGTTTCTCCCAATTCCCTCCATTCCTCTGCAGGAAGGCAGCGCAGAAGGATCCCTATCTCCATGCCACCTCAGGACTGACCCTGTTTTTCTTTTTCTTTTCCCCTTTTCCCACACCCTTGCCTTCCAGATGCTGCCAGAGGACRGGAGAGCTGTGATGGTGAGTGGCTTCTCTACCCCCATGCCTGAGCCCCGTGTGCTCTGAACCACCCCAGGCGGTGGCCTCGATCTTGTAGCAAGGGAGAAGGTGCCCACTCCTGCCAGGGCCGGGGGGCTCCCATGGTGGCGAAGGGCTGGAGCCCAAGCAGGCAGAGGCGGAGCTGCCTCCAGCCAGGCTCTTCTCGCYTGGCTCCCTGTACATTCCCTGCATCCCAGCAAGGTGGAGGCGGCTGGGGCATCCTGCGGGAATAAGCCGGGTTCCCTCCTCTCTCAGCCCTGAAAAGGGGGGACAACAGCTACAGCTGCTGTAACACCACCGTCAACCCGGAGGAAGAAGGCAGAGTGAACGTGATGCTGTTTGCCTGGTGCAAGGAGCTGCAGCAGGCCAGCAACCTGGCATGCAGGTGTCTGAGGGAGAAGACGCACAGGTAGGTGAACCCACAACAGTGCAAGAGGGGACCGAGCTTGGGGAATGTGGAGTGCCTCAGGCCACTCTTGCTATTCTGGCAGGGCGTACGGAGTCAGCCCAATATGCCCCGGCAGGAGGAGCCCGTCTGCTGGCTCTGGAGCACGTCCTCTCTGTCCCCTCTGCCCCAGGAGCAAGGGGTCCAGCCCACAGCCCTGCCCAGCAGCGCCTGCGTGGGAGAGAGGGAGGCAGCCCTGTGCTAGCTTGGGGCTACAGTACAGCTGACCCCACTGGGAAGAGCTGATCTGCCCCGTCAAACTTGCTGGCCTCRGTCCGGTATGCTGAGGCCACTGCGTCCCCACTGCTGTCCCCTGTGATGGCCCTCTTGGCACCACAGGTTTTTGCAATCTGCAAGCTTCTCCACCGGCAAGAAGATAGCAGGGGTGAAAGCGCTGCTGGTGAACATCAGCAGAGCCATCCTCCACAATGATGTCGTCTTCTCCTTCTCCGCTTCAGAGGTGAGAAATACTTGTCTTTTCCTTCCGAATGGGCATTAATGAGCCTGACAGCCAGGCAGCTCATGCCAGGAAGCCAGGCCTCTGCAGGAGGCGATAGGAGGTTTGCTACCCTAGGAGGCCAGTGCTGGCCCAATGTGCTTTCCAAGCTTTCCTTGGCCCTCTCCCTTACTGCTGGAGGCAGGGCTCAGTGTACCAGAGCGTGCTTTTCTCCCAGTCATCCGCACAGTTGCTTTCTGAATCCTTTAGAAACTTCAGCATCCCATGGCAACGAGTCCTCCAGATTAACAAGGAACTGCATGAAGAAGTGCCTTGAAGAGTCCTGTCTCTTTGGCCCTTTCTTCCCAAAGAGCTGTCCCAGGTTCCTCAGGAGGAAAGTCGGTGGTGGGTAGGAGGGTGGCCACATGAGGACAAGGTTGAGGAAGACGAGGAGTATGTGGGACCTCATGCCTCCTGTCAGCCCTGAGACTCTGCATTGTCTGGGCATGTCGAGGGACTATGTCGCCATGGGACGACAGTAGGTTGGCAGAGAGGTCCTAGAGTCTACTCCCAGCTCTGCCCCAGCACCTGCTGAGTGCCTGCGGACAAGGCTTTCCCCTTCTGCCTTCAGGCCTCCTGGCAATTTAACTCAGTAAAATCCASCTGGGGAGGGCTGAATTTGAGTCTAGAGCAACACTGGCAGGTCCCAAGAAGAGAAGTGACAGGGACAAATGGGACGCTATCAGCAAATGATCCCCCACCGTTGTTCTCCGGTGCAGGGCCCCAAGAGGATTAACTCAACGGAGAGGGGGAACACAAGCAAAATCCGACTCCCCAGGGAGCTATTTCAGTCCATGAGCAGCCAGACAGCCCAAGTGGTAGTAACGGTGCTCAACACCAAGCAGCTCTCCATGTTCATGGTAAGAACTGTCATTTCCAACTTTCCTCTGGCCCTGCTCCTGCCCTTGGCTGTCCAGGACACTATCCAGGAAGGCATTTGCTGCATCGGCCAGCGGCCAGCGATGAGGGCATGGGTCTGGTGGGCACCTCCTGTGAGAGGACTGTGAGAGCCATGCAGGGTCCTCAGCTGGCTCAGTAGGGGCTGGAGGACTTCTCTTGTCTGAGCACACCAGGGCTGGCCTGGCCACTGCTGGGAGAGGACTGCAGGCTCTTGGCAGAGCAAGGAGAGCCAAGGCAGACCCGCTCACACAACACTTCCCCACTGAACAGGAGACCAACCGGACACARCACATCCTGGACAACACAGTGGTGGGCATCACAGTGGTAGACGTGAGGGTCACTGGACTCCGGGACCCTGTGCAGCTCACCTTCACCCATAGGCAGCTGCCAAACGTAAGCCATGCCCTCCCTCCCTCTCCCCTGGTGCTGTTGCTCTCCCCTCACCAAGGTCTCCCAGCTCACTGCTGCTCTCTCCCATTGCAGAGTGTGCGCCCCCAGTGTGTCTTCTGGGATCCCAGCAAAGGTAGCAGCCTCAGCGGGACTCAAGTGGGCTCCTGAAACTGTGGTGCCAAAGCCCATTGAGGGAAGGGAGAAAGGCTACTGGGGAAAAGCCATCAAAGCATGGCACTGAAAGACTCTAATGACTGCTGAAAAGCCTCTGGCCTAGGGATGAGGATGGGTCAGCTGCTCTGCCATGGTCTCAGCCTCCATGTATTGTCAGCTCAGGAACACCAAGGGCTTTGTGTGGACAGGGGATGGCTCGCACGGCCGGAGAACTCTGTCCTGGCTCCCAGGACTGAGACCRTCTAAGGCCAAGGGGTTCTTCTGGGCATCATCTGTGGGACTTTGTGTGTGCTGTGACTATGCTTTKAAATTCAGAGAGATGGGTCCAGTTTAGGGGATTTTGATGAGGAAGAGCTGCTACACAGCAATTGTCTATACAAACAGAACAAGGTGGATCCCCAAAGGTCYTTTTAACCTCTTGATATCACTTGCATGTTCAGGCACCTAAATAAGAGAGCTCTTCTCTAACTACATCGTCCTTTACTCACTGCTGGTTAGGAGGATGCCATGACATGGTCATGGCTGTTTCATGGGCAGACATGCCACTCTTCAGATGTCCCCCATGCCCTTTGCAAGCCAAGGCAAACATAGCCTCCATCCTACCATCTCCTTCCTCCCCAAGAGGCTCTGTTGTATATCCTCAGCCAGGACTTGAGGCCTCTCTGGTGGCCACGCCAGGATGTGCTCACTGAGAGGGTGTTCTGCCTCATGTTCACTGTTTTCCCCACATATCTTTTGCAGGCCAGGGAGGAGGCTGGAACACCAGTGGATGTATCACTCAGCTTGGGGACAAGGGGACAGTCTGCTCCTGCAACCATCTGACCTTCTTCACTCTTCTCCTGGTGACAACCCTGCTCTATACAGCTCCTGCTTTTACCCTGGCTGTTGCTGCCTGCTCCCCCTTGGCTGTTTGGTGCCTTAAATGTCATAGTAGCTGCACTTCCAGGGATAAGCAATTGTATCTGCTTCCCAAAAAAGCCTAGCATCGCTTCACAAGCCATCATCCTAAAATCAAACCCCAAGCCAGCYTAGTGACCTGGAGGGCAGGAGTAGGTCAGCAGAGGATGTAAAGGATGGAAATGGTCTGCACTCTACCTGTCAAAGCAGTGAGAGTTAGAGATCTGTTCTCCTAGCTGGAGGTTTAGAGACTGCTTGTGATCCATCATAACTTTAATTCATCTCTCGTTCCTCCAATCCCAGAAAGAGGTTCGCTCTTCTCAGAGCCACTGTGTTCCCTGTTCCCTCTAGAGCCCTTCTCAGGGACAGTGGTCCCATTGCTCTAACCTGAGGGAGCCATAACTCTAGTAGACGCAGATGGGCTTTCTAGGCTGGTTCTAGGCCTATCTAACTCAATGTATGTGTGTGTTTGGCAGAGTTCAACTCTGGACAGGTCCACAGCACGGGCCTTGATGGTTATTGCAAATGTTGGCTGTGGGGTAGCCGTGGCTTCCTCAGTCTTCTCCATTGTCTTCTACGTCTTCTTAAGGTAGGATGTGCCCAGCTGCATCCTTGGGCTCCACAGAGATTTGTCAGCCTGAGGGACAAGAGATATGTGGGACCTGATGCGCCCAAGCCTAGTGCCTCCGCATACTTAGATCCCACATGCTCTTGGGCGTGCTGAAACCTACTTGTCCTCCAGGAAAAGGGGTGATTTTTCAGGGCAGTGGAACTGGGTGCTCAGAGAGTAACGCTGCCRTGTGGCTAGTGTCCAAGGCAAGGGACTTAGAATATCCCCTCTCTCCTCCCATCAGCATTTCCTGGTGTGATTCCCCTCTTGCCATATCATATGGCGCTCACCCCTCAGCACCAAAATCCATTTTCTCTCTTTCCTGTCATGCTCACCATCTGTGTCTTCTGCCTTTTCTGCTGCCTCTGACGACTCTCAGGTGTGTGTACAAAAAGTTCAAGTCAGACAAAACCATCCGGATCAACATGGCACTGCACATGAACCTCATCAGCAGCCTGTTCCTTTTCAACCTGACCTTCCTGTTCAACAATTGGATCCCTAGTATGAGCCTGCCAGGGCTGTGCAAAGGGCTGGGGGGCTTCACTCACTACTTCCTGCTCTGCTGTTTCACCTGGATGGCTCTGGAAGGCTGTCATCTCTACCTCCTCTTTGTCAAAGTGCTTGGCACCTACATCCGCCACTACCTGGTGAAGCTGTGCGTCATCGGCTGGGGTAAGCACCATCTGTCCCGGGTCATTCAAAGTGCATGGCCAGACCTGGGTCAGACCTGTGAGGGAATATGGCAGTGTCACTGCTCAAAGTGTGCTCTCAGTTTGCACCTAGTCCCAGCTGGCGCCTTTGCTCCTGCTCCTGCTCCTTCCCCCAGCTCTCCTCCCCACTGCTGGGGCAGTGCTGCCTGTGAGTCTCCTTCCTCCTGGAGAGTGATGCAGCGATGCCGTTCTCGGAGGAGGGCTGGAGCAGAGCACGTGGGGGATCAGGGAGGACTCTGCAGTCCAGGAGTGCTGTTGCTCCAATCAGAGGGCAAATAGGTYKRTATAGTGAGAGGGAGAGAGAAAGASCCCCATTCCTTCTRTAGCTCTGAAATGCTGTGATTGGAGCTAGGAAGTGTCTTATATGGACTCAGTGATGCAAATGACACTGCCCAGAGAGGATTTGAGATGACTCCTACAGAGGATCTTCCATCCTGCTGAGGACCAAAATTACCTACCTTATTAAGCAGAGGAACTCCCTGGAGAGTCTGCTGGGATTTTCATTATCTTCCCTCTGCCAGAAACCCATGTTCCCCAGCACCACACCTGTTCGGGAACTGCTTGGCATCAACAAAGCAAATGATCCTGCAGAAAGTTTAGTGGACAGTGCCCTCAGCTCAAACCCTCCTACCAAAAGCTGTTACATCTTCTCCACATCATGTCCAAGCACCAGCTGTTGTGCCTCCTRCAACCAGTGTACTCTGAAGCTCTTTCTAAACTCCATCTTCCTAAAGAACAGCACATTCAGGAGTAGCAAGGAAAAAGCAGAGAACCCAAGCTGACCATCTTACCTTTCTCATGGATTTCTGTCGCCCTTCACACCCATCTCCTTTGTTTTTCCAGGTTTCCCTGCTCTTGTGGTCATTGTAGCAGGAAGCATTGGCAGCTATGGAAAATACAGCATTCAGGATATAGATAACCAGCCCATATTCTCCTTGTGAGTGACACTGTCTTATGTAATTGTCCACAGAGATTAGATGGCTATTTGGCATGCGGAAAGGTAACTCACTGACCACAGAGCTTTGTGTCTGTATCGCTCAGCTTTATGCAGTGCTTCTTCTTCCCTATTTTTGATTTAAAATGAGTGGCTTTCTATAGCCACACTAACAACCATTGCTTGTTCATGMCGGCCTTCCGTGGTGCACGGCTGCCTGCACAGAGTGCCAGGACACTCAGCAGGGAAGAAAACCTTATGCTAGGCAGGACCAGCCYAGTCATCACCTCAGTCAGCCTCCTCTATCATGCCACAGGCCCCTAGATCATGGAAAACAGCTAAGGTCCAGTTAGATTTCCRTTATGCACTCCTCCACTTTAGCTGAAGAACACATGAAAAACAGATTTGCACTCCTATCTCCAATGCTTCACTCTGACCTTGGAAAAATCTGCCAYGAGGGCATTTCCTGCATCACTGTCTCAATGGGAAGACTTGCATCCCAAAACTTATCCTCCTGGGGAGATGCTGGGAGGGTTTCCATGGATGCTACTCTGATAGTCTGGAGGAGCAGAGCAACTAGAGTTGTTGATGTTGTTTCTTCTCAGGTGCTGGATCAATTCTGAGCATGTCATGGTCCACTACATCACAAATTGTGGCTACTTTGGCCTCATCTTCCTCTTCAACACAGTGATCTTTGGGGTTGTGGCCTGGAAGAACTACCACCTGCAGAGCTCCAGGCCTGCGAAAGAGAATAAGGAGGCCTGGAAAACGGGCCTGATGGCAGTAGGACTTTTCTGCTTACTGGGAGCCACCTGGGCTTTGGCACTTCTCACCTATGGCAACACTTCTGTGCCCACACGCTACCTCTTCACCATCCTGAACTCCCTTCAAGGTGAGGGGCCAGCCTGATGCTTGGGAGCATGTTGGCAGCATGGGGCTCTCAAGGGTTGGGCTATGAACACAGGGAGAAGCAGGAGCAAGCCTGGCAGTGCTTAGACCAGTGGTCCTAAGGCAGAGCCCCAGCACAAAGGTGCCCTTCCCTTTAACAAGGAGTGGAGTGACCCAGTCGAACTGTAGGTCCCAACAATCAGTGTTGAGCCTTGAGCTGGCTGTAAAGGTGCTTGGAGGAAGAGGTGGTTGGCAGTAATGCAGTCAGGGCTTCCAACCCACATCCAACCTTTACTTGGGAGCATTTCCTCCAAGGAATCCATTCTTTAACAGAGGAACAACATGATCCATCTGGGGTCATAATTTATCACCTTAAAGAYGGGAAGTCCTTACTGAAGATGCAGGAATGAGCTGGAGGAAGTGTGGGGACAAAATCCTTCCTGGAATTTACAGCAATGAGCTCAGAGTTGTTCTCTGCAGCTCTGTACTTGCAGGGAATGAGCTAGATCAGGGTCATGTGCATCCCACAGGGGCCAGCAAGCTTCCCAGAAGGATGKTTTTTACCCTCTCTTGCTGCTGCTGATCATTGTCTTTCTCCCTTTCTCTACAGGTCTTGTCATATTCATCTGGCTGGTTGTCCTGTACTATCCAAAGAAAGAAGAAACAGCTGGCTCCTCCTCCCATATCATCAGAAATGACAAAACCACAACTGTTTCCCAGGACTAGCTGGTTAGCTGGATGTCCCTCCCTGCCATTGAGTGTACCTACTGCAAGCAAGCTTCTGTTTTAAGGGATCTAGCTTCTGCCTGGAAAGCGTGAACTGGGAAAGCAGTTGGGGACCCTGGCAGAGAAGCATGGCTCCAGAGTCCTCACAAGTGCCTCAGTTTCCCTTTCAGTGGGGGCGAGCCCCCATAGCATGGCACTTTGCTTTGATTGCTTTTTCCAAGTAGTCTGCCTTGGGCAGCGTGAAGCACCTCATGCGAGGAGCTGTGGATACATCCTTTCTGCTCAAGTCAATCYGGGTAGCAACTTTCACATGACCTCAGAAGTGGCCCTCAGCTTTCATTTCCTAGGAATGCCTGCCAGGAGAGCAGAGAACCTATGAGCTGTCTGCATTCAACCTGGATGGAGCAGTCTCAGTTTTAGCTCCTTACTGCCAGCAGAACAGACAAATTTTGGCACTGGACAAGCCTAGAGATTGGTTTTACTGCTGTACCCAGACTCTGCAGATTATTTSAGTCAGGGGGAATTTACTTGCCCAGAGCCAGGAGATTCAGGTCTGGAGATTAGCAAAAAAGCTAAACCCCATAGACTTCTCAGTAACAGCTTCCAAATGAACCRTGACGGATTTTTTAGAGCAAGGGCTATGCTGTACTTCCAAGTCCAAGGGCTGCTGTACTTAAAATCATAGAATCATAGAATCGGTAAGCTTGGAAGAGACCTCTGGAGATCATCTAGTCCAACCTCYCTGCTCAAGCAGGATCATCTAGAGCATGTTAGACAGGGTTGCATCCAGGAGGGCTTTGAATATCTCCGGAGAAGGAGATTCCWTAACCTCCCTGGGCATCCTGTTCCAGTGCTCTGTCACTCTCACAGTGAAGAAATCCTGCAAGACGTTTTCTGCAACACGTAACGATCTCAGTGAGGATACTTTATTTCAACACTTTGAGTGTTAGGCAGCTGCAATTCCTAAGAACTCAGCCAGCTGCACTGTGGCTCCTTAGAGCTGCACTGGGTCCTTCACACTGTTTGCCTGAGTGTCTGCCCATAAATACACAATCATCTTGCCAGAGAAAACAGTTGTCTCTTCTGTATTTGTGCTTTAGTATTAAATCTCTATCAGCTGTTTAAGCAGTACGAATTTAGTCTTTGATGGTTACAAGTCAATATTTATTTTCTTTATTTTAAGGATGTGCAAAAATCTTTCTAGCAACAGGTCCATTTGCCATCATTCAGAAGGAAGAAACACACRCACATACACACGCTCAGAGCAGCACTTTTTCTGTGCTAAAGCTACATCATCTGTGTCACAAAGAACTAAGCAAAGTCAAGTTTTGGTGGGTAAATAGCTAACRTGAACCCTTCAATCTCCCTGCATTTCTGTGTGATTCTTTCCAAGGAGGAAAAAGTAGGAAGGAAGAACTTCTCCTCTGCATTCAAGGTTTCTGGAAATTTGTTCTCTACAAACGAGATTATTTTAGAAATGTCTCATTCCCCACTACTKTGAAAACTCCCAATCCTCCCAGTATAAGAAAGACCCTGGGGAAAAACAGTTACTGCATTTGCTCCCTATAATTATTAGGCAAAGCCCAGAAGCAGGGCTAGCTGCAGCTAGTATCCTGCAGCGCACATCCGCATGCCCAATATCACACCAGACGGATGGAGGCCTACAAGGCATCATCATGCCCTGCTTTTACTCCTGGTTCTGGCCTTGTACCTCAGCTTTTCCAGATACATATTTCAAGTCTAGTCATAGTGGGTCAGGAGAGGATGAGAAGCTGCTAGGGTTACTACAAGGAACAAAAACACCCTGACGTAGTTCATCCTTTGAGCACCATTTGAAAATAGCTATTGACTGCTTCCCCCAAATCCCTGCTAAGAAGCAGGCACGGAGGGCAACTTGCTATTGACATATTTATTTGGAAACAGTGATTTTCTACATCATTTGCCTCTTCGCAGTGATGGCTATAGCAGCCACAGTGAATACGCCGAGCACACACAGCAGGACTAGGGCCCCAGGAAGCCACATATTGGGTCCTGCCAAAGAGAAGAAAGGTTGGTTACACATCTGGATCTCCTGAGCAGACTCTGGGTGGCAATACAGCATCTCCCAGCTGGTGGGAGTTTTGAGACAGGAGGCAAGTGGAGGACATCATCACTTATGATGAGTAAGAGTCCCCAGGGCTGGAGGTCTGTCATGGTCCTGTGGGCACTAATAGGCCTTCACTGCCCTGACTGGCCTCACCTGGGGCCTCTACCCATACCCTTTACCAGTGACTCCATTCTAAGCTCAGGTCTGGGCCTTCACTCCTTTTCTGAGCTATGTTGTAGGTGGGCTTGTCCCCAGTCCTGTCCCTGGATTGTTGTTTAGTTTTCCTGGATTGACTTTGGCTCTCAGGAGGAGCATGGCTTGCTGGGTTGATGCTAAAGTGAAAAAGCAGCCCTCATCACCCCTAGTGCAGTACCTCTAGCCTTCTGGCTCTTGATTCCTTCAAGCCCTGCTTTCATGCCCAGCCTGTTCTATGCCTCATCTGTCAGAAGTTCATGCAGTGCTAGTCTCTCTGTGTTTGTCAGGTTTCTGGAGCATGCAGTGCATGGCAGTAATATCTGAAAGACTCCACACTCTTGTGCAGGGCAGTGACCTTTAGCAGCCCTTTTAAATAATGTGGCATTACCTAGACAGTTGCAAGGGTCTTTGAGGTGTCCCCATCCTCTCTGGCAGGACATACATACCCTCCAAATCCTTCTGGTCACTCTTGGAGTGGAGAAAGGATAAGGCGCTCCTCTGCTCCTCCTCTGTTCTTGAGGAAGGAGCAGCTAGTAGATGGATGGGCCCATAGGAGACAATCTTATTGTAGTTATCTGCCAGTGCTCGCTTGCTCTTTGAGTGCCTTGGGCATTGCTGTCAACAAAGCAAAGGGAAGGAAGATGGGACCAGAGGGCAGGGGAGAAACCTGCCCAATTAGCCCGCTAGTGGGAAGATTTGTCCCGATGCTCTCCTCTTGGCAGAGTCATGTTTGTGGCTTCTGCCTGGGAAGAGCTGATATCCCAGAGCACAAGAAAGGAGCTGTTTTCTAAAGGGACCTTAGCCTGGTGCTCCCCAAGTCCCATTGTAAGAGTCTTCTCCCACTGGTACCCAAAGGACAGAAAGGAAAGGGGGAAAGGAGCTTCACAGTGTGTTCAAGCCCTTGTAACAGGGCTGTGGGGTGGGCCCTTGTTGTTGGGCAGTGTTTATTGTGCTGAGGTACTGGAGGCCAAGCGAGACCAGAGTCCTTTCTCCAAACTGCAGCCCAAGAGAAGGGAGGTTCRCCCACCAGGCCAGGGCACAGTAGAGACAGCAGGGGGAGCTCACCTTGGCACAGGGCTCTGGGCTGTCTGGGAGACACAGCCGGACACGGCAGTGCAGAAACACCTCTGAGTAACCAACAAACTGAAACATCTGGAAGCTGAACTTGGCCATGGTGCTCTCTCCAATGGCATTGAGGTATGTCACTGTCTCATCGTGGGGACACCTGGTGTATGATGGCTGAGTTAGCAAGGGAAAAAGAGAGAAAGCCCCCAGCCTGGGATACCCAGCGGTTCTAATTTGCACCAGAGCACACAGGAACCAGGTACAGTTCTCAGGCAGAGTTCAACAGAAGTATTTCTGTCTCAGTGTCCGTGGGCATGGGCTTCTTTGGCTCCCTGTGTTGTATCCTGCACAGGGAGCAGCTGCCACCAGCACAGCGAGCTGGTAGTGTGGCCACAGCTGCTCTGTGAGGTGGGAGTGAGCCTGGCTGGGGGATTCATGTCCTGGATACTCACATTACTAGCTTTAGCTTGGCCACAGCCACCTGTAATGTGGACTTCTTCAGACCTCTGCATACTACAGCAATACCCACCCTTCCATCCCTGACCTTTGCCTTCCCAGTAGGCCTGGAGTGATGCTGCATGTGCTGTTGAGGGAAGACAGCCCAGCTGCAAACAGAGCAAGAATAGGAGAAAGGGGCTCAATTCAGAGCAGTTAGGGGATTCATCTGCTGGGCTCTTCTACCTATTCGAACCTAGGAGACACYTGACTGACCCACTGCTCACTGCTCTCTCACAACAACATGTCCACAGCGCCCAGCAAAGGTGTGTGACTGTGYTTGCAGTGTCTGTGGCAAGGAAACTAGGAACACTAGAGGAAGGAGAAACACTCACCCGTTCTTGATGAGCTCGTGCTGCACGTCCTGGTAGGGATCTGAACTTGGCGTGGCCCAGCAGTCCTCAACACTCAGGAGGAAGTACTTGAGCTGGTGCTGCCCTTCTATCTTCAGCATGACATAGAGTGTGTCCGTGATGGGGATGGCTGCAGGCAGGTGGTGATAGGGCTGGAGGTAGGAGGGTGTCTTATACAGTCTCATGGTCACATTGAAGTGCCCTTCTTTGACCACAAACTGCACAAGCCTGAGAGGAGAGGAGCAGAGACCTCATGAATAAAATGAGAATAAGGCAAGATAGGCATGGCACAAGTCAAGCCACTAGTGTAAACGAAGGTCCTGCAGGCACTAACTCTTTGCACATGGAGTTCCTCTCCTCCTTTCCCTCCCAGGTGGGGGCCCGCTGTCTTACTGAGAGCCTGACCCTGAGCTGCCTCCCAGCCTGGTACATCTGTGTAGTGTGAGGACAAAGGCAAGAACTGCCCTGCGGTCTACTCTGCTCAGATTCTGCTTTACTCAAGGATTCCCACTGAAGTGCCAGGCGGTGAGGGCTAGGAGGAGGATGACCCAAGGAGTCCCCAACCTTCACCTCCACAAGGGTCATGTGGRGTTATTTTCCACACTCCTCCTCTTTTTTTTCATTTCCACTAGCTTGTTTCCAGCAAAGAAAGTAAGAGGAACTCAGATTGCATGTGTATATTCCCCTCCTTGGGGATGTCCCTGGCCCAAGCCTTATCTTGAAATCTAATTTGGGGCCCCTTCTGGGATGAGAGGAGGTAGGAACCCTGATGTGATACTGCTCTTAGACCCCTTACTGCCTCCCCAGGGCCTTTGCAGATCATCTCAATGAAGACATCTGTTTTTCCACAGGYCAGAAGATACTATGTCAAGGTAAAACAAGCCACTCACTTGTCGATGGCAGTGAGAGCGAAGGGCACTTTCACCACCTGCTCATAGGCATAGACACAGCTGAAATGTACCTCCAGCTGAAAACTTCGGGAGATCACATCCCCCCGTGCTTTCTGCTCTGACTCAATGACGTTGGAGTATGACACATGGGAGCTGTTTTGCTGCAATGACAAAGAAAGTGAGTCCTCAGACCACTTCTAAAACCATACACAAGGCTCCAAACTCAAGTTCAGACAGGGGTGCAACTTTGGGGGGTTCACTGGCTACATTCAGTAGGAAATAGCTGAGCACCCTCTGCTCCAGGCCTTCTGGATGTCTGCTGGGGTTTTGCTTGCTCAAGCCATATGTCCAGGGGCTATTGGAAACCTTCATTGGARTAGTCTGGATACAGATTCCAGGTAAGACAGCTCTCCTATGCAGCACAGAGCTAGAGCATGGGTTTCYCTGCATCATCCCTGGCTCTTGAGAATGTGGTAAGTGATCTAGGGAGCCCTGAACTCAACAGGAAGCTTCACAGTGATTCACTACCCTGGCAAAGGGTACTTCGAAGACTCTCCCCACTGCATGACTGGCCATGTTAAAATCATCTCCTGGCAAGTGACAGATCCCACCATGGCAGTGGACTATAGCCAGGACTATAGAGTTCAGAGGATGGTGCTACAAAGCTGTTACCTGCTGTTACCACATACTAAAGAGCACACTGAGGTTTCCATGCTCTGCTGAACAGGGCAAGATGAGTTGCCAGCAACAGTTCAACAGAGGTAGAAAAACCTTCTGATAGCCCTCATGGAAACCTTCCAAGGGCTCTACAGCCCCTGAGATAAAAGGAAAAGCCATCAGCATTTCCTATTGCTGTCACTACTCAGCGTGGTTGCTTGTCTTACACACTCTAATCCAGGGCTATGCAGACAGGCTCTGTGCTGCATTCTCACCTGAATCACTGATCCACAGGCGGTGTGGTTTTCACTTGTGAGAATGGCTGCAAAGAATAGCTCGCCCTCTTCTTTGCTTTCTGARACCTTGCATGCCTGGTTCTTCAAGTGGACAAGCTCCTGGGGGATTTTCAAGAGTTCAAACGCTTCTTTCCTCACCATCATCTTCATGTGCTCTTCTTCACAAGCCAACTTCAGTACCACATCTGGGGGAAAAAGCCATCTGCAATAGCAATAAGGAAGAGGCCTGAAGGAGCCCTAGGTCAGCTATGGAATGGTACAGATCCACCAAGCTCAACAGACCTTCATTCTGGCCTTGTTAGAGGCTGCTGCTAGGGGCCTTCAGAGATACTGGACAGAAGCAATAGACAAATCTTTGGGACCCTGCAGAAGTTAATGCAGCTCTCACATTTTCTACTGGTTGCCTAACACCGGCACAGGTCCACAGCTACTGCTATGCTGAATACACACTGTTCAAGACATCAAAGGCAGATGCTGTGGGTCTGATCCCCTCTGCACGGGCTTTCTACAGAATCACTGCAATCTGCCATGAGAACCAGGCAGGGACAGCAATACTCTGCGTTGGATGAACAAAACAGTTTTTGACCAGTGTCTGGAAGCAGCCTTCACCATGCTTGTGCTGAGTCCATTTGGTTGTGGTAAGCCTACAAGGCAGCTGTGCTCTGCAACACACCTTAGTGTCCTGACACAGCTCCAGCCCTGCACAACTGCTTGATTGACCAGGTTTCCTTCATTTAGAAATTAAAACTTTTGGGGAGCAGGAGAACTTCACATGGCTGGGACTTGTGCCAGCCTGCAGTCAGGACACAGTAGGGAGGCATGCACCTGGACCAGGAGCCAGATTGTGCTCGTGGGGCCCTCAGTGGAGACATAGACCCTTATTGACTAGGAATAGTGATAATATCAGTGCATTCTCCCTTCCACCCTTCCCTTTGCAGCTTATGAACAGACTACAAAGGGCTCACTGGCATCCCCAGGCCCTACCCTACCTTGGCAGAACACCCCCGTGAAGCCTGGTTTGCAATTGCATATTGGTCTGTCTTCCATCACCTGGCAATCCCCCTGGTGCTGGCATGGGTTTGGTAGGCAGATGTCCAGGTTTCTCTTGAGGCGGATGGCAAACTGTTCGTTTCTGCCATGTGTGCTCACCAGTGCAGCTATAGCAAAAGCAATGTGAGGAAGTTGAAATGCAGCAAGAATATTCAYCCTACAAGACGCACTAGGGTAAACTCCTTGCAGTGTGACCCCCCTGCCCAGCTCACAAGGGCTGAGATCCCTGCTTCTAGCCGCAACAGGGGCACATTGCCACTATGCTATCACATCTGAGGAAGAACCTCCCACCTTGGCTTGCTCAGAAGGATGTTTGCATGACTGAGAGCCTGGCAGACTTTCTAAGTACAGCTAGATTTCCTTGTTGCTGTAATCTGGATCAGAGCTATGGAGCTTGCCATCAGTCACCATAGAGAGTGGTGGCATGTCATAGTGACCGTGCCCATCTCCATGGATTTTAGACCATGTATGGCTGGGATGGAGTGCCTGARGCTTCTGCTTATTTTGCCAGCTCTGGCTTCCCAGTTCCTGCCCTCCTGAGCATCACTCCACTGATCTCCTTTAGTAGCTTCAGTGGTGTCCTGAAGGATCAACCTGAATACAGATCAGGTAAGGATTTAACCTCTTTTTCCCACACTACTTGGCTGTAACCCAACAGGGACAGTATACAGGGAGACTCACTCTTGTTGCCTTCAGAGCCAGCCAGCCAGAGGGTAGAGAGCAGCAGCAAATATGTCACAGTCCCATCCTGTAAAAAGAAGCAGGTTACTCAGTTTTTTAGCATGCTCACTGGGGATGTTTTAATCATTCAGAAAGAGCCAACCCTCAAGCATAGATGCAATGATTTCTGTACTGTCTTCTCTGTAATAACTACAACTTCAGTAGCATAAAGCCATTTTCTACCCCCCAGACCAGCAAACCCCCTCACTCGGTCCACCAGGCTAAGATAAGGGCCAAATATTGTCCAAAATTTAGATGGTGTAGAGCTGAACCCCAAAGGGCTACTCCAGAAATAAGGAGTGAGAGAAAACAGATCTCAGGTTAGCCCATCCCTGCTGACAATGATAAAGCTGTATTTCAGTAGGAAACAGCACTTTGAGCAAAACCACACAGTGAAGGCATCAGTCCAGGCTTCCAAAAGAGGAAATGAGTTTTCCACTCTCCTCACCACAGCCGTAGCTCTCTTCGGAAGAGTTAGAATCTGCAAGAGGATAGTTGCTTTTCCAGTGACCCTTTTCAATATCCAGAACAAGGGAGACAATGGGATAAAAAAAACCTCCTTGAACACAACCAAAATATATGCCACAAAGCTACAGATAAAGCCAATGAAATCACACTCCCTGCCCAGTAAATCTCCCCTGCTAGGTCAGATAATGAGTTTCTTTAGAAAAATTAACAGTGTGGTGCTGGATGAGCCCTCGAAACTGGAGTCTCTTTATCAGAAACATGGATATGAGTCAACTTGTGCTGGTGGCTAGAGAAATGCTCCGATCCGCCTTTGCCCTGCACTTTGCATGTGCACTTAGAATAGGGCAAAGTAAAGAATAAAACCTCCATTCTGGTCTGGCAGCAAACTGTATATTCCTGTAACCTATACCAAGCTGCAAAAATCTAGGCAAGGAGGATTTATTCCCAGCTCTGCTCCTTACTCATTGCAGCAAAGCAGTAGTACTACCTGCTTTGCAAAGCTCTGGAGACCCAAAACACTGAGCAGAAGCCCTTCTCTCAGTAGGGCATTMCTCCCAAAGGACAGCCCCTGGAATGCTAGTGGAAGACTGACTCCCCCTGCCAGGAAGGTTATGCAGCTGGGCATGCTCCAGTCCAGACCCACCTGAGTCTTTGCACAGGTAGAAAGAACTAGGCTAACAGCCCCTTCGATGGGATAATGACCTCTTTCATCTCCAGCTCAGCATGAGGACCCAGACAGATTTAGGATGCTCTGCCCACTACTTTAGTGAGACAGGAGGTGCTGTCTACTTGCAAATTACTTGCTAGGAAAAGAAATAGGTGGCTTCAGCAGTAGTGATCCTGAGAGATCCCACCAGCATCCTCAACAGAAACCCATTGTCATACTACTTACCATTGCCAGATCAGTCTCAGCTCATCCATCCACAACTGCCCACGGGTCCTTCTCGCTCTCCCTGCTGCGTGCCTTATATCACCTTCCAGCAGCTCATCCTGCTCCCCCACGCAAACACGCTTCCTCCGCGATTGCACAAGAGCTGCCCTAGCATCCTCCTGCAGCGGTCGGGAGGAAAGAGCTCTCCGAACATCCATCCTCATACACAACCTTTCCTGTTAGCTTAGAGCTCATGAATGCTCACCCAATTTATGGCCCTGGTGGGACACCATATAGGAGAAGTGTTTGCAATATTCTCGAGAGTCTGAGTTTTTATGCATTCAAATGTTTTTTTTGGTACCTGTTGTGGATTCAACAGTAACAATAGATACTGCAGTGGCCCAGAAGAATGCCAAATAACTGTATACTGAATGCATGTGGTTCARCAGGCACATGCACGTTTGCTTTGTCTGGTTTTTAGTAATGTCTGAAATGCAAGATCTGGTGAGAGACACAGATAGATACTGTGAGAGACACAGGGATAAGGGCTTACTCCTACCGCTCTTCATGTTTATTTGGGAAGTAAYAACTGGCAAGGAACAGCAACCACTCAAAGCAACAATTTTTGACTTTTTATATGAACTAGGATACTGCTAAATATAGCAAACATATTCAAATGCAAATACTTCAAAACAGCCTAACTGCAGCTTTACCTGTATTCTCACTATTTTTATTGCATGGCTTGCCATATTCTGTGCATCCTTAGAGCTTTCTAAGGGGCCGTAGAGATGCTACAGTCATCCCAATAGAATAGAAACTACAAAAATATAGCCAGCTAGGTGCATTTTTTTTTCTAACCACAAAACAGTGTTTAGAACTTGATCCAGCTGAGGGCCTAATGAACTAATAATTAAAAACAAAACAAAARCATCCTGCAAGTCCTCRTTGCCAGATTTTGGGAGAGAAAGTCTGTTTTGCATTATATGTTTTACAAAGGAATTAGCCAGCACTGATGCTTGCATGCAATAATTTAAAGATGCAAAGCTAGTGCAGCTTGCAGGATTAGAAAGGAGCAAAGAAAAAGGATGATGAATGTGTTTTGTTTTGTTTTGTTTTGTTTTGTTTTGAAAAAAAAAAGAGTAAAACTCATGAGATTTTATGGGGCTTCTTAAAGGCAGCCCCATAATTTTGGAGGGCCTGATGGCAAAGCTGTACTGAGTGGGCATGGTCAGATCAGGGCTGATGCTCCCTTGCTTGGGGGTACATGCGCCCTGGTGCCCATGAGCTCTGCAAGGAGCGTGTCCTTTCAGCCTGTTTCTGACTCATTTTGCACAAAAATTTGCCAGATGCTGGAGGAGGAAGAGGATCAGTGTGCGGAAAGAATCCCTTGGTCTGCCCAAATAATGAGGAGGAGGGTGCAAGTGAGTAGTGCTCTTGGCAGACGGGAGATGCTCAAGTGGGCTGGGGGCCCAGGGTGCCCCAGARCTGTGGGTGGTTGGTGGCCTGGCCAAGGGTGGCTGAGCCTGGGGTGGCTAAGCCCAAGGTGCCTTGAAGAGGCCCGAGAGCCACGTGTGGCTGGTGGCCTGGCTGAGGGTGACCAAGTCTGAGGTGCCCCAAGGAGGCCCCAGAGCCGCGGGTGGGTGGTGGCCTGACCAGGGGTGGCCGAGCGTGGGGTGGCCGAGCCCAAGGTGCCTCGAGGAGGCCCCAGAGCCGCGGGTGGCTGGTGGCCTGGCCAGGGGTG
The DNA here is from genome assembly GCF_003343005.1 of Rhea americana. NCBI lineage: Eukaryota > Metazoa > Chordata > Aves > Rheiformes > Rheidae > Rhea > Rhea americana. The sequence goes on from NW_028186559.1 coordinate 107,625, forward strand.
GCCGAGCATGGGGTGGCTGAGCCCAAGGTGCCTCGAGGAGGCCCCAGAGCCGCGGGTGGCTGGTGGCCTGGCCAGGTGTGGCCGAGCGTGGGGTGGCCGAGCCCAAGGTGCCTCGAGGAGGCCCCAGAGCCGGGGGTGGCGGGGGCCTGGCAGAGGGTGGCCTGCCCAGGGCTGGTGGCGGCCCACGGCCTGGCCCGGATGGCTGATGGCCCGGCCGGGCGCGCAGGTCCGCGGCCCGCAGTCGCCACGCCAGCGCCAGCGGCAGCTCGCAGGAGCTCACGGGCCGTTGCCACAGCAGGGCCGTTGCCATGGCGCGCCGGGAGCAGGCGGCAGCGGCGGGTGAGGCCGTGGCGGTGGCAGCGGCGGCGGGTGAGGCCGTGGTGGCGGCAGGCCCCGGCCTGCGGGGAGGTGCGGGAGGGAGGACAGGGCCCGGGGGTGGTGGGGGGACGTGGTGAGGCGGCCGCGGCGCTCGGGCCCCCTGTGACGACCCCTCCGTCCTTCGGGGGGGCCCCGCGGGGCCGTCCCGCCGCCCCCTCCCTACRCCCCGGGCATACGTCCCGCCCCAGCGCGGCCTGATAAAGGCAAGGTCTGCGTCTCCATTTGCAGGCGCTATCGCCTCCGCGCTGGGGTCAGTTTGACCGCAAGGTGGGGGTTGGGGGAAGCAACCCAGCCCCCCTCAGCCCTCAAGCTCCCTGCAATATATAACCCTGTCCTTGGAGAGAGGCTGTGGCTCTTCTGCTGCTTATTTTGCTGCTTTCCCCGTCCCCTAAGGCCCCGGCAGCGCACTGGGCTGCTGGCCCGGCATAGGACAGCCCGGCAGCRAGCAGGAGCAGCCAGGACCAGGTGCCCAGCTGATTTTCAGAGCCCCTTGTCATCTGGCAGCACTGCCCTGGAGCAGGGGATGCACTGAGGTCTGAGACTGCAACCTGGGGACATGTCACATCCCACCACTCAAGGCTCTCCATTTTCTCCTGCACAGGAGGCCGGGGGTGAACAAGCCTTCCTTCTCCTGTGGCCAGGGTGGCCCAGGCATATGCAGAATTATCACAATAAAGGTAAAAGAGGTCAAGCGTTTTGGAAGGCATCTGAGCCCCTCATGGGACGACTTCTCTGAAGCAGCTGGCAGTGGTCCCAGTTTGAGGCAAGGCCTGGGTGAAAGGGTCCTTAGCCTGATGAAACCACCTGATTTCCAAAGTAGCACCTCTCAGCCACCTAGTCACTGGGCCCAGTCCAAATTCCCATTCAGTGTTCGACCTCTTCTGTCGCAGGACTTTGAATCGCTCTTCTGGCTGCCTCAGCCATGCTCACACACTAAATCATTCAGCCCAGAGTGTGGAAGTGTTTTTGTGTTGCTGTATATCTGATCCCACTCCCAAATTTACCTTGCTGTGTGCTTTTCTCTAGTGCCCAAGAGGAGGCAGGATGGAGGTCCTGAAAGAGAATGAGGAAGAGGAGCAGAGAGAGGAAGAAGAGCTGAAAGCTTTGGAGATCAGTGGTAAACAATATGACGTGGGGAGAAAGTTGTCCGTAGACCAAGCCTGCACCCCAAATGATGTACCGTAAGTTGCATGTGTTTGTCCCTTATTGTGATGAGCAGGGGATGTCCCTTTGCAGTCTGTGGAGAGGAGAACATTTTGGCGGGATTGCACATTCTGTGGTCACCATGTGCGGGGGTGTGCATGTGAACGAGCTTGTGTGCCTGGTATCCTGAATGTGTTTATCTATAAGTGGGCCCATGTGTGAGTAAGAAGATAATACAAACTTTTTTCAACTGTTCACTGCKCTATCAAAAATCCCCCTGAGTCTCTGGGTGTATGTCAACTTGCCATCACTCCTGAGAAGCTTGGCTCTGTCAAAGTTGACATCTTCATACTTCAAATTGTGCCTCTTTGCCTATGATTCCCCACTTTTCCCTGGGAATCAGGGAGTCCCTGCTGCATTTTGATAGCAGGTCATCCTGCCTGAATCACGCTCTGCTCATTACCTGTGTCTCTCTGTCTCCCCCTGCCCTTGAAGCGATTTTGACTGGAGCTCCATTGACACGTCTCAATTACCGTCTTCCTATAAGACAAATTCTCCAGAGGAAAAGAAGCTGCTACGCATTGCTGACAACTTCCTTCAGCAGTATGCTCACCTGTGCCCCGACCGTGAGCCACTTCTCCTTCATCCAGTCAATGAGTGTGGTGTGGAGGTATGGGATGGTGTGGGGCTGGGCCACAGCAGAGGGGGCAGGCGACTTACATTAGGGCTGAATAGTGGGGAAGGACAGTGGCCCTATCTGCCATCACTCCTGGCCAAAAGGAATGGGAACCCACTTGCTGTGCACACAGCACTCTGAGGAGACCCACAGCACCCCAGTAGCACCCTAGCTGTCCAGATCCACCAGCCCATCTGACCACTGACACAGCAGTGGTGTACACTCGGGCTGTGTGCAGCTCACAGCCCTGCAACATGAYATGTGGGAAACAAGAGAGACAACAGAAACATAAAGAAGGAAAATAAAATAAACATTTGAAGCAGATGAGTTTCTATCTAGGCTGAAGCTCAGAGGTACAGAATTTGGATCCAGACTTAGATGTATTCCAAGTTTTCCAGAATTTATTGGGACAGATTTACATGTGAAGGTTTGTGGTTTGGATTTGTTGTAGGACTGGGTCCAAGCTGCATAGCTGCTGTCTAGTTCTGAATCTGATACTACCCTGGACATGTGGAATTGCTACTTTGGTTCAATTTCCCCCAACATTTATATCAATATCATGTAAGGCAAAAAATGCCAGAGAGTGTAGAAGCTAGAAAGAGCAGTAGCTATTTGTCTTGCTTGAAAACTAAGAGTAGAAATCCCTTGCATCTGTAATATGACTGAGATGACTTTGAATATTTAGCCACAAACAAACAGAAGTGTCCTTTAGCAGATGGCTTCTCAACCCTAAGCATTTTTCATCTCAGGATGCGTGAAGAATGCTAACAGTCTAGGGACGTCTTGAATGTGAGCTGAAACATCCAGGGGTGGTCTGAGGATAGCTTTGGACAGGGGACAGGAATCTGTTAGCTAACCAAAGCCTTCTTGTTGTCCTACAGAAGTTTGTGAGCACAACRGTGAGACCAACCCTTCTGCCTTATACGGAGTTGTACCACTGGGAAGGCTGTGCCAGCTTCGTCTCTGATTACCTCACCATGGAGCCCCTCAAGTCCCCTATTGCACCGGTAAGAAAGAGGCTGCAGTTCTATCAGAAACAGCCCCATGGCCAAGGRCTTATAATGGGCTTTGACTTCTCCAACATCCCCTCCATTCTTAGGCCAACCCCCAACTCTCACAGGCCCTGTGTGCTCTATTTGGACCCATATTCCCACTATGCGCACATCATTGTCCCGGTCAAGCAGTTAAGCAGCATTTCTATAAGACTGGGTCTGACCCTGCTCTCTGTCACCCCAGATGACCAACAGGTCTGCAGTGGGTTGCAATGACAGCCAAGCTTTCCCTCCATGACCTAGAGATCTTGGAGAGAAGGAGCATATGAAACCTAAGAGATTCTAGACTTCACTGAGCAGTTTTTAGGGGCTTTACACATTTCTCTCTCAATACCTGGAATATTTTGAGGTGGCTCAAGGGAGATTTCCAGAATGGGAAGAAGGGATGATGCCAGAATAGGGGCAAGTTTTTGGCTGGTGTGAATCAGCTAAAGCAAAGGGGCCACACTTTCAGCTAGCAAGGACTGCTGATGCCTTGCCTAGTGCCCCAGGCAATCTAYACTAACTCCACATGGGCCAAGTGTGTCCCAAGAGTCCCAAGAGAAATTCTGGCATTTGGGACCACAGAAAACTTTTTCCTGTTTAGCAGACAGAGAATGTCTTGATCACCTGAAGTGTAGTCTGAGACCTGGGAGTAGACTCTATACGTAGAATTTCTATATGTGCACTATGTGCATATTGATCCCATGCTTTGCCTGGTCACCAGTAAGAGCCAAAAGGTAATATATTCCCTCCTTTAAACTATAATTTGGCTTGTGGGTGTTTTGCTTTGAAACTATGCAGTCTGACTAGCTAGAGACGGAGGTRAGCTCCACCCTGGAGTTGTGGTTGGCATTAGATTCTCAGCAGTGTGTCTAGTTTGTCCTGTCCATCTCTTCCTATGGTTAAATTTGTCAATAGATTTGGGGTGAGATGGGAATTTCCTCAGATTATTTTGGGAGGAACATTCATGATCTGTGGAAGTGGTCACTTCCATAGGCTGATACAGTTTTACATAACAGATTCCCTAAGAGTACARAGCCCAGAGAAAAGGCCAGTGTTCCCTCCCTCTCCAGCTCTCTCCCCTGGGCAGGGTTCAGCTTCACAGTACAARCATTGAGAACATATGTCCCTCTCTTTCAAGCCCAGTTTGCTGTATTCTCCAACCACTATCCTGAAGTACCAGCGAGGGAACTGCTTTGACTTCAGTGTGCTGCTGTGCTCCATGCTGATTGGAGCTGGATATGATGCCTACTGTGTGAATGGATATGCCACCCACAATATATGCACCATGGATGAGACTCTGGAAGTGTGCCCACTGCTCAGGAAGCCACAGGAGGTGAGAATCCTAGCAACAAACAGGTAGGGAGGAGCCCAGCTTGATGGTTCTGGCTAGTTAGCCAGAACACTGGTAAGAAAGAGGAAGTACCTTGGAGGCCAGGGGAGCTGGCATCTCTGCTATGTCCATGCTGAAGTAAAGATGAGCCTGAGGGCAGGCTGCAGGGCCCCAAACCCCAGCATCCCATGTACTTCCCATTCATGATGCTCATTTTGAGAGGGCGATAGCTTGTCGGTGTTTTGGCCATGTAATGTCCACAATGTGCTTAGGAARACAAGAGCCTGGGAGCATGGTATCTCCCACGTTTCCTTGCTGCAGGAGGGAATGAAACTCTTCTGTGAGTGCTTACTGGCCTTCTGGGATATCTGTTGGCTTACTAGGCCCATCCATGCTTGATCTATGCAGAGTGATCTTGGGGTACATGGGGGCAGAATACATCCTCAGCCTGCCCATTGTTAGTGAGCTCTGGAGTTAGGCTACCTGGAACAGTTTAGATACACACTGTTTTTCAATAAGTACCAAGGAGGAACCCCACCAAAGGGATCTTTTGAGTTGTTTTCCACAGTTCCTTAAGAGGCCTCTTTGGCTTCACTGAACTCCTAGCTCATCAGGTCCAATACTTCAGACTGCTAAAGACCAGGAACCACAAGGTATCTGTAAGCCATTTGTTTTCTCCTTTCCCTTGATGCCTGCTGGGTTTCACAGCCATATTCTGCTTTTGTGGAGGCAGGTTCCAAAACAGGAAGAGAAGAAGTCCAGCAAGTATAGAGTTAAGCCCCCTCCAGACCTGCAGAGCAAGTTTGARCTTCAGCAAGAGGCCAAAAAGGAGGCCCAAGAGAAAAAGGAAAGGAAGGAAGAGGAGAAAGCCACAGGTTCAGCCTACCCTGAAAGTCCAGGAGCAGCAGCTGAGACACAGGTAATGGCTCCAGGAAAGGAGCTCACCACCCTCCACCCTTGAGGTACAAGACAACCRTGACCTTAGTCATGTGCATTTGGTCTGTGATAGCACAGTGTGAGATGGCATACGAATATATACTGGGTATGTGCTGCATCACTGTTTTGAGGAGTGTTAAGTGCCTGGAGATCTTTAGAAGTGGGCAGAGAAGGAGAGAATATGATTATGTTGGGGTTGGATTAAAATGGCAACAATTACTGCTCTGTCCTCTGAACTACAGGAAACAGAAAAGCCCAAGCGTGACCCTTTGTATGGCTTACGGGTGCATGCATGGGTCTTGGTTCTGTCGGGGAAGAGGGAGGTTCCAGAGACTTTCTTCATCAACCCCTTTACGGGAAACAGCCACAGCACCACGGATGAGCAATTCCTTGGTATTGAGAGTGTCTGGAACCACAGGAACTACTGGGTGAACATGCAGGACTGCTGGAACGGCTGTAAGGTAACCATCCCTTGAACATCCCTATGCTGATGTGCTGTTGGGCTGACCTGAGCCCTGGGAAAGTTGAGGTCCATGGCAATCTAGGCTTCCACTTTGCATCCCCTTGCCTTGGCTCAGGTCAGATCACTCTGGTTACATAGATTCTAGGTCCTGCATCTGCAGCTACTCCATCACACCTCAAACACTGAGCTAGCAGATAAGGATCACTCTTATTAAACCAAAGGCCTGTAGTGCTGCAGACCTGTTTTATGGTTGTGGATGTCTCTGATAGCTTGTGGACGTAGCTTATGGCTGTGGGGTACCCAATGCCACAACAGCGCTAAATACCAGTTGTCAGGTGTGGCTGGATACCCATTCCCTCAACAACAGTTTTTAGTGTGGAGGACGTTTTGAGTCAGTCAGGTTTGTCTTAGGACAGGGTGGAATCTTCATGCTCTTCCCATGCCTCAGCTATTCCTCAGCTGATAAAAAATCTGGAAGGCCAGTGTCTGAGTTAGAACAAACTTTAGGCCCAAGTGAATGACCTTAGTGCCATACATGCCCCAGAACAGAAGCAGCTGTGGCAGAGGCACTTTGAGGAAAGGGGCCTGCAGTCTTCCCAGCACAGGGGCAGCCTTTGGGGTCCAGCCAGCCAGCCAAGGGTCTGTCTGACAAGCTCACCTCACTGAGATCCAGGGTTTGTCTGGAGTGCTTAAACTTTCTGATACCCAGCCAGGTCCAGAGCATGTAATGTACAGAAACAGCATTCAGTTTAGTGTTAGATCCTTGGCCTTAGCCTCCAGAGTGGGAGACAGCTCTGTAGCTAAGTGGATTTCTTCTGTATGGCCAAGGATCTCATCTTTGACTTGGGTGACTCTGTCCGCTGGGAATTCATGCTTTTGGAAAYCGACAAGCCTCGTCTGCTGCTCCCAGATGTTGAGGAGGAAGAAGAATTATTTGACAGGGATATGGACAATGTGGTGAGTGACCTAGACCATGGATCTCTTGCAGKGGGGATGCTGTAGGGAACTGGTGCGTGTTTGGGCACCTGTATGTGTCTGTGTGCCTGCTGCCCTCTCCAGGCTGAATTAAAATTGCTCTAGCTACGTTTTGGTTGGCACAGATTTCTTCTCAAGCTCCAATAGTTCTGGTGGTCTTTGGAGCAGGTTGCCCCAGTCCTATTCACACTCTGCCACTCAGTCACAGTGTGCAACACAGTGGTACTTCTGGTTTCCTAAATAGCTGGGGATCTGTGTAGTCTGCTGAGTTCCAAAGGCTCAGAAAAGCCTGTCTGGGATTAGCACCCAAACTCCAGTGCGCTGAACATTGGGATGAAATAGTTTTCAAAAAATAAAATCCAGTGAAACTTTCCTAGATTCTCTCTCTCTCTGCTGGTCAGCATCCTGCTCTCCTGCTAGTTGGAGAATGTAAAAATAATACATATATTCCGATACACCAAAAATACTATGTGCTAAAACTAAAAATGCTGTGTTTTCCTGGTGGGAGAACACAGTGTGATAATGCAGGCATTACACCAACACAGTATGACAGAGAAACACTGATAACTGCAYATTCTCCCCTGTTATCTAATCTTCTAAGCCCATGCTCATCACCAGGGAGCAAAGTGCCTTCCATTGGTTATATAAAATAAACCGATCATTGGTTCAAATGATGATTGCCACATTCATCCCCTGTCCAGCATGACTGTCAACCATGAGAAGGTAATTTCTTTAGAGTGGGGTCGGGATGTGCTAGTGACAGTATGGGGATGCAGTAAAGCTCCTCTTTCACGTAAACTGCAGTGCACTGCTTGCCTCTGTTGCGTGTCTGGCTGACTTAACTCTCTCATAACTGTACCACTGTGTCACTCAGGACCAGCTAAGCCTTGCATGAGCTGCAGCCTAATCGCATCACAGCATTCCCTAGAACCAAAATGCCTCTTGGCACATTAAGAGAAGCTGCCAATTAATGGAAATCTCTGCTTCTGCTTCAACAGGAAAAGGAGGAGGAAGACAGGAGGTTTGATATGCCACCATCCTGGGTAGCCCCAATTCAGATATCTCCCAGAGGTACTTATTTTTCCTTTGCCTTTTGCTTAACYCTGGATAAACTTTTAATGGAAAAGGGACATTTTGCTTGTCTCACTTAAGAGTTCTTTCTTCAGGATAGACAAGATACAGCAGTGAATGCAGTGTATCAAGGCATGCAGCAACTATTAGTTTGAATGCCTTTGCTCAGTGCACTTTCTCATCCTTGGTGGGAAATCCACCCAGACACATACATACTATTCAGACCTCCAGGGGGCTGTTTTCCTGCTAGCTGAGTGATTTTACCTGGCATGGGCTTTCTGATATCATTATGCACAAGGGACTGCCACTGATGCATTACTTAATATCCATTGTACGCGAGAGTTATTAGTCACTATTATAATGTTAACGCACAACAGGCAGAGTCTGAGCAGCTTCACAAACGATTATGAAGTTGAATGCAACTGAGAAACACATGGTTCCCCTCAGATCATGGCTTTTTCCCACCTGAATTCCCTTTCCTGGGGCTGAGCACAGGGGAATCAGTTTTTCTAACATCCTCCTTGCCCACTGCAGAATTTGAGACCCGCAGTCCCCAAGGGAGGAAGGTGATCMTGTACAAGAAAGCAAAACTGGAGAAATGGGCACCGTATGTGAACAGAAATGGGCTGATCCAACGCCTTACTATCTACGCAGACTCACACTGTAAGACAGATAAGTGAACACACTGGATGCAATRAGCAAACATAGTATGGGATGTGGGAATGGGAAGGCACAGGAGGGGATGTGGTACCAGAGCAACTCTTTCTGCCAGGGTTTCTCTTGTGCTTTCTCCTCCTCCTTTCACACCTGTGAGGAGCTTATCTACCACATCTCCAGATACAGCTGGAGATTCACTGTCCATCAAGTCCCAAAGCTTTCCAGCAACTGTAGGACTCTCTAGTAGAGTCTGAATCTGTTTCATGACCAAATGGTGATGCTGTATCACAGGTCAGCTGCTTGGATTCTCAGTCTTCAGAGAAACAGAAGGTTGATTTGAATTGATCTAACAACTGTAGCATTGTAATTCCCATCAGTGCTGACAGAAACCATGAGAAGGGTTATGTAGTTATGTAATGTGGATAAATAAGGATATTTTTGTACTCTAAAGCTGCACCAGGAAACCATGCAGATTCCTAACTGGACATACAAACTCGTGTCTCCAGCCCTTTTGGATAGGGCAAGGCCCCTGTCTCATTCCCCTTCTCTCCTCATAATATCATGGAACATCTGGGATAGAATTTATCTCATCTGATCTTAGACATCTGCAATGCTGCCTTTCCCCTTTGAGCTAATCACTSTAGTTCTTAATGACGGAGAGGAATAGGCCTTTTCAGATATAATTCATCTAATCAAATGTAAACTAGGATTCATCTACAAAACATCCCTGTGCACAAGGACAATTCCAGTGACTACATTGACGCTGTCTCCTCTGACTGTATCAGCAGAGACACTGACATTGCATCAGATGAACCCTACCATCTACAGCAGGCTGATGTAAGGCCGTGAAATGATTTTTTTCCTGACAGATACCAAAGTAGTGGAGGTGAGGGAATGGTTCAAAAACCGGGAAGACAAGCTGGAGATGAGAGAAGTGAACAAACAAACACAGCTGATCACGGAGCACTTCTGCCCAGGACACCTTCTAGGTCTTAAAGGTATTCGAGCTCATCTGGACAGCCAAGGCAGCTGCAGCTGATGGGACTTCATGTGAATCCCTCCTAGCAATGGYAGAAGCCCAGAGGGGGATACTGCAGACTTCTGAGATGAATTGCCTAGATTAATAACAATGAGGTCTCCAACAGAGAGGAYAGAGTTCAGGTGGTGCTCTCCCAATCCTGGGGAGCCCTCCCCCTCCAGCATAACAGAGAGCAAAGATTTTTTTTCCACAGTAAGAGAGAAAATCCATATAATGATATAATTTACTTTTACTACTAGAGGTAACAAAAATATAAAGTTTCTCCTTAGTATTATGTTCTGTCTCTCAATGTTGTGCAGCTGGGGGGGGGGAGAAAGTCTTGTATCACATCTATTGCTATTTCAAACCAGGAGGCTGTACTGGTCCATGGTTTTGTTCAGTACTACCTAAGTGTATAAGGAAGGCAACAGTCCAGCAAAACTGTTCTTCCATCCTCAGGCCTTGACATCTCGTCACAGAGCAGTGAGGAGATAGCATTCCCTTCTCAGRCATTTATATGCACTAGATAATCACCTTTGTGATTTATTGGCTTGTCAAGAAAATCAGGCTTCCTCTTGACAAACTTGTGGTCACTAGCATTATTGTTACTAACTCTGAAAATGTATGCAATCTCTCCTRTGTCCTAAGCACACATTTATACATCAACGGAGCCAGAGACTGAACGTACGATGGAGTTTTACAATGAGGCACGAGTTGACGGCCTCCAGAAACGCATTGAAAATGCCAGTGAGATGTCTGAATACTTTGTAGGGCGGGATGACTTCCTGTACTTTCGGCACGTGGAGTTTGGCAAAASAGTGAAGAAAATACATATGGCTGGCATCAGAACTGACGTTAACCCGCGGCCTATAGTGGTATGGCCAAGACATGAACAGAATAATAATCGTCACTGTGATATTTATACTTTGCAAAATGTATTGTTTAATGCTTTAGATTCATTTTCACTGGGCATAGCCAAAGCAAAGCCCTAGATGAGACGTCCAGGCCTTGTTCAGCTGCTGTGTCTTGCAGTTACTTTCCTGACACAGAGAGCCACGATGTGACCAGTCCTCACAATTGCATTGAGCAGGCTAGAATGAAACTAGGAAAATGAGACTTGGAAAATGAGTCAAAGGAAAAAAGCCTGGCTACGATTTTGCATCGAAATRTTCACAAGACTCAAAACTAGTCAAATAATTTCATATTCTGACCCCAAACTCGTAACACTTTGGGTTCCTGGTGAARTGCCCCATAACATCACCATCACTCTGACTGCAGGCAGTAAGTTGTTACAAACAGGTAATCTGCCTCTCCCTTTYGTCAGATCTGATTTGAAGAACAGGAAAACACCCACACCTGGCACCTGGTAGTGTGGCTCAGACACTGCACCTGCTAAGGCAGGGCCATGCAGTGGCATGCTTTCGGACTATTACCCAAMGTGCTCCGTCTCCTTTCCCTGTGTTGGAGAATCTGGGAAACTTTGTTGTGTTCCAAAATACAGCGCTTCCTGACAGGGATGCATCCCAAATTAACTTTAAGCTTGAAGAGCATATTCAGCTCTACAAATAAAAATTTCCATATTGCTTTAAGCAGGTTTGATTGTGCTTTTTCTCAGCCACAGAAAAGAATAGTATGGCCATGGGCCAAGCCCTTGAGAGATGCCATCACAGTCCAGACAGAAAGGCTTAATTTTTACCTCATTTTTTTACCCAGATATCTATAAATCTTGCAATTTTCCTGTGTCATCTAGCTGGCAGCCATCTTTTTTTATTCCTCATTAGCAAATCAAGGAGTGCTTCCACAGAAACCTAGAAAAGCCTGCTGATGAAGATGTAGCAGAACGTATTTTTCTCATCACAGAGGAGCGAATCAATCTGACATACCACCTCAATGACAAATACATCACTGCCTCAAAGAAGAATTTCTTCAAAGGGGCGGAGAGGGATAGGAAGGGAAATGAAATCATCATGACCCCAGAAATGTGCATCACATACCAGGTACAAAYGACTGACAGCCTGAAGTTTTTTAGATCACAGGGATACAAAGGGAGGGTTAAAAAATGCCAGTGAAAGGAYTGTATGACATATTTCATGCTCTACYTGTCCTCCATCTGCATGCCTCCTTCCGATACAGCCCTCCTGGATGACAGCATGAACACCCTTGGTGATGTGCTAATATGCTGAAGGTGACTAGGCATGCAGAACTTGGTGTAGCATGAARAGCTGAGGTCATGTTTCCAGGCTTGGTCTTCAAGCAGTGTAGACACAGCCACTGAGATTGTGCAAGATGCTTTTGCAGCAGCTGTCGGGTTCAGTCCCACTGGTTCATTGTAAGAAAGCTGAAATTTCCTTTGCCTTTCTCTCTCCAACAAGAGATTGCTGCAGAGAAGCAGAAAATATCCTGGATTCTAATTCCAGTTCTGCTGTGGACTTCTGGTATCACATTCTGGCTTAAATCTGCCACAACTTACCCAGTAGATACAGACAAGATGCTGAGGCTTACTGCATTGCACCTTAAACAAACAAAAAAAAATCCAAACAAGTGGAGTACTATCATGCAGAGGGATCATTCCACTAACRTCACTGACATAACTCTGTAATGATAATGAGGAATAGAAATCTACCTGTAAGGTCTGCAGTGATGCTGCACAATTGTGCTTAGGAAAATCAAAAAGATATTGCAAGTATAGGATATATATTACTTATATTGTATAGGATTTATGTGTTATGCAAGTTGTTTTAAATGTTGTATGTCCCATTGGGGAGAATACACAGAATGCAATTGCTAGGGTGCTGTCTTTTCATCTCTAATGCTGTAAAACTGGTTCCAACCAAGTAACAGCAGCATCAGCAAAGAAGTGCAAAACATGCAATCTGGTTCGTATTACTGATGCAAGCTCTAGATGAAGTCCAATTAACTACTGACCATGGGTTAGATGTTTYAGTGGTGTAAATCAGTGCCACTATACTAACTGTAGCAAAATGATGCTAATTTATATTAGTGGAGTACTTGATCCCATGCATCCAGAGAGTCTTTCACTAGCCTATCTCCTTCCAGGTGGGGTCCTCTGAGGCAGACAAGAARCTGTTCCATCTGCACAAATTGCTGCAGAAGCTAACAGAGGAAGAGAAGCAGCTGAAGAACGAAGTCTGGGAATCTGCAACGGAGGTAACAGGGAGTTCTCCACACTGCTGTCAAACTCAGTAGGGGTGGAAACAGTTTCAGTTCAGTGGCCTTCAAAGCATTCCCAGTACAAATTGTGATAAAAATAAAATTCTAGTGTCACAAAGCTGCCCTATGTGCTGAATTACAAAGCCTGCAACCAACTCATTGTTCAGTGAAGATGTATCTTTAATATCTTTATGGGGAGTCACTTTCCAAATCCTGCTCTTACTCTTCATTCTCAGGTAAGGAGACRGTTTCAGAGAGCAACTAACAACATATCGAAATGATTTTTTGTAAGAGCAACTGTAGGGAAGTAAGTCATAAAACAGAATGCTTGTACTGTTAATCACACAGTAACCTGTGTAACAAATCCATATTTTCAGCACGCTTTTTAGTTACTTCACAATAATCATATCTATTCTTGCAGATGGGGGCAAAGAAGCTATTAGATTTGAAGATTAAAAAAAAAAGATTTTGAGGAAGAGATGCTCCTGAAGGAGCTGGAGAGGGAATGCACAAAAATATTAGTGCAGAACATTATTAACATTTAAGAACTAGGTTGCAAAAGTCCATTTTTTAGAGATTTGGAGGGTGTAAACTGTGACTCCACAAACTAGCTCACCCATTTTCTCAGTCTTGATGTATTAACRGACTAAAGGTTCACGTTGCTTGTACTGCACACCCTGTTAGGACAAAGAAATAAGCCAAAGCTAACAGTGCAATTTYGAAACCAGTGGCAAAATTCTGACTCCAGAACAGCTTTATTAATGAATAATATCAATAACTGTATTCAAAATGTCATATAGTGTGACACTCTTTAAAAATAAAGTCCATTAYCAGATTGATCTATCAGTAGGATATGAACATATTCATATAGATCTTTACCTAAAATTTACTTGGTCTTATGCTATAGTTCTTGTATATAGCACCTGTCCTGRTAGCAGGGCAAGCATGTAGAACTGTTGCTATTTTATGAGAAAACCAAGATGTCTTTTTTCCTGATTTTTTGGGGAGGTGCTAGAAATTTTGAAGATCCGTGAGGATGAAGAAGCAGACATCAAATTGACAGTTTCAATTTATGATACAGAACGTAATGAAAAGAGAAGACAAGAGTATGAAGCTATGGTAGGTAGATGTCATCGCTTTCAGTATTTATTTCTAAGGTTTTCTTTCTAAGGAATTCTCTCTGAAGAGCTTCTAGTATTGTTAAAATATAATGGGCCAAATCCCTAGCAAGTATAAAGGCATTAAAGCTTCAGTTGACTTCCTGTGAAAATACAGCATGGTCATGCCATGACGTTCTGGCTTTCTGGAAAAAAAAAAAAAAGTCACAGAATAACATTATACGTTTATTTTGTTTAGCTAATAGGTAAAAAAGAAAATAATCAACAAGAATTAGTTAATTTTAATAGGGATTATGGGAAGACTGTGATAACTGAATCCAAGCTGCATTTTTATTTTATTAAATCTCTATTTTATTAAATCTTTATTTGTGTCCAAATACTGCTGCATTTTGTGCAGCCCTTCTCACATCTCCATGGATAATACAATGTAAGAGACATCTTTACAATCAAAGAAAATAGGAAAGATCCTAAAAAAGCACAGTAGAAAGTAAACTACAGAATAAAAATCGTATCAGCAAAGGGTTAGTATGATACAGCTAATGAAAAGCAGTAGTTTTTGTCAGAYTAAGAAAAAGAAACATTATTTTACTTCCTTCATAAGGTATTGTAAGTGTTTTGGCCTTTGCTCTTATTTTGCCTTATTACAGGATGTTTGGGACACAAGTGAATGGGATCACAACTCTTTTTATTCTTTTCCCTCCAGAACAATTTAATGGAAGATGACCTCCTGGGACAAGAGGAACAGGATCTAGATTACCTGGCACCTTTTCTTATTCAAATTGGCAATATAGAGAAAATGAGCAAGTGGCAGGCCTTGCGCATCAAAGAAGACTGCCTGACAGATTTTAAGCATCGTCTCACTCACAAGGCCAACATCATCCAAGCTCACTTACAAAAGGTATCCCCAGCCTCACGCTGGGATGTGCATGTTACTGGAGTCTCTTTTGGTCTGGCAGGAGGGTAACACACATTTCTTCATTATAAGAGCAGGCAAGAAAAAAACCTCCTTTGGTTACGTTAAGGGAGCCATAAACGTGCCTTTATATATATATATATATATATATATATATTTTTGTCTTTAGAAAGTGAGATCAAATGATGGAGTAGCCCTAGGGTCAAATTCAGTCCCTGTTTCAAAAATAGGATGATTCTTATTTATGCTTTCCTTCAGCTTGGCTTTCTGAACTTTGAGTTGCACTTTTGTGTATCTTTGCTCTTCACTCTCCTCTCTATTACTCCAAATTCTTATTGCTCACTCCCTCATCAGGAGGTAGAGGAGCTGCAGAAGAAGGATCAGTGGTATCAGGAAAACCAGAATCAGCTCAGCATGGAAGATGAAGCTGACTTCTTGGCCTACTGCTCTGAAACCATGTTCCGTATCCGCGTTCTGGCTTTAAGGCTCCAGAGGTAATGGGAAAGAACGACCAAATACAATGTCTAGTGGTGGCCAGGAGTTCTACAAATTAACTCTCCCAGAAACGCAGCACTGAAAATATTCTGTGGACTATTCTGTTCGACACCCTGCTACTGTTTTTGTCTGACATTTCCCCCTTCTTGTTTCAGGGAAAAACAAATGGCACCACAGAAATACCTTGCTCTTGAAGAGAAACTGCGCAAGGATCCTCGCCTAAATATGCACCTCAATCATCCCTGATTTCTCCTTTATTCCTGGACACGAAACACTGGAAATCAGTGATGAAGCCTGTTTTAAGTGGCCTGAAAAAATACAGAAAGGTTTTCCTACTTGCCTTGAATAAATCATTTGTTACTTAACTAATTAGATTCTGCTAAAAGCCTTTCTGTGGCTTTCTCCAAGAATGTGTTAGGATCCTCAYTGCAGAGAATATTAAAGCCAAAGTACTTTAATTCTTATTTTTAGTGTTTTATTTCTAAACAAACAACCTTTGACAAAATWTTTTTGTTGGACATTTTCCTAGCGACTTTTTTCCTGCATTTGAATTAACTTGAACCACTGAACCACTACGYTCTCTCTTCCCTCTTTTAAGGATCATCTGTAGTCTACAGGAAGGCAAGTTGTATTCTCAGGCAATTTTATCATAGTTGAACACTGAAGTCTAAATGACACCTTAGCTTTAGGTTCTGCTTCAGAGGTTGCTACAAAGTTATGCGTTCTGTATGGAATTTTTCTTCCCAAATCTTGCTCACTAACTGCTGAGCCAGGAACAGCATTATTGGGAATATCGGTTCTTTTCCACTCCAGTAATATTTCAATAAAATTATAATCTAATTTTATAAGTAGTACAAGCAAAGATTTTTAACCTGCCAGCTCTCAGCAAATACAAACATTCTTTGACCTCATTTAGAGCTATTAACCACAAACCCCCACAAAGGCTAGTACTTAAATTGACAAATTTCAGATTTTAACATCTTTAGTTTTTTCCACTGTTCACAAATATTGGCAGACAGCATAAAAAATCAAGAGGAATACAAAAWGCATTAAAGATCAGAGGAATTTTAGGTAATAATGTATCTTGGTTAATAACCATCTTCTGAGATCCCCAAAGGAAAGTATGTGCATGCCATATATTTTTGCAAGTTCCTGAACTTTATCGATAGACCACAACTTAGTGTGTCACCTATAGCACGTAAGGCACCTTAAAGACTTACAGTGATTTTACACACAGTTCCAAACCGCTACAGTCTCAAGGAATGACCTATAMTGATGATCTTTAACAAAGCCTACACTGATTGCAACTGGGGGGAGGCGGTGGCAGAAACATGTTTTGCTGTGATAGAGCAGAATAAGGGATGTTATACCTGATACACAGCATTAACCACAGMAGGTTAAACTTGTTTTATAGTAGCTGTTCGTTGTAAGTGTTACAGAAATATTAAGGAGCTTTTACGGAGAAACCCTCTGTGATTGACTGACGTATTGCAATAGTCATTTTTTCTTGTAGAGAGGTATTTTAAGATATAACCACAATTTTAAATTAGCTCATTAATGCCTAATCTGAATATCACAATGTATTAAAATACACCAAGGCACCACTATTCAGAGCCYATTAATTCAGGTGTTGATTGAAGGAAKCATTCTGTTTTATGGGCAGCTATCAAGAGCTGAATTCAACTCTTCCTTTGGGAGGCTGTTACAGCATGCAAGACTCTCTACAGTATGTATCAGGGTCTAAACTGTGTTTGACTACAGACCTTCTAATCTGCGGTCTTTGAGCTTCGAGATCTTGTATGACATGGCAGTATATGTCATGAGACTTTTGACAACAACTGCATACAACTTCATCCTTCCACGCTGTTTGTGACAGCTCTGCACCCTTTTAACTATGTTTCCAAGTCTAGCTAAGATAGAAACAGCTCAGGAAAAGAGAAAGCTCAGAAACAGCTCACTCTCTTTCTGAAGTGTTAAAGATTATTTAAGAGAGATATTCAGACAGGCACCAGCTACTGAAAGCAAGCAAAAGGAWTGTAAAGGATTAGCCAAATCAACTTCCAAAACAAAAGGGATTACTTTTGCRAAATCCCAAAGGACTGAGACTCAAAGGGAGAAAGAAAAACCTAAGGTCTCTATACACAGAAAGAAAAAAAATTAAAGGAGCAAGTCCATGATTACAAACTCATCAGTTTTAATTCAATACCTGAAAAGACACCAGAACAAGTTAACTTAAAAATCCTTTTACAGGCAATAGGGACATAGCAGACACTAAAAATAGCTAATATGTGTCAACCAGGAGTAGCATCAAGCTGATTTCTCTTTCGATGGAGTAATCGGACTCAAGGGCGGCAGCAGGGGGAACCAGCAGACACGATGTAACTTGATTAAAGGGCTTTTAGAGCACCTGGCAAGCGTTATCCTGAATGAAAARAGAAATGCGATCCCAAGCTGCGGCAGGACAGACACCTGGCAGCTGGCAAGGGCCAGCGCTGTCTGGCAAAAAAGGTGCGCCCACGGAAATCCAGCCGGGTCGCCCGGGGAACCCTGCTCCCAGCGGGGCCGCACCAGGCCAGCGACACCCGAGCACGGAAGACCTCTCCCCAGGACGCACTGTGCGGAGCCCCCGGGCAGGGCCCCAGGGCAGCCGCAGCGCTCCGAGGCGGAGCGGCCCGGCAAGGACTGAGCGGCCGGCCGCTGCCCCTCGCCCAGCGCCAGCCCCTGGGCCAAAAGCCGCCGCGGTCTCCTCCGCCGCGCCAGCCACACCGAGGCCCAGGCCCCACGCCACAAAATGGCGGCACCCAAGCTTCCGCGCGCTGCTGAACCGTCCGCCTTCCTCACTGGCCGAGCTCGAACGGCTCTGCCAAGAAGCTGCGTTGTGAATGGCCAGCAGCGCCGGCGACCACCCCCTCCCTCCACTCCCCATTGGTCGAGCCGGTTCACGGCTGTCGCGCAACCGCGCCCCTCGGCGGCGTTGCGGAGCGGCGGGGCCCAGCGGCCCTTGGATTGGCCGAGGCGCGGGGGTGGGCCCGGCTGCGGGCGGCGGCCGCGATTGGGCGGCGAGCGGGC